>NC_041382.1:616162521-616171959 GCF_002162155.2 Triticum dicoccoides | reverse complement strand
TTAGTTTTCAAATTTGAAAACACTTTTTTAGTTTTTTTGTCTTCTTTGTTGCTTTATTTATTTTATTTTGTTTCTATTTACAAAAAAAAACTTATTGTTGCTATTTTTTTGTTTTCCAGATTTTTTGTTTTGTTTTCTACATTATTTATTTTTTCTTTTGTTTTTTGCTTTATTTTTATTTCTTTTTGCTTTTAGGTCAGCAAAATTATAAACTTTCTGTTAGTGCCATTAGTTTCAGAAAAATTATAAACTTTCTATTAGTGCCATTAGTTTCAAATTTGAATAGTTAAAATTTGAATTCTTTGAAATTTGTGTGAATCACAAGTTTGTGATTAACTTTACTTTAAAAAGAAAATTTGACCTAAATTCATAGTTTTCAAATGAACTCTGAAAAAGTTGGCATAGCATACTCGTGTATTACAAAGTTGCGGGAGAAAGTCTTCACTTTTTCTTCGCTTGTGTCATTTGCTTATTGCGCCATAACCATGGATAATCTTCATCATTTATTAGGATGCTTGGGTCAGCCTTGACATTGAAGAGAGGAATTTCATGAAACTTTTCATAATCTTCAGACATGTCTGTCTTGCCGTCCACTCCCAGGATGCCCCTTTTTCCTGAAAGAACTATGTGGCGCTTTGGCTCATCGTATGATGTATTCGCTTCCTTATCTTTTCTTTTTCTCGATTTGGTAGACATGTCCTTCACATAGATAACCTGTGCCACATCATTGGCTAGGACGAACGGTTCGTCAGTGTACCCAAGATTTTTCAGATCCACTGTTGTCATTTCGTACTATGGGTCTACCTGTACCCCGCCGCCTGACAGATTGACCCATTTGCACTTAAACAAAGGGACCTTAAAATCATGTCCGTAGTCAAGTTCCCATATGTCCACTATGTAACCATAATATGTGTCATTTCCGCTCTCGGTTGCTGCATCAAAGCGGACACCACTGTTTTGGTTGGTGCTCTTTTGATCTTGGGCGATCATGTAAAATGTATTCCCATTTATCTCGTATCCTTTGTAAGTCAATCCAGTCAAAGATGGTCCCCTGGACAAGAAGTATAGCTCATCACAAACAGGTGTTGTCACCTCTGAGACGTGTTTTCAACCAACTGCTGAAAGTCCTGATGTGTTCACGTGTAATCCAGTCGTCGCACTGCTCCGGGTGTTTGGAGTGCAGACTGTTCTTGTGTTCATCGACATACATGGTCACCAAGGTAGAGTTCTGTAGAACTATGTAGTTTGCTTGAGACCAAGAATATCCGTCCCTGCATATTATTGAGTCTCTTCCAAGAGTGCCTTTTCCAGTCAATCTCCCCTCATACCGCGATTTAGGGAGACCTATCTTCTTAAGGCCAGGAATGAAGTCAACACAAAACCCGATAACATCCTCTGTTTGATGGCCCATGGAGATGCTTCCTTCTAGCCTAGCGCGGTTACGGACATATTTCTTTAGGACTCCCATGAACCTCTCAAAGGGGAACATATTGTGTAGAAATACGGGCCCCGGGATGACAATCTCATCGACTAGATGAACTAGGACGTGCGTCATGATATTGAAGAAGGATGGTAGGAACACTAGCTCGAAACTGACAAGACGTTGCGCCACATCACTCCTTAGCCTTGGTACGATTTCTGGATCGATCACCTTCTGAGAGATTGCATTGAGGAATGCACATAGCTTCACAATGGCTAATCAGACGTTTTCCGGTAGAAGCCCCCTCAATGCAACCAGAAGCAGTTGCGACATAATCACGTGGCAGTCATGAGACTTTAGGTTCTGAAACTTTTTCTCTGGCATATTTATTATTCCCTTTATATTCGACGAGAAGCCAGTCGTGACCTTCATACTGAGCAGGCATTCAAAGAAGATTTCTTTCTCTTCTTTCGTAAGAGCGTAGCTGGCAGGACCTTTATACTGCTTCGGAGGCATGCCGTCTTTTTCGTGCAAACATTGCAGGTCCTCCCGTGCCTCAGGTGTATCTTTTGTCTTCCCATACACGCCCAAGAAGCCTAGCAGGTTCACGCAAAGGTTCTTCGTCACGTGCATCACGTCGATTGAGGAGCGGACCTCTAGGTCTTTCCAGTAGGGTAGGTCCCAAAATATAGATTTCTTCTTCCACATGGGTGCGTGTCCCTCAGCGTCATTCGGAATAGCTAGTCCACCAGGACCCTTTCCAAAGATTACGTAGTGTAAATCATTGACCATAGCAAGCACGTGATCACCGGTGCGCATGGCGGGCTTCTTTCGGTGATCTGCCTCGCCTTTGAAATGCTTGCCTTTCTTTCGACATTGATGGTTGGTCGGAAGAAATCAATGATGGCCCAGGTACACATTCTTCCTGCATTTGTCCAGGTATATACTTTCAGTGTCATCTAAACAGTGCGTGGATGCGTGGTATCCTTTGTTTGTCTGTCCTGAAAGGTTACTGAGAGCGGGCCAATCGTTGATGGTCATGAACAACAACGCCTTAAGATTAAATTTCTCCTGTCTGTGCTCATCCCACGTACGTACACTGTTTCCATTCCACAGCTGTAAAAATTCTTCAACTAATGGCCTTAGGTACACATCAATTTCGTTGCCGGGTTGCTTAGGGCCTTGGATGAGAACTGGCATCATAATGAACTTCTGCTTCATGCACATCCAAGGAGGAAGGTTATACATACATAGAGTCACGGGCCAGGTGCTGTGATTGCTGCTCTGCTCCCCGAAAGGATTAATGCCATCCGCTCTTAAAGCAAACCATACATTCCTTGGGTCCTTTGCAAACTCATCCCAGTACTTTCTCTCGATTTTTCTCCACTGCGACCCGTCAGCGAGTGCTCTCAACTTCCCATCTTTCTTTCGGTTCTCACCGTGCCATCGCATCAACTTGGCATGCTCTTCGTTTCTGAACAGACGTTTCAACCGTGGTATTATAGGAGCATACCACATCACCTTCGCAGGAACCCTCTTCCTGGGGGGCTCGCCGTCAACATCACCAGGGTCATCTCGTCTGATCTTATCTCGCAATGCACCGCATACCGGGCATGCGTTCAGATCCTTGTATGCACCGCGGTAGAGGATGCAGTCATTAGGGCATGCATGTATCTTCTCCACCTCCAATCCTAGAGGGCATACGACCTTCTTTGCTGCGTATGTACTGTCGGGCAATTTGTTATCCTTTGGAAGCTTCTTCTTCAATATTTTTAGTAGCTTCTCAAATCCTTTGTCAGCCACAACATTCTCTGCCTTCCACTGCAGCAATTTCAGTACGGTACCGAGCTTTGTGTTGCCATCATCGCAATTGGGGTATAACCCTTTTTTGTGATCCTCTAACATGCGATCGAACTTCAGCTTCTCCTTTTGACTTTCGCATTGCGTCCTTGCATCTACAATGACCCGGCGGAGATCATCATCATCGGGCACATCGTCTGGTTCCTCTTGATCTTCAGCAGCTTCACCCATTGCAGTATCATTAGGCACATTGTCTGGTTCCTCTTGACCTTCAGCAGCTCCCCCCGTTGCAGCATCACCGTATTCAGGGGGCACATAGTTGTCATCGTACTCTTCTTATTCGCCGTCTTCCATCATAACCCCTATTTCTCCGTGCCTTGTACTAACATTATAGTGTGGCATGAAACCCTTGTAAAGCAGGTGGGAGTGAAGGATTTTCCGGTTAGAGTAAGACCTCGTATTCCCACATTCAGTGCATGGACAACACATAAAACCATTCTGCTTGTTTGCCTCAGCCGCATCGAGAAACTCATGCACACTCTTAATGTACTCGCGGGTGTGTCTATCACCGTACATCCATTGCCGGTTCATCTGCGTGCATTATATATAATTAAGTGTCCAAATTAATAGAAGTTCATCATCACATTAAAACCAAAGTGCATACATAGTTCTCATCTAACAACATATAGCTCTCCAGAGCATCTAATTAATTAAACCATACATTGAAACTATGTAAAACATTTCAATGCGAAAACAAATGCGATCATAATCGCAACCAAGGTAACAATTGATCCAATGGCATAATGATACCAAGCCTCGGTATGAATGGCATATTTTATAATATTTCTAATCTTCAAGCGCATTGCATCCATCTTGATCTTGTGATAATCGACGACATCCGCAACATGCAACTCCAATATCATCTTCTCCTCCTCAATTTTTTTTTATTTTTTCCTTCAACAAATTGTTTTCTTCTTTAACTAAATTTAACCTCTCGACAATAGGGTCGGTTGGCATTTCCGATTCACATACATCCTACATAAATAAAATCTATGTCACGTTGGTCGGCATAATTTTCATAAACAATAAATGAACCAATAGTTATAAAGATAATATATATACCACATCCGAATCATAGACAGGACGAGGGCCGACGGGGGCGGATACCAAAACCATCGCACTATATAAGATGCAATAATAAAAGTAAGAAAATAATACAAGTATCTATGTAAACATACAAGTAAGAATATTTTTCCTTTCAGAAAGAAGATAAAACAAGAGGCTCACCACGGTGGTGCCGGCGATGAGCTCGGCGCGGGTGATCGACGGCGGTGAAGACGGGGACGGGGCGTGACGGACCGCTAAACCTAGACAAATATTATGGAAAATGGAGCTTGGAGGTCGAGCTTGGAGAGGAGAAAGCTTAAGTAGTGTGGCTCGGGCATTCCATCGAACACCTTGTGTGCATAGAAGGTGAGCTAGAGCACCACCAAGCCATCTCCCCCTCGGCCAGAGAAAAACAGAGCACTGGGGTGCTCTGCTCGCGAGCGAGGGGTATATATAGGCACCTCATTGGTCCGATTGGTGACATGAGCCGGGACTAAAGGGGAGCCTTTGGTCCTGGTTCAAGCCACCAACCGGGACCAATGGTGGTGGGCCAGGAGCGAGGCCCATTGGTCCTGGTTCATCCCACCAACTGGGACCAAAAGGTCCAGATGAACCGGGACCACTGGCCCACGTGGCCCGGCCGGCCCCCTGGGCTCACGAACCAGGACCAATGCCCACATTGGTCCCAGTTCTGGACTGAACCGGGACTAATGGGCTGACCCGGCCTGGACCAAAGCCCTGTTTTCTACTAGTGTATGTGAACCTGGAGAAATTATGTGTTCTTTTGTGCATATGTGTATTGTACAGGGGATATGCATTTGGTAATATGTCCCAGTTCCTCATGTTAGTTTTGAAACTATATAGGGGATATGCTCATGTAGTAGTCCAGTACAAAATACAAGGGAGGCTCTGTCCAAATTTTCAATTGAAATTTGTGCATGTGTGTATTGTACTGTACAGGGGATAATTGCAGATTTTGTTTCATTTGATAATATATTCCAGTTCATATTGCCACTGTTTTGACTTCCATTTTGGTCACAAAATACACCAGGGGTAAAATGGACTTTTCATGTTGTATTTAACGGTGTTAGTTGGCAAAATTGACAGAAATGTCATAGAGGGAACAAAATGAAGTTTGAGTGTCAAAAAAGGAAAAAAGTTCTTTTAGGGCCAAAAAGGGAACCAAATTTTAAGAGAGGGCCAAATAAGGAATTCTCTCTTATAAATACCAACATGTAATCACATTCACATGGATTATGAAAAAGAAGGGAGTCTACTTGACACTAGACTGAATTTTAACTAGGCGCAATCATCTTCTAGAACCAAGGAGTTTGTCAAGACGAATTAATGGATGTCTTGTAGCACATGTGGTATAATATAGAAACAAACAATCTGGCTCTCTTTGATTCTCCTCCGGTTCACAAAAATGACTGTTTAAGTCGTGAAACTTTGAAAACTTAGCTACGGTTACTAACTAAAATACTAATTCGGAAATTTCAAATAATATACATCTAAAAGCATCTAAAACCGTATAGTGCCTGAGCGGGAAACAAATATTACGTCAATAAAATAAAATGAGGATGACAAACAAAAAATGCAACAACCCTCAAGTAATAGAATACATCTGAAAGCAGGTAGTATTACCCAAAATAAACAAAAAAAAAGATCATCCACCAAAAAAAGAGGAGGAAGTAGTATTACTGACTGAAAATGAACAAAACTGGCCCTTGTTTGCAACTTCAACACAAAATGACCCCAATCTGAAATTATTACGCCCTAGCCCGGGGCGTCATGCTATCTAGCATGGCGCCCTAGCTCCGGGCGTCATGCAAAAGGGGCCATTTCGTGAAATATTTTCAGATTGGGGTCATTTTGTGTTGAAGTTTCGGATAAGGGCCGGTTTTTTCCATTTTCACTATTACCCAAGATAGTTATTTAGTGACAATAAAATAAAAACAAATATAATATGTACACCTCAAAATTATTTCAAAGAACCCAACGTAAAAGTAAATCTATATTAAAAAAACTACAATCCAAAATATGAAAATGGCATGAATGTATTATTGTAAATTATGAACATGGAATCGTATTCATATGAAGCATGAAATAAATGGGGGAGTCTATTACACTAAATATAATTTTAACTGGGCATAACCGAATATATAACCATTGAGAAACTAGCATGTACACCCACGCAAAAGAATTGACTTACTCTAATTTTTAATTGGGAAGTAATCAACTCTTAGAAGCAATGTGTTTGTCAAGACTAATGCATCCTTTAGCACTTGTGGTATAATAAATTTTAAAAACTATGTCTCTTTGACATTCCTCAAGTTCACAAAAAAAAAGTTCAAGTTGTGAAACTTTGGAAATTTGAGTACCATTGTTAATTAAAATACATTGGTTGGAAACATTAAAATCATATGCACATATCTGTCTTGGGAAAATACTTCCAAAATTTTATAGTACTGTTGGCCATTGTATATTGCAACTTAAGCATCGCCACATTTTTTTTTCTGAACAGGAGGGAATACACAATCTAGAAGTGTATAGTCCATGAGTGGGACACTAGTATTTATTTAGTATACAAATAAACCAAAAAAGTGGCAAAAAATGAAAATAAACGTAACAACCCATCAAGCAATGGAATGCATCCACAAGGAAGCAATATTACCATAAACAAACTAAAAAATAAAAAGATTTTAATCGTCCATCCAAAAAAGAGAGGGGAGGAAGTAGTATTACCCAAAATAGTAATACAGTGACACAAAATAAACAAGTAATAGGTTCACATCACAACGGTTTCAAAGAACCGAACGTATATACCAATAAACAACAATCCCATGAAAATAACAAGGATATATTACTGTAAATACTTTTTTTCTTACATGCAAGAGTCACTTGGTGGTAGAATGAACATGAGAAAGATGATTGAATAAAATACCTGGTCAGAAAAAAATGAGTGTTGACCATTTGAAACACAGTCGACTGTTAAATTGCAAATCAGAAAAAGCAATGCTTGTAGGTAACACTCCCTTGCAAACTGGGCAAAAGGATGTGGTCATCTGCGACTTGTGCAAATTGTAACATGGAGTTTCTGTTTTCACACATATCACAAATACTCATATATATCAATCAAAGATCAGAAAATAATTAATATATTTTTGTTCATAAAATTTAAAAATAAAAAATAACTTTACTATTTTTTAAAAGTAAGTCCATATCTTTCTAGTTTTCGAAAGAACTAATCCACATGAATCACTTGTAGTTTCTTTGGTGCCCAAACTGTCCCTGCCAATAAATGGGCTGCCAATCAAGTTTTGGTTATTTTTGTTTTGTTTCGGAAATTCTGATTGCTAATGGGTGTCCACCCCTTCTTCTCACAGAGAATTGTTTGCCAAATAATTGTCCAAATGAGTGTGACAAATTTCTTAGCAAGAAAATTAGCAAGCCAACTCTTACAAACATTTTGTGGGGTTCACCTTGTTCATTTTTTAGGTACCATGAGAGACTTTCATTGCCTCCGCTCTCTGAACTATATATATACAAAACTCAATATTATTGCATTGTCAAATTAAGTTTACAAAAGTGATAGTAAAAAAAGGGACACATGTGGTCTTGCATTTTTTCTTGAATTGGAAAAATGAGAGATGCAGGAAGACTTACCGGTCATCTTGATGAACTAACAGTTGTATGTTGTATCTTGCCCACGGCGGAAGTTCAAAGGAGACTTGTGCTCATGACCTGTTCAGTTGCTAAGTTTACGAGATCATAGATTAATTGGTGGTTATGTGTTTTAAGCAGTTTTTGGTGGTGATTGCGATGGTAACCAAGTCCACTAACCACCTTGAGAACGCTACAGCTGACATGTATACGAGTGAAATAAAATAGTGAAGCAAGCCAATGAAAAGGAGCTACGTACAACTTGTCACTTTTGGGGCGGCAACTGTTCGTATCTATTATACCGCTCATATTCGCCATGATTAGGTTTTAATGAATGTTGATCTACCGACTGCTAATAGCATGCAGTTACAAAATAGAATACCCATTGATGCTGATAGTCTGGTACCAAACAAGGGAACTATTGGGCGAGTGTGTCGACTGGTGACAAAACACAATGGCGCAGTCTATCATACGCGACATGGCAGATTTCCAGATCGCGTGTACAGCGGATATACGAGTTTTATACCGGTACTTTATACCGGTACACCGCCGCTGTAAATGGTTCATCTTGTATTCTTGTTGTGTTCTGAGAGATAAAGGAGAATCCTGCAGCGTATCTAGTCCTTCTGGGATAGTCCAAAAGCTGACAGAGCTCCCCGTCTAATTGAAGCATAGTTGTATATAAGTATATTCATAGCTACGTTGTTCATATGTAGTTAGTACAACGACTATGAGTATGTAAGAAGTGTTTACTTTGTAGTTTAAGGTTGGCATGGTTTCTTAGGAATATGTTTAATTCCTATTTTCGCCGGTAAAATGCATTTGGTTCATTGGCACAATTGTTGTACCACACAATCTGTTAGGGCTTGTTTGGTTTAGATGGGATTGAAGGGGAGTTGAAAGAAATTGAGGGGATTAAGTCACCTACAAGTCAAAATCCCCCAAACCCTCTCCATCTGTCTCCGATCCTTTTGTGAGGGGTTTAACCGAACAAGGCCTTAGCGTAGGGGTTTAGATAAAGTAGACTCAATTTCTATGAAAGTTTTTTTTGGTTGTGTGGATACCTTTTTGCTTGCTGTTTTTTTAGAAAAGGACATATATCGTTCCTAAACTTATTAGTTAATGTAGATTTAGTATGTCAACTACAACACTCACATGGTTGCCCACTCAACTTCTGACATAAGATAAAATTCATCCATCACTCTAGCTGACGAGATATCCATGCAAAATGATTGTGATATTTACCCTTATCCACGTGACAGTATCTCTGGTGTGGATGTTTTTTCAAGCACTTGCCGAAGTTGAAGTCCTCAACGCCAATGATGTCCCCGCATTTTGATGTCGAGGCTCCGCGTTGAGGAGCTTCGCTAGCACGATGATGCAAGACCACTTGCCCTGTTGCACACCCCACTTCCTGTGATGCGGACAGATGGATTCCACACGAACTA
>NC_041382.1:616141418-616162185 GCF_002162155.2 Triticum dicoccoides | reverse complement strand
GGGGGGGGGGGCTTGAGGAGTTGGTTTATCCGGCGGCAAAGATCGTGCGACCGAGGCGTTGATCAAACTCGGCACTGGTACTGAGCTAGACGGCGAGCGTGATATGCCAGTGCAGGTCATTGATGTGAGTGCGCATGGCAAAGAGCACTTGCTAGATCAATCGGGTATCCTGCAGCACATGGCACATACTAGCTCCGTCCGGCTTTATTTGTCCCCTTCATATTTTGGGTCAAAGTTTGACCATAAAATTTACTAATGAAACATAAGTTACTTTTTGGCAAAAATAGTATTATTGGAATGTGCTTTCAAAATATGAATCTAACTATAATTTTTGTGACATATCACTTATATTTTGCTAGTAATATACTGTCACAATTCACCTGACACCACATGAATTGACCCAAGATATAATAGGGACTAATAAACCCTGACGGAGGTGGTAACATGTTGCTTTAGGTATACGTTGCAAAGATCATCACAATTCACCTAGTGGATGGCACCATCGAAACAAGATGACGAGTGGCAAGACGAGGTCAATAGGGCGCCAACACACATCACTGGAACAACCATGGCGGATGCTTAGCACCACACGTGGGCGCAAGAAACTTGCTAGGTTGCGCCAGCAGCGGGCGTTCATCGAACATCATCCGGGTGCCATTGCGGAAAGGTGTGGAGGTGGGACATAGGCAGCGGAAAAGGAAGGAGAGTGAAGGATGACGATGTTGTTGTTGCTGCTATTGAAAGAGTGGCTGTGTTCATGCATAGACTAAGGTTGAAAAAGAGTTGCCAGGAGGACCTAGCAAGTATAGGCAAAAAAAATCGCTAGGACACATCACCATCGACAAGTGCCAGTCAAGGTAAAAAAACCGTGCTGCTACATCAAGAAAATCAATTTTAGTTCCAGAGAGACCCAATTTGTTCGATTTGAAAAGTTGTAGGTGCAATATCTCTGGTATATAGTTGTTAGACCAAGCCTTGCAATGGGCTATAAGTTGAGGGACGAAAACATTATATTTTCTTTTTCTCCTTGAAAATATCAGTCCTCGGTTGTAAGAAGATGCATGGCACCTAATGTTAGTCATCGCAGTGTTAATCATCACCAAACATATCGGACAGACGTATGAATTGCCCTAAAAGGCTAGAACCTCTTATATTTGGAATCAGGTAGAGTATAAGACAGAATGCTCAAGCAGTGAGACGGCGTGTTTATGGCTGATGAGTTGCATAAGTCTTAAACAAGAAATGACTTCCTGACCTATGTTTCGACTGAGTTATACGACATCAACAGCAACATCACCATTCACCAAATCAATTGGATTAATCTCGTCGGTTGTGGAGCAGAGGCGTGATGCGATCGTCGAATGAGATTGCCCTAGAAAGGAGCTGCCGGCAGTATCGTTGCTTTGCAAATTTTCCTACCAAACTCTTTGTCCAGATTGTACAGAGATATGATAGAATTTAGACAAGTGTAACTTTGTTATCACTTTCACGACAAGTCTCATTCTGAAGGAGAAATAAAAGAAGTGTGTGTTTATACGGATATTCGTTTCTGAGCCCAGTTGATCCCGAAATCATATCCATCCGCTGGCATGCGGATTCGTGGAGGTCGTCGTATTTCTGGTGGTATAGCTGCTGTATCGGTTGTCCGCTAAAAAAGCGTGTGGACGCATTAATTGCGGCGATAGACGGTAGAGCAGAAGCGGAACAACAAATGCGGCCACGGCTCAGTCATTATCCTGTGCCACCCTGAGCCGGCGAGCCGCAAATATTGCATGCGCGTGCCGTCCGAGTCGTGCGCAAGGCCGCCGGGGCACGAAGTCACGCAGCTGGGCATCGTGGATGGCCGACGCTGTAACCAGCCGTGGCGATTTGTTAGGATCTTTTCATTTTTTCCCTTAGTTAGGATCTTTTCAGTTAGTAATCCATGCATGTAGCCAAGTATAAATAAAGGAGAAAACAGAAAACGTCGCAGGCAGTGGAGCGGCACAAAATCTTTGTGTTCGTGAGCTAATCGCCAGTGTGTGTCTTCCTGTTCGTGAACGAGTTGCTGATTGCCAACGACAATGTGCTCCGTCGTCACCGCCGGCAGACCTCATCGCCGTACCACTTGTGGCTTCTTCCACCACGGAAGGTGCCATCCCAGAGGTGCACGTCTTTGTGTTTGAAATCTCTACTGCTGGCTACCAAGGCAGCAGCTGGTCGATCAGTCTTATATAATTGCCCAATGGGTCGGAACCCTGCACTAGCTCTTCCCAAATACTACTAGAAAACTGCACTAACGATTCGAATTTTCAATCCCATAGCGCACAAGCACACCCACCAGCAGCGGCAGGGTGTGGTATCATCTGCAGCGCCCCGAGTAGTTATCAACCAATGTGAGTTGTAGATGGTGTACATACAAAAAAAGGAAATCTCCCAAACAGTTGCATAGACACTGAACGTCTTATCACAAGCACTCCCAAGAAACTAATCAGCAAGGGCAACCAAGTTCAGTCAATCGACACTGGATGAAACAAACGTCGAATTAGCCACTGGCCTAGCCTTTCCTACATCGCATGAACAAGCATTTCCATTTTGGATGTTCTGCAATCGTATGTGCAACTGACATAGCAGTGCAGGACAACAGATCAACATTCAGAAAAATAGTCGCAGCTGCCCGGGATATGCTTCAGATCGTACTTTTTTGTCCAGCCCGGCGCCTCAGGATTAACCCGGTCTGTGGGTTGCGTTGGCCGTGTCGGAGAAGATTGCCGTCGCCGGCGACCGTCGCTCTCCGGGCTGCCCGTGCTAGCACCGCCAACATGCTGCCAGCACCAGGAGCCGGCATTCGAGTCAGCCGGCTCAGGGCACTGTTGCCATCGCGCCGCGGGAGCACCGCTAGAGGGACCGGATCTAGACGCTCCAAGGTGTCCACGAACTCTTCCCGGAGAGGAAAGCTGCAAGTCACGGCCATGGGGCACGCGGCAGAGCCATCGTCAGCAATCCGCTCTGTCTGGGAGACGGGGGAGGACGTGAAAATTGGGAGATCCAGAAGGAGCGTGGTTGACTCACCGGTCGATGGCGTCCAGCAGGAACTGCAGCTCTGCATCTTCCATCGCCGGCTAGCCATCAACCTTAGCCATCTGCACCATTGTCCATTGGTGCGTCCTGTTCCAAGGCTCGGCCCAGAAGTAAACGTTCTGGTCCACGGACCAGGGAAAATCCCTGCGCAGACGGCCGTCCACCCACACTTTCTGGGCCCACTAAATCGCACTGTTCGCTACGTGTATACGCGCCGTATCCTCCTTTTTCGCTGCATCGGTGCAGACGGGCCAGACCGATTTCTGCGAATCCCCAGAAACAACCGAACGCTAGCGATTTCGAGAGCAGCTGCGCTCGAGCACCGAATCGCTGCGTCCGTGTTTATAGTACTATAACGCGGCACATTCAGTAGTCCTAAAGCCATATATATGTACTGTCAGTATCAGTTGATGAGAGAAGTCCACGGCCTTCGTTTTAAATATGCAAAGTTACCAGTTCCAAGCAAAGCTAACGAAGCTTCGTGTCCCATTTCCCTCCTTCAGTCCTTGATTTCCGAGCTCCGCTGAGTGAACAAACCCGAAAAGGATAGCTCCCCAACGGTCGTCTCGTCACCACGCTCCTCCAGCCGCCGCCGGCGTCCAAACCCGCGGCCGCCACCCATCCCACACTCAGCCCCTCCCGTTGGCTAATCACTCCGATTCCCAACGGCCAGATAACGCACCTCGCCCACATCCAGCGGGCTCGTCTTCGTCCACTGCGGCGCCACTTCCAGGCAGGTCCCGCCCGGCAGTGGTGGATCTCGAACCGGGTGGTGACGGGTGGACTGTTGTTCGAAACCGGCGTCGCCAGCGCCGTTACGAAGATGCTCTCGCCGTCAGGCAAGCAGTCGCCTCCAAGCCTCGGATTCCTCGATGGCTGGTTGGCCGCTACTTTAAGTGCCTCGGGTCGGGGCATGTGAAGGCCCAATGCTCCGGCGATATTCGTTGTCACCGCTGCTGGACATCGGGCCATTTAGCGCGTGACTGTCATCTCCACGCTGCTCAAGCTCCCCTGCCGCAACACGCACCCAAATCCCGCCTCCACACCGCCCACACCAACCCTGCGCCCCCGGCTTCCAGATCTGGCCGGCCCGCCCAAGCTGGTCCAGCAACTCAGTCATCCCCTTCCCCGCCACCCATGGATCTGGCTCACTACCCGCCGCTCGCTCAGCACCGTTTCCCCGGCGAGGTGCTCACCCACGGAGATCCAGATCTGAGGCCGGCTAGGGGGGGGGGGGGCGGAATCATCTCACGCACCCATGCCATGGGTGCTCTGGGGCTGACTTCCGCAACCGTGCTCTGCTCGCCACTGTTAGGGGCAGGAGGCCCCCAGTGTCGTCGGAGGCGCTCGTCCAAGCTCTCGCCAGAGATTGCGGGGTGGAGCGTCGGCATGTTAGGGTGGAAGTCACCTACCCGGCTGACTTTTTCCTCACCTTCGCCTCTGCGGAGATCTGCGACCGGGTGTTCAGCAGTTCCGACCGGATTTGCTGTGCCGGAGCCCCTATTGGGTTTCAGCGCTGGCATCGGAGCACGCAAGCCGTTGGGGGCAAGCTCGGTTTCTTCTGCAAGTTAGGCATCGAGGGACTGCCGGCCAGCGCATGGGAAGTGGGCGCTGTCAGTCAGCTCATCAACAATCTTCAGGGCCAGCTGGTGGAGATCCTACCGCAGCAAGATCGCTGGCAGTTGGAGGTGACGGCCTGGCTGCGTAATCCGTCCGGCGTTCCGAAGATCTATGACCTAGAGGTGCCGGAGCCGGTGGGTTTGCAGAATACGGTCGATGAGGAATGGCCGGTGGCACCCCCGCCGCCGGCCCTGCCTACGGAGCGCCTCACTTTGATCCATCCGCTCACATTGCATGTGCTGGATGTGGTCGACCGCACTGTCCCCTACCTCCAGCTCCGACCTGATTTCCAGCCAGATGAGGATGAGGACCTCACCAGGAGGCATGACTATTCGGGCATCTGCTACAGAGGAAGAATTGATGGTGAAGGCAGGGGAGACACGCCACGCTCTGGTGGTCACCCCTTCGGCGGTCCTGGTGGGCTTGGCATTGCCGGAGACTGGGGCGGTCGCCATTCCAATGGGGTCTTCGGGTCGGCAGGCGGCATATCCCCTCCCTTTGTGGTGCATCCGGCTAGTCATGGCTCCACCCCAGCCGGGGCCTCTCCCTTCTCAGATGACAACAGCAATTTTCGGCCAGGCTCGAGAAGGCGGGAATCCCCACTCTATGGATCCGTGGCTCCTACGGCTGTGGGCTCGGCGGCCTACGTTGACCCGCCGGTCCTGGTGCTTTCAGCTGCAGACACGGCGGTCGGTCCGGCAGCTCTTGTCAGCACGCCAGCGGTGGGGAAAATCCTCCTCCGGCACCCCCCGTCCCCGCGGCGCCTTTCCTTCACCCCAGCGGCGGTGATGCTGGATTCCAGGGAGCATGAGCTGGACTGCCAAGCGGTGGAACACCCACCTGAACAACGCTCGGCGGCGGGGCTTGCGCCATTAGGAGTGGAGGAGGGGGATATGCCTGCCCCGGAGCTGGTGCAGCTCGCGGTCAGGGAGGACCGGCCAGTGCCCTCATCCCCTGATGCTGGCCTTCCACCCATGTGTGTTGGCAAGCCACTTCAGGGGCCAGGGGGTGGTCAGGCGAGCCTGGTGCGAACGCCGGTTGCTGTACCGTTGGCTCCGCACCAGCTGCTTCCCTCCTCCGCTCCAATCGCTCAATCCACCCAGGAGTTGGGCCCCAAGACGGCGGCTACGGTGCTTTGGGAAGGCATTGGGGCATCACCGGTGCCTTCCATCCTCGGCCCATGGCCTTCCACCTCGGCCCCGGCACGCCGCAAGAAGGCCGTGCCTCCAAACTTCACGCTGAGGCGGAGCGCGCGCCTGTCCAAGAACAACGCTGGCCTTCGCCAGGGGCCAGTGGAACGCGCGCAGACGATGCTCCTGCGTCGCATGGGACCGCTGGAGCCTGAAGAGCAGCTCTCGCCGGAGGCAATGGATGCGTACTTGCGGCTATTCTCGAAGCCCATGGCACCGCATCATATCAAGGCCGTGGCGGCCCTATTTGACCCGGATGGGGCTGCCTTCGACGAGCCGGCCAACTTGGAGTTTGGAAATTTTTCCCTGCCAGGCAATGTGGGACCATGTGGTGCTTAGCTGCACAGCTCGCGACCTTGGGGTGATAAATCTCTTCTGATCATGTCCATGTCCCTAGGAGTGTTGGTTTGGAATGTAAGGGGCCTCAATAACCCGGCTAGGCACAGTTCTATTCGCTTGTTCATGCAAACTTGTGATGCTTCTCTGGTGTGTTTCCAAGAAACAAAGCTCAGTGTGCTTGATGCGGCAGTAGTGGCACAAACCCTTGGGCCCGCTTTTGATGGTTTTGAGGCACTACCCGCGGAGGGCACGCGAGGGGGGGGGGAATCATGCTTGCATGGCGTTCGAACAGGTTACAGGCTTCAGGGTTGCTGAAGAAGGAGTTCTCCATATTAGCCACTTTTTCCTCCCTAGCTGATGGGAAGGAGTGGTTGGTCACTTCGGTTTATGGCCCGCAGGAAGATGGTGACAAGGTGAGATTCTTGGAGGAATTAGTTAACCTGGGGGAACAGGTGCAAGGTCCATGGATCTTGAATGGGGATTTCAACTTGGTATGTAATGAGAGCGAGCGGAGCACGGGCAGAATCAACAGGAGGCTGGCTAACAAATTCAAACACACTATCAACAGGCTGGGGCTGCATGACATGCACTTGAAGGGTCGGAGGTTTACCTGGTGTAATGGGTAGGAACACACAATTATGGCCAGGCTGGACCGTCTCTTGTTTAACAATGCCCGGGAGGAGCTGTACCCGCTCAGTGATCTGGTACCGCTTAGCTCCAACATATCTGACCACTGTCCCTTGCTGCTATCTTGCTCATCGGAGAGACCAAGGGCCTTTTGATTCCGCTTTGAGAACTTCTGGTGTCAGTTGCCAGGTTTCCAAGAAGTGGTCAAGGAGGCTTGGGAGGGGGCAGTCCAGAGCCTGGATCCGGTGCGGGTTCTGGGCACTAAACTGCAGCGCACGGCTAAGGCTCTCAGGAAGTGGGGGCAGCGGAAGCAAAGCACCATGAATCTGCAATTTCAGATTGCCAGCGAGGTTATTTTGCGTTTGGACGCGGCCCAAGAGATCAGATCCCTTTCTTCTGATGAAAGGAAACTCAAAGCCTTCCTTAAGGGAAAGTGTTTGGCCCTGGCCTCCCTCGAACGGGTGTGGCTCAGGCAGAGAGCGCGAGTTAGAGATTTACAGGAGGGAGACGCAAACACTAAATATTTTCATATGAAGGCAAATGGCCGTAGGAGGAAGCACCTTATACCACACCTCTCGGATGGGGATCACAGTGTGTCAGTGAAGGATGAGAAGTTGGGCCTAGCACGCGATTTCTTCTGTAATCTAATGGGCACTCCGAAGACTAGAGGCAAGGTGATTAACTTGGAGGAGCTGGACCTGAACACCCTTCCCCCTGGGGCTTCGAGGGCCTTGGAGGAACCATTTACCGCCCAGGAGGTAAAGCAAGTAGTGTTCAATATGCCACATGATCGAGCGCCTGGCCCGGATGGTTTCTCGGGTCTTTTCTTCAAGAAGTGTTGGGAAATCATTGCGGACGACCTGATGGCGGCAATGGAGGGTCTTCATGAGGGACGATTCTACTCCTTTGGTGCCTTGAACTCCTCCATTCTGACGCTGTTACCCAAGAAAGACAATCCATTGCAACTGGGTGATTTCAGACCAATCAATTTGATACATGGTGTGGCGAAAATCTTTGCTAAGGTTTTGGAAGCGCGACTATCTCCTCTGCTTCCCTCCTTGATCTCGCAAGCCCAAAGTGCTTTTGTTAGCAACAAAAGTATTCATGAGAATTTCAAGTTTGTCCGCAATGCAGCTAGAATGTTGCATCAGCAGAAGAGATCCGCTGTTCTATTAAAGATTGACATCTCTAAAGCTTTTGACACCATATCTTGGGATTTTCTCTTGGAGGTGCTAAGGTGTAGGGGCTTCGGACCCAAGTGGTGCTCATGGATCTGTGGGCTGCTGAGCACGGCCTCCTCTTCTGTGCTTATCAACGGGGAGCTTAGTGATCCGTTCACCTTGGCATGTGGTGTGCGGCAGGGTGATCCGCTGTCGCCGGCACTTTTTATTCTGGCCATGGACTCTCTTCAGGCAATGATGAACTGGGCTGCGCATCAAAATCTGTTGGCACCTCTTGGCTTCGACTGTAGGACTCCTAGAGCCTCTATCTTCGCGGATGATGCAGTTCTCTTCCTCAAGCCGGAGCCTACAGACTTGCAAGTAACCTCCACCATCTTGGAACTGTTTGGGGAGTCTTCCGGGCTACGCATCAATCTGCAGAAAAGCACCAGCACATGCATCAGATGTGGAGAAGCACTAGCGGTTCAGGTTGCTCAGCATTTCCAATGCCAGAACCAAGCTTTTACGCTCAAATACCTCGGGCTGCCGCTCTCTATTTACAGGTTGAGGAAACAGGATGTGATGCCTTTGGTCGATAAGTACTCGAGCAAGATGAAGGGATGGAAGCCCAAACTTCTGGCACCAGCGGGACGCCTCGCGCTGACAAGTTCAGTGCTCCTGGCGCTTCCCATACACTTCTCGTCTGTTCTACCCCTGCCTGTTTGGGCGATCAAGATCATTGAGCGAAGGTGTCGGGATTTTGTCTGGAAAGGGGAAGAGGAGACCAACGGAGGACACTGCTTGCTCCCTTGGGCGCAAGTCTGCCGCCCGAAGGAATATGGTGGCCTCGGAATAATTAATCTCAGGTACTTTGGTACCGCACTCAGATGTCGGTGGCCATGGATGAGGTGGGATCAGGTGGAGAGGTCATGGCTGAGGTTTCCCGATCAGGTGGAGAAGGAAGTGGCGCATATCTTTTCCACAGCCAGCGTCGTAGCTTTGGGGGGTGGCAACACTGCCAAGTTTTGGACAGACAACTAGCTGCCGGAGGGCCGTTCCCTAGCTACAGAGGTCCCGACACTCTTTTCCTTCGTGAAAGACTCCAATCTAACAGTCTACGAGGCACTGCACAACAACAGATGGATCAAAGATATCAAGGGCGGCCTCTCCGGTATGGCATTAGCACAATATCTGCAGGTATGGGACATGGCCCATGACACTCAGCTGTCGCCAACCACATTAGACAAACTGCAGTGGAAGCTTACCGATGATCAGCGCTTCTCAGTCAGAAGTGCCTACGGACTGTTTTTCATGGCCAATGTCCGTTTCGCCTGCAACAAGCCTATTTGGAAGTCTAAGGCACCGCCGAGATGCAAATTCTTCATGTGGCTGGTGGTGCACCAGCGCTGCCTCACTGCGGACAATCTCATTCGCCGTGGGTGGCCATCAAATGACTGCTGCCCTCTCTGCATGACAGAGCAAGAGTGCTATACACACCTGTTTGTACATTGTCGATACACACAACATTTGTGGCGATGCTTCAAACGGTTCACAGGAGATAACTTTATCACGCCGGATGCAAGTCACGGTAGCACGGAAGACTGGTGGTTGAAGGCTAGGAGCAGGGTGCCCAAGCTGGTTCGCAGAAACTTTGACACGGTCATCATTCTCATCCACTAAAGGCTCTGGAAGGAAAGGAATGCTAGGATCTTTGACCACACCGCCAGTAGCGTCGACAGAGTTTTGGACCAGATTAGAGAAGATCTTCAAGTGTGGAGGGCAGCGGGGTTTGTTGTTGATCTTGCTATGTAAACGCCTCTTGTAAAAGCCTCTTGTACTTGGGGCGTTCTATCCTGGGTGTAGCGCCCTCGGGAGGTCTTTCAGTGCTAGACCGCCTAGTCTGTCTGACCTTGCTGTACTCTTCACTTCTTTCTAATAAAATTCGGCCAATGACCCTTCAAGAGATTAAAAATGCACGGCTTCATCATTTGCGCCCGTGGAATGAACTATCGGCCGCCCCTGCTTTGGCTGCTTCTTCAAGAAGGCAGCTCCCCCTCACTTCCTAGAAAGTAGAAATCCTACCAAAACTGGATGTTTGTTTTATTTTTTTTCTTCTAGTAGAGAAGAGAAACAATTGAAGGGACTGCAATATTTCCTCTCTGGAGTAGGATGCAAACGCCATAATTTTGGATAAGTAAATCACGGGCTAATGTACTAGAAAATTTAGAAAGTTGAGTGGAAGAAGGAGCAGCTAACTGGCTTTAGTACTTCCCGGATGAACAACAAAATCATAAAACTAGTAAGTACCAAAATTTAGGTTTTGTATACAAGTTTGTGGTGCTTTTTATTTGGGAGGAGAACAAGCACGTGGGTTATGTGAGCTCGTAAAACTTTATTTTATGAATAAAATATAAATTAAGTGTCCTCGGAGTGAATAAATCATGCGGTCTACAACATATATTTGTAGCTATTTGCAAAAAAAAACATATATTTGTAGCTACTACACTTTTTTTAGCATATTGCGAAAAACTTTTCTTTCTTCTATGACAACTCAATATCTCACTTTCATGTATAAATTGTACGAAAAATATTTGACATGGAAAAACATATACGTTTCACCTGGGGCACCTGCTATCTGGTGCAATTTCCAATTACCCAGGTGGAAGGTATCTGATTTGATAATTAGTGTTCAGTAGTCTAAAATTGGAGGTCTGCTATTCAGAAAGCAACTTTTCTGGAGAAGTTTCGTGGGTACAATAATAGCGGGAAGAAGGGATATTTTGCTTATCATTAGCAAACAAATGGGAGCATTGTTAGAATAAATCCGAGACACTCCGTCGATCATTCGAGGACCAAGCAATCACACAAGCACGACACCGAGATTTGGTAACGAGGTTCACCGATATGGCTACATCCCCGGGGCTTGACTACGGGCGCTTCTCCTCATGACACCGCTACAATACCGCACACCGGCCGCTCGGGCGCCGGCACACGCCGCCGGCTCCCCCCGCGTACCCGTGCTATTATGTTGGCATATATTACATCGTGTGTCTACCCCTGATATATATGAGAGGCCTAGGATACAAGTGTCCTTTAGGACACAACTCCTACCCTGTCTACACACAGTCCAAACCAAGTCCAACTGTAACCTACCTTGTACAATAATATTCGACATAATTCTAACAAACTCCACCTTGGCGAATATTCTCCACCACCTTGAATTCGTCCGTGCGTCGAACCTCCATGTACATTGGACTTGAGATACACCATGAGCACCGCTACTACTCCCAGACTCCATGTGACTCCACCTGCAACTGTAGTCCCTTCTCGCCTTCATCGCAGTCAACACTCAAGCAAAAATTAAGTTCCTTATTACTCTACTTTGTGCTCTCAACTTCCGGAGTATCCGCTCAACGCCATCACACACTGATCATTAATCTGCGTGAAAATAAACAACTCACATATTGGGTGTCACATATAAGAGTTACCTGAACTCAACATCATCGCTCTTTCATGACCGTCTGTCTGAAACTTGAAGGAATTTCACCGTCGCCCTGTGTCACTTTGAGTCAAATTCACAGTTGTCTCACCCTTTTTCCCGGATAGTCTCTGACATGTCCCACAGCTATAGCACTCAACCTCCTTCTGTACTTGTCACCCGCACTTTACCATGTGCACCGAACACCACAGAATATACGGCCATGTACTCTCTCCGCTTTTGACAATTTCAGACTTTCTGTCACTTTCACAGATTCTTCATGGTCAACTCCTGTCCATCTTCCGGCACCAATAGACCCAGTCACCAACTTGAATCCGGTACTCGTCAACACTGCTTCAGCACCCCTGCACAATTTGTCTGACCACATGTCTGACCACTAGTGCCTTGGCCTGTCGCTGTGTCACCGTGCTTACCGCACGCCTCGCCGCTATCACCGTGTCGAGCCTCTGCTGTCCTGGTCGAGTCTCCCGGGTAGCTAGCCCCCACTATCTCAACTCCCACTGCAGAGAACCATCGATCATCACCGAACGATGCCGAGTATCACGTCTCCATCAGACCACTGGTACCCAGTCCGATCCACGTGTCTCTCACTATCCCGCTGAAATAGGCTTCGACTCTCCGAATTCTTACGCCATAGCCCCTCCATCAGCATAGAGTGTAGTCCTCCATCAGACTCCAACTCCACCTTCAACATGACTCCATGGTGGTTGTACGTGCCACCCTCCCGCGCCCTGTCGACTCCAAGCTCTCAAGTGCACCGTCTTGAATCAACCCTGCGTAATAGTCTTGTCGAAGCCACACAAACCCTCAGGCCTACACCACGTGTTTCCACGCCCCAGAAGTTGGCCACCATCAAAATCACGCTCCTATGTCGTCATCGCTGAAATCACCGTCATTTTCTACTTTGACCAACATCCACGTCGATCCATCAGACAATCCAGTCCGACCCAGTCGAAATTATCCGACTGCAACCATGCTCCACCCTGCACCGTGTCCGCCCTGCACATCTTCGTGCATTGCTTGAACGCCCTGTGTATGCATGATCCGCACGACACACTGTCCTCGTCTTCACATATTTTTCGAGCCCTCTTCTCAAACTTGAAAGAAAAAATTCCATGCAAACCTGACCCAAAGAATTCTTTGCACAATTATTTTTCCTTGTCACTATTTGCTAGTGCATGTCCGTGTACCCTTAGCAGCAAAGATCATCTATCTGCCAATGACACACACGCACACTCGTATCATGTGAAACCTGGACATCGTGCCTCTTCTTTTCGTGCAAACAAATCTCACGACATGATCCTGAACTTCAGCCCCCAATTGTGTCAGCCCGTGTAGCATAGCAGCCCAACTGTATGGGCCACCTCCTGCCTAAGGCTCCCCTGGGCCGCTGCCTGTAGCTTGCTGCTGCACCGGCCACACGCCCACTCTCAGGACTCCTATTGCCGCACGCTACACCTGAACGTGATCCAATCTGGTCTTGTCGAGTCCTCCGAAACACACGCTGCCGCCACTCGCCCAATATGCATCGATCCGATCGGCACGCCGAGACTTTTGCTTCCGATTGCTTCTTCCCGATCTTGTCTGATCACAGCGACTCGACGACTTCCACGAAAGAATTCCCAATCAATTTTGATACTGATTTCTTTGCATATCGTTTTCGCATGATCTGGCAACGATCCATCCTCTAGATAAACAATCCAGCAACCACCCAACAACCTAGCTCACGATACCACTTGTTAGAATAAATCCGAGACACTCCGTCGATTATTCGAGGACCAAACAATCACACAAGAACGACACCGAGATTTGTTAACGAGGTTCACCGATATGGCTACATCCCCGGGGTTTGACTACGGGCGCTCCTCCCCATGACACCGCTACAATACCGCACACCGGCCGCCCGGGCGCCGGCACACGCCGCCAGCTCCCCCCGCGTACTCGTGCTATTATGTTGGCATAGGTTAGATCGTGTGTCTACCCCTGATATATATGAGAGGCCTAGGATACAAGTATCGTGTGTCTACCCCTGATATATATGAGAGGTCTAGGATACAAGTGTCCTATTAGGACACAACTTCTACCCTATCTACACACAGTCCAAACCAAGTCCAACTGTAACCTACCTTGTACAATAATATTTGACATAATTCTAACAAGCATTAATGATTTCAGACTTGACAATTCGACTTGCAGTGAACTGGCAGCAACGACGTCTGATTACTGTTCCGTTTACATAATGCAAGGATACTGCATAGAGTATACGATTATTCGGTGATATTTTAGCTCTTGTGCTGGTCTACACATATGTGCAACCGACGACATAAAAGTATGGACTAGACCAGAGTCCTTAGTGGTGAACAGTAATCATGGGAAAAAAGTAAACAGAACAGCTTATGCATGCCCCACGATCCACAGGACCCAAAGAAAATTAGAGGCAGTGCACTTCTGACATGACCACTATTCTGTGCCGCGGAATTATCAAATCAACATGATATCGTTGGAAGATATACTTTTTGTGGGATCATGGGTACATATGGCCCTTAACAGGCATTATAAGCAAAAAAAATGGCGTAATCTAATCAAGTATGCCCATAAGCGATTAGAATTATATAAGCTGGCTCCCTTTGTAATCTCTAGATAGGAAAAAATCGAATATAATAAATGGAGCAAGTTAGTTGAAGAAGAAAAGGTAAATCCTTTTGTCTTTGGCACGAGGCTTGGGTATGAAGACATCAAGATCCTATCAAAACAACCTCGCGTGCGCCGCCATCAACATGCAACTGGCACCAGGGCAGCGACTCACGCGGTATGGTTGATGTTGCCGAGTAACTCGCGCCGCCGTGGAATGGCAGCGGTTTGTTCCACGCCGAGACATGGACAACCCCTGATGACTGTGGGAGTGGTATAAGGTGGGATGTTATCCGGCCAATGTACTAGTGCTTTTGCAACCTATCGCGGAGTGATGATGGATGCAAGCCATCGAATGATCCGTCGCCAAGATGATGATTGGCACAGCACTTCATGTCTGGATGAAAACTCTTGCCATGTCCTTTATTTGGTCGGGCTCAGCAGCGACAAAATTGCGTCGTTACTGTATAGGCGTACCATCAGCTTGTTCAGGAGGATCAAGATTGTTGATCCCCATAGATTTTAATGTAACCATTTATTTTGCAAGGTGTTTGGGCCGAAGGTTTCGTTAATAGATTTGAGTGCTTTATCACTAAAGAAATTTAATAGTAATATGATTTTAATATTTGATTCATTTGATTGAATTAAAGAGGGTTAGAGGGTGCCCTATGGCCATTGATTTGCATACGTGGTAGTGTGGTGAAATGGTTTTGCAAACTTATTTTACTCCGCGGAAATACTCTTTCATGTATGTATATGTTAAATGTAATGTCTCCATGTTAGTCAAAGTTTACATAATGCATATCATCACTACCCTTTCAAAAAGGATTCTGATCTATTATAAAGATTCATCATAATTGCAAGACATCATAAATATAATAAATATTACATTGAGGTCCCTGGATCACCAAAAGACCACTGCCGCCGTTAGAACGAGTTGTTGACACGCCGCCGCCGTCGCTCCCATAGCGGAACCGGTCTGACCTTGTCGATGGCAGTCGGGAAATCTTCATGCACGTGTCTCTAAGGACCCGTGCCTTGGAGCCGCAGTCGTCATTGTTGAGCCCTTGAATCGATTCGAAGAACCTGACACAAAATATCTCCATCGCATATGCACGACGAGAAACTCTAACATTATCGCTCCGAGGAGCTGGCGGAAATCTACGTCGGAGCTCCACCTAATATGTCCTAATGGACGAACTTGAGGAGGATCGACATCCAAAAGATTGAGTCGAAGAAGAAGCGAAGCCATCTGTGAGAGCACCATTGACCGCCGGGATGACTGTGGATGGGAGATGAATCCATGGGCTCGCCGACAGAGGCCGTGGGGAGGAAGTATTTGCCCTAGTCGACTTGTGAGAGGTGAAAGTTCTCACGGACAATGCATATCACTACGTACCACATATGGTTAGAAAATGTGCGTATAATTCCACCCAGAAACAAAGTCCGGATATTTTCCATGGACCGCCAGCAAATTGGAGTTAACTAGCACCAAGTGGTTTACAAAAGCGAAGCCTTTGGTGTGAACTCTCTTGAGGTGTAGACGTGTAGTTGTGTGCTTGTTAATTAGCAAGCTCCATTCACTACTAAAAAGGGGGCAACGGTTCAGGCCGGGTCAGCCCATTAGTTCCGGTTTAGTCTAGAACCGGGACCGATTGGGGCATTGGACCCGGTTCGTGAGCCCAGGGGGGCGGCCGGGCCACGTTGGCCATTGATCCCGGTTCATCTAGACCTTTTGGTCCCGGTTGGTGGGACGAACTAGGACCAGTGGGCCTCGCGCCTGGCCCACCATCAATGGTCCTAGTTGGTGGCTTGAACCGGGACCAAAGGCTCCCCTTTAGTCCCGGTTCATGCCACCAACCGGGACCAATGAGGTGCCTATATATACCCCTTAGCGTAAGAGCAGAGCACACTGCTCTGTTTTTTTCTGGCCGAGGGGAGAGGGCTTGGTGGTGCTCTAGCTCACCTCTTATGCACACAAGGTGTTCGATGGAATGCCCGAGCCACACTACTTAAGCTTTCTCCTCTCCAAGCTCGACCTCCAAGCTCCATTTTTCTCAATATTTGTCTAGGTTTAGCGGTCCGTCACGCCCCGTCCCCATCTTCACTACCGTCGATCACCCGCGCCGAGCTCATCGCCGGCACCACCGTGGTGAGCCTCTTGTTCTTATCTTCTTTCTGAAAGGAAAAATATTCTTACTTGTATGTTTACATAGATACTTGTATTATTTTTTTACTTTTATTATTGCATCTTATATAGTGCAATGGTTTTGGTATCCGCCCCCGTCGGCCCTCGTCCTGTCTATGATTCGGATGTGGTATATATATTATCTTTATAACTATTGGTTCATTTATTGTTTATGAAAATTATGCCGACCAACGTGACATAGATTTTATTTATATAGGATGTATGTGAATCGGAAATTCCAACCGACCCTATTGTCGAGAGGTTAAATTTAGTTGAAGAAGAAAATAATTTGTTGAAGGAAAAAATAAAAAAATTGAGGAGGAGAAGATGATATTGGAGTTGCATGTTGCGGATGTCGTCGATGATCACAAGATCAAGATGGATGCAATGCGCTTGAAGATTAGAAATATTAAAAAAATATGCTATTCATACCGAGGCTTGGTATCATTATGTCGTTGGATCAATTGTTACCTTGGTTGCGATTATAATCGCATTTGTTTTCGCATTGAAATGTTTTACATAGTTTCAATGTATGGTTTAATTAATTAGATGCTCTGGAGAGCTATATGTCATTAGATGAGAACTATGTATATACTTTGGTTTAATGTGATGATGAACTTCTATTAATTTGGACACTTAATTATATATAATGCACGCAGATGAACCGGCAATGGATGTACGGTGACAGACACACCTCCGAGTACATTAAGGGTGTGCATGAGTTTCTCGATGCGGCTGAGGCAAACAAGCAGAATGGTTTTATGTGTTGTCCATGCACTGAATGTGGGAATACGAGGTCTTACTCTAACCGAAAAATCCTTCACTCCCACCTGCTTTACAAGGGTTTCATGCCACACTATAATGTTTGGATGAGGCACGGAGAAATAGGGGTTATGATGGAAGACGGCGAAGAAGAAAAGTACGATGACAACTATGTGCCCCCTGAATACGGTGACGCTGCAACGGGGGGAGCTGGTGAAGATCAAGAGGAACCAGACGATGTGCCCAATGATGTTGCAACGGGTGAAGCTGCTGAAGATCAAGAGGAACCAGACGATGTGCCCGTTGATGATGATCTACGCCGGGTCATTGTCGATGCAAGGACGCAATGCGAAAGTCAAAAGGAGAAGCTGAAGTTCGATCGCATGTTAGAGGATCACAAAAAAGGGTTGTACCCCAATTGCGAAGATGGCAACACAAATCTCGGTACCGTACTGGAATTGCTGCAGTGGAAGGCAGAGAATGCTGTGGCTGACAAAGGATTTGAGAAGCTACTGAAAATATTGAAGAAGAAGCTTCCAAAGGATAACGAATTGCCCGAGAATACATACGCAACAAAGAAGGTCGTATGCCCTCTAGGATTGGAGGTGGAGAAGATACATGCATGCCCTAATGACTGCATCCTCTACCGCGGTGCATACAAGGATCTAAAAGCATGCCCGGTATGCGGTGCATTGCGGTATAAGATCAGACGAGATGACCCTGGTGATGTTGACGGCGAGCCCCCAGGAAGAGGGTTCCTGCGAAGGTGATGTGGCATGCTCCTGTAATACCACGGTTGAAATGTCTGTTCAGAAACAAAGAGCATGCCAAGTTGATGCGATGGCATAGTGAGGACCGGAAGAAAGACGGGAAGTTGAGAGCACCCGCTGACGGGTCGCAGTGGAGAAAAATTGAGAGAAAGTACTGGGATGAGTTTGCAAAGGACCCAAGGAATGTATGGTTTGCTTTAAGCGCGGATGGCATTAATCCTTTCGGGAAGCAGAGCAGCAATCACAGCACCTGGCCCGTGACTCTATGTATGTATAACCTTCCTCCTTGGATGTGCATGAAGCGGAAGTTCATTATGATGTCAGTTCTCATCCAAGGCCCTAAGCAACCCGGCAACGATATTGATGTGTACATAAGGCCATTAGTTGAAGAACTTTTACAGCTGTGGAATGGAAACGGTGTACGTACGTGGGATGAGCACAGACAGGAGGAATTTAACCTTAAGGCGTTGCTGTTCATGACCATCAACGATTGGCCCGCTCTCAGTAACCTTTCAGGACAGACAAACAAAGGATACCACGCATCCACGCACTGTTTAGATGACACTGAAAGTATATACCTGGACAAATGCAGGAAGAATGTGTACCTGGGCCATCGTCGATTTCTTCCGACCAACCATCAATGTCGAAAGAAAGGCAAGCATTTCAAAGGCGAGGCAGATCACCGGAAGAAGCCCGCCATGCGCACCGGTGATCACGTGCTTGCTACGGTCAATGATTTACACTACGTAATCTTTGGAAAGGGTCCCGGTGGACTAGCTGTTCCGAATGACGCTGAGGGACACGCACCCATGTGGAAGAAGAAATCTATATTTTGGGACCTACCCTACTGGAAAGACCTAGAGGTCCGCTCCTCAATCGACGTGATGCACGTGACGAAGAACCTTTGCATGAACCTGCTAGGCTTCTTGGGCGTGTATGGAAAGACAAAAGATACACCTGAGGCACGGGAGGACCTGCAACGTTTGCACGAAAAAGACGGCATGCCTCCGAAGCAGTATAAAGGTCCTGCCAGCTACGCTCTTACGAAAGAAGAGAAAGAAATCTTCTTTGAATGCCTGCTCAGTATGAAGGTCACGACTGGCTTCTCGTCGAATATAAAGGGAATAATAAATATGCCAGAGAAAAAGTTTCAGAACCTAAAGTCTCATGACTGCCACGTGATTATGATGCAACTGCTTCTGGTTGCATTGAGGGGGCTTCTACCGGAAAGCGTCTGATTAGCCATTGTGAAGCTATGTGCATTCCTCAATGCAATCTCTCAGAAGGTGATCGATCCAGAAATCGTACCAAGGCTAAGGAGTGATGTGGCGCAATGTCTTGTCAGTTTCGAGCTAGTGTTCCCACCATCCTTCTTCAATATCATGACGCACGTCCTAGTTCATCTAGTCGACGAGATTGTCATCCTGGGGCCCGTATTTCTACACAATATGTTCCCCTTTGAGAGGTTCATAGGAGTCCTAAAGAAATATGTCCGTAACCGCGCTAGGCTAGAAGGAAGCATCTCCATGGGCCATCAAACAGAGGATGTTATCGGGTTTTGTGTTAACTTCATTCCTGGCCTTAAGAAGATAGGTCTCCCTAAATCGCGGTATGAGGGGAGATTGACTGGAAAAGGCACTCTTGGAAGAGACTCAATAATATGCAGGGACGGATATTCTTGGTCTCAAGCAAACTACACAGTTCTACAGAACTCTACCTTGGTGACCAGGTATGTCGATGAACACAAGAACAGTCTGCGCTCCAAACACCCGGAGCAGTGCGACGACTGGATTACACGTGAACACATCAGGACTTTTAGCAGTTGGTTGGAAACACGTCTCAGAGGTGACAACACTTGTTTGTGATGAGCTATACTTCTTGTCCAGGGGACCATCTTTGACTGTATTGACTTACAAAGGATACGAGATAAATGGGAATACATTTTACACGATCGCCCAAGATCAAAAGAGCACCAACCAAAATAGCGGTGTCCGCTTTGATGCAGCAACCGAGAGCGGAAAGGACACATATTATGGTTACATAGTGGACATATGGGAACTTTACTACGGACATGATTTTAAGGTCCCTTTGTTTAAGTGCAAATGGGTCAATCTGTCAGGCGGCAGGGTACAGGTAGACCCACAGTACGGAATGACAACAGTGGATCTGAAAAATCTTGGGTACACTGACGAACCGTTCGTCCTAGCCAATGATGTGGCACAGGTTATCTATGTGAAGGACATGTCTACCAAATCGAGAAAAAGAAAAGATAAGGAAGCGAATACATCATATGATGAGCCAAAGCGCCACATAGTTCTTTCAGGAAAAAGGGACATCCTGGGAGTGGACGGCAAGACAGACATGTCTGAAGATTATGAAAAGTTTCATGAAATTCCTCCCTTCAATGTCAAGGCTGACCCAAGCATCCTAATAAACGATGAAGATTATCCATGGTTACGGCGCAATAAGCAAATGACACAAGCGAAGAAAAAGTGAAGACTTTCTCCCGCAACTTTGTAATACACGAGTATGCTATGCCAACTTTTTCAGAGTTCATTTGAAAACTATGAATTTAGGTCGTATTTTCTTTTTAAAGTAAAGTTAATCACAAACTTGTGATTCACACAAATTTCAAAGAATTCAAATTTTAACTATTCAAATTTGAAAACTAATGGCACTAACAGAAAGTTTATAATTTTTCTAAAACTAATGGCACTAATAGAAAGTTTATAATTTTGCTGACCTAAAAGCAAAAATAAAGCAAAAGTAAAGCAAAAAACAAAAGAAAAAATAAATAATGTAGAAAACAAAACAAAAAATCTGGAAAACAAAAAAATAGCAACAATAAGTTTTTTTGTAAATAGAAACAAAATAAAATAAATAAAGCAACACAGAAAACAAAAAAACAAAAAAAGTGTTTT
>NC_041382.1:616140547-616141256 GCF_002162155.2 Triticum dicoccoides | reverse complement strand
AAAGTTTATAATTTTTCTAAAACTAAAAGCAAAAAGAATAAAAAAATAAAGCAAAAAACAAAAGAAAATAAATAATGCAGAAAACAAAACAAAAAAATTGGAAAAAAATAGCAACAATAAGTATTTTGCTGTAAGTAGAAACAAAATAAAACAAATAAAGCAATAAAGAAAAAAACAAAAAAAAGTGTTTTCAAATTTGAAAACTAATGGCACTAACAGAAAGTTTATAATTTTTCTAAAACTAAAAGCAAAAAAGAATTAAAAAATAAAGCAAAAAACAAAAGAAAATAAATAATGCAGAAAACAAAACAAAAAATTGGAAAAAAATAGCAACAATAAGTATTTTGTTGTAAGTAGAAACAAAATGAAATAAATAAAGCAACAAAGAAAAAAATGCCACCTATTGGGCCCCCACGGCCTGAATACGACTAGAAACCCTACCATGGGCCAGGATTCAGGCCCGCAGGAGGCCCAGTAGGCCCACAGACACACAGCACAGGGTTAGGCCCGAAAGCCTGCATTTGAGAGGAGCTCGAGAGGGAAGGCGCAGTAGCGTTTATAAACCACTCTCGAGCTCTCTCAGCTAGCGAGGTGGGACTAAAGTTTTGACGCGGGGCAGCACAAGGCCTTTGGTCCCGGTTGGTGCCAGCAACCGGGACTAAAGGGGGCATTGGTCACGGTTCGTGGCACAAAACATGACCAATGCCCC
>NC_041382.1:616139378-616140425 GCF_002162155.2 Triticum dicoccoides | reverse complement strand
CAGCAGCGGAGGCCTTTGGTCCCGGTTGGTGGCACCAACCGGGACTAAAGGGGGCATTGGTCACGGTTTGTGCCACGAACTGTGACCAATGCCTTTGGTATATAACCAGAACTTGTGAAATTTTCAGATTTCCTTCGCCAGTTGCCCCAGACGACGCCGACCTCCTCGACACCGCCAGGCTGCCCCGACGCCGCACGCCGCCCCCGCCGTCGCCGTCGCCCGTGCCCGTCGTCGCCATCGCCCGCACCCTCGCCGACCGTCGCCCGCGCCCGTCGTCGCCGTCGCCCGCGCCCTCGCCTGCGCCCTCGTCGCCCGCGCCCGTCGTCGCCGTCGCCCGCGCCTTCGTCGCCCGCGCCCTCGCCTGCCGTCCCCTGCCCCGATGCGTCGCCGCCTCTGTGAGCACCGCGCATCTGCCGCCCCCGCCGCCGCCGTGCATTTTTTTAATTAATACATGTTTTTTACATGTTTTTAGATTTTCATATATATATATGTATGTATGTATCTTTTAGATATATGTTTTTGTATGTATGTTCATATATGTTTTTTATGTATGTTCTTATAGGTATATATGTATGTATTTTTTCAATTGTAATGATGTTTTAAAAATACATATATGCAAAAGTTAAATTTTTTTATTAGAAAAGTTTTATCTATATATGTTCTCTGATTTAGTATATTTTAGGTTAGTTTTATTTTAAAAAAAGTTTTATATATTTAGGAAGAAGGAATAGAAGGAAGAAGAAGGAAGAAATTTTTTTATATATGAGGGTCGAGAGGGGGTCGACGGTCGAGAGGGGGTCGAGAGGGGGTCGTCGAACATGAGAGGAAGAAAAGGATAAAAAAAGAAGAGGAAGAAGAACAAAAAAGGAGAAGAAAGAATAGAGGAGATCTTCTCCTCTATTCTTTCTTCTCCTCTCTTTTTTCTTCTTCTTCCTCTTTTTTTTATCGGGAACGAGGGTCGTCGAGGGTCGCCGAACATGAGAGGAAGAAGAGGATAAAAAAGAAGAGGAAAAAGAAAAAAAAGGAGAAGAAAGAATAGAGGAGTTC
>NC_041382.1:616129093-616138422 GCF_002162155.2 Triticum dicoccoides | reverse complement strand
TAGCAGGTATCATCGATGTGAGATACATGTGGCCGTCGGTGTCGGACACTACATCACGTCCCACAAGTGACGCGGGCTTCGACGCCCACGTCACTTGTGGGACGTGGATGTAGTGTCCGACACCGACGGCCACATGTATCTCACACCCACGATACTTACTATTTCCTCTACCGCTCGGTGACCCTCGACGACCCTCGTTCCCGATAAAAAAAAGAGGAAGAAGAAGAAAAAGAAGAGGAGAAGAAAGAATAGAGGAGTACTCCTCTATTCTTTCTTCTCCTCTTCTTTTTCTTCTTCTTCTTCTTTTTTTATCCTTGAAGCGTTGTTGAAGCCACCCCAAACCCTAGAGAAGCAGCGTCGAGGCCACCCCAAACCCTAGAGAAGCAGCGTCGAGGCAACTAATTAATATTAGTTCTACATTTACCACTAATATATCCATCTGTCGTGTTTGAATAATAATTGCCATGTTGTAAATATTTGTAGAAACTATTGACTCCACCCGAGACGAAGTACAAGAAGAGTTGTTGGGGGACATAATCGCACGAGGAAGTGATGTCGTCTGCTCGTTGCTTCTCAACGACACCGATGGTCTGGAAGCAGCTGGCTATGATTATGATGGCTCCGGTGACCTAATGCCGGTGCAAGAAGGAGAGCGTGAGGACGGCTCCGGTGACCCAATGCCGGTACAAGAAGGAGACCGTGATGACGTCTCCGGTGACCGAACCGAGTCCGGCCAGGTATATATATTAGTTAAGCTTCTGCTGACTAGCTAATTGATGCATTCATTGTTTTGGTATGTACACATATTAATTAAGTATTTGTTTTCTTCTAGCCCTCCGGATCAAGCACAACTTCGGTAAAGAGACGAGGCCCGAAGAAAAAGTTGAGCTCGGATGAAAAGTTTGAGATCATAGCAATCGTGCCCGACGGCCAACCGATTGAACCCCTCCGGACAAAGAGCACATTTGTTGCTCAGCGCGGGGTTTTGGTTAGGGACAAGATCCCGATCAGCATCCAGCAATGGTTAAAGCCGACTACAGAAGACCCTGAGGTGTCTTATGTCAATGATATGCAGAAAAATGATCTTTGGACTGAGCTGAAGTCAAATTTCACCCTACCACCAGAGGATAATCCAGAGAAGCCAGTTAAAGAGCAATTAATCAAGTCTTTTGCTCTTAAGAGGATGGCAGAACTATTCAGGAGGTGGAAGAAAGAGCTGAATAAGTTTGTCGAAAATAATGAGACACCAGAATTCAAGGGCAGATATGATAAGATCAGAGATCACTGGCCCGCATTTGTGGCCCACAAGACATCAGAAAAGAGTAAGAAGATGTCGGTGACAAACAAGCAAAATGCTGCGAAGAAGAAGCATCACCATCGCACGGGGTCAGGTGGCTACCTCGTAGCCCGGCCTAAGTGGACCAAGACTGAGAATGATCTGGTTGATAAAGGGATCGAACCAGAGACAATTAACTGGCCAGACCGTTGACGGACTTGGTTCTTCGGGGCTGGCGGAACCTTGGACCTTGTAACAGGGAAGTGCATTTGGATGAGCGATCAAATGGACATACCAGTCAGGAAGCTTCAGCACTATATCGAAGCAGCGCAGCAAGGGACGTTCTTTCCAGACAGAGAGAACGACGAGCTCACAATGGCCCTCAGGAATCCTGAGCACCCTGGACGGACACGAGGCACGCCAGGCTCCATTCCGTGGAAGGTTGGGTTTTCGGACGCAGGCGGTTACAAATCCCATGAGAGGAGGAAAAAAGTGCATCAGACCCAAATGCAGGCGCTGCAAGCAAGGGTACAAGCAATAGAGGAACGAGAAGCAAATCGCAGCAAACGTACTGCCGAAGCTTCCCCCGAAGCTACCCCGCCATCTCAGCGGAGAAGCAGCATGGCTTCCACCGAGCTGCTTCAGCCGGAGCATGTCTTGACGACTCCTGCCAGCTATCCCGTGGATGCTATCACGGAGTCTCAAAATTGCCACCTTATGACGCAATGGATGAATTTGAAGGTCAAGGCGGCTGTTAGCTCTGTTTTTCCTACTGAACTCGGCGCAACTTTTCACTGCTGGCCGATTCCAGAAGGATATGCTAGGGTGATGGTGGATGAAATAACGGAGGGATTTGAGGACCTCCAGCTTGACCACCCTACCGGTGAAGGGGAGACTAGGCTGGGGTCTGCTCTGAAGACTCCATGCCTATGGCTGAAGGAGCTCATCAACCTTTCGAACTTGTCGCCTCCGCCTCCTCCTCCTCCTTCGGTGAGTCAGGGCACTCCGCCTCCTCCACCGCCTCCTCCTCCGGCGAGTGACGATCAAGGCACTCGGCCGGCTCCTTCTCCGGCGCGTGGCGGCACTCTGCCTCCTTCTCCGCCTGCGTTGGCGCGCCCGAGCAGCCAGCCTCCTCCTTCTCCGCCTCGTCAGCAAGGGCGGAAGAGACCTGCCGCCGCTCCGGCTGCTCCGGCGCGTCGTAGTCCTTCTCCTCCGCCTCGTAAGCAAGTAAAGAAGACAACCGCTCCGTCTGCTCTGCCGGCGTCTAGCAGTACAGCCAGAGGCGGGAGGACATACAGATTCGGTCCTTCTCTGAAGACTCCAGAGAAGTTACCATACGAGAGGACCCCGGAGAAGAATGCCGAGATCGCGCGAGAAAAAGTGAGGAACTTCTTTGAAGGGGTGAAAGCAAAGAAACATCCACCTCCGGAGGAGAAGGTAGATCCGGTGAAAGCGAAACGCACTCTGGCTGCCCTGACAAAATCACCCAAGTCTCGGCCGAAAGGAAACTATGAGCGCATTATTGGAAAGGAATTTGCCGAAGCGGAGCGGTCGGGAAGTACTGTCAGTGATCAAAGGCTGAAAGAACGACGAGCTGGGAAACAAATTGCACAGCTCAGCGAACAAGCGAAGCAATCGTGCCCCCCCCCCCCGCTCAAGGTGCCTAGCGACATCGTCGCTAATGATCCGAGGATGGTGCCCGGTTATAGCAATCTTGGAGATTACCTGCCCGACGATGTACATTATGATTTCATGGAGGTGCAGATACAAAGATACGAGTAGGGGAAGCCTCTCGTCAAAGATGAAAGATCTCTATCAACGATGCTGCGAAGATTGCATGATTGGTACTTGAAAATCTGCAGAGAGTATGGGGGGAGGAGTACTTTGTATGTGAGAGTTAAAAAGGAGCATGACCTCGTTGGAATTGATCTGTTGCCTGTTTCATTTGAGGAGTTCTTTCAGTTTTTCAATCAATTGGCCCTCGATAAAACAACGGTCACCTGCTACTGTCTATAAGTAGTACTACTTCTGTCATTAAGTCTCTCTATATAGCTCAGCTCTTTCATTGCATGTATTTATAATTATCCTCACTATATTATGAAGATTGAAGATCGTCGAATTGAAGAAACGACAAATCGATGATATTGGGTTCATTAACACAAATATCATAGATGCAACTCAGGTTAAATTTTATGCCGCAGATACCGAGGCCAACTTGCTACGATCATTGGTAATAAATGAAAACAAAGATATAATACTCTTTCCTTACAACTTCAAGTGAGTGGTACTGTCTTGTGCGTATTCGGTTTCCCTTATATATTAGTCAAGATTATAGTAATGTAATTGATGAGTTATGCATGCGTGTGCAGTTTCCACTATATTCTCCTAGAGATTAAGCTTGGGCAGGGACTACTAACCGTCTTAGACTCAAGACGAAAAGATCCCCAGGAGTATGCGGACATGACTCAAATGCTCGAGAAGTTAAATCGATCATTATCCACCATATCAGCAACTTTGTTCATTTCCTGATATATCAAGTAATTGTTTTCTTTGTCTAGCAGGGTTTAGAAAAAATTCACCAAAAAAGCTCCGGGACTCCCGAAAAAGCTGCAATTTAGACACCCGAAAGTAAGTACTATAGTAGCATGTTCCCCGCATGTCCTATTGATTCAAGCGCTAGTTTCATCAATACCATTTGGCATTCTTACTTATCAGTTTGATTGACCTCTATTTCTTGTAATGTGGTTGTGGCAGGAATAAGGGAATGATTTCTGTGGATACTACGTTTGCGAGACCATCCGCCACACGACCTGTGAGCGGGGCTACTCTGACGAACAATATAAAGTGCGTAAATAACAACATTCACAATTTTATTTTATTACCATCATTTGTGTTGAGTTTCATTCATTCATATATATATATATATATATATATATATATATATATGTATTGACCCCCTTCTTCAAATTAGATGTTTCGGAAGCGGGATGAACTCCTAGCACCAACTCGCATGCGAGCAATTCAAGAGGAATTGACGGCATTCTTTCTTGACCACGTGATTGCTGAAGACGGAGAATACTATGTGGACCATGAGTCCGTATGTTAGGAGATTATATTTGTAAGAGATAATTACTGTATATATGTAGCCGGTGGTGTCGGATAGATATACGAGAACTTGTTGTTCGACCAATTTTTGGAGAAGAAGAGGTGGTCGATATCACTTATCTCTGTATGCATATATGTTCATGACGATCTTCTGTTTCCTTTGTTTGCTTACTAGCTAGCTAGCGTGTCTAGTCCTCTCTATACGTATGTATAGTACGTAGCGTCGACCAAGCACGGACATAAGAGAGGACACTTCTCTCTATTAATTATAGCTAGCAAACACAATATATGAAACACCTAAATTAACCCCCCAAAACCCCCAAACCCCCCCTCCTTTCAAAACAAAAAACAAAAACTCCAGCCACAGAAATGCTGACGCGTGGATGTCTATTGGTCCCGGTTGGTGCCACCAACCGGGACCAAAGGCCCTTCTGCCCGGGCTCCGCGTACAGGGCACGTGAAGGCCCATCTGTCCCAGTTCTGGATTGAACCGGGACTAAAGGGACAGGGCATTAGTACCGACCCTTTAGTCTCGATTCAGGAACCGGGACAAAAGGCCCTTACGAACCGGGACAACAGGCCATTTTTCTACTAGTGATCTCTTCAGTGACTTGACTGCACCAAAGTATATGCAGTTGTTATTTGATACTCCACCAGCCAGTAGCTAGAAAGGCTCGTACGTGTTCCATTGTGCACGTAGTGTGTCACCTTCGCTACAAAGTAGAAATAAGATCCGTCACAGTCGTACATCGTGAGCCCGGGTGATACCGTGACAGGTGCATGGAACTCTTCCATCCATGCAAACAAAACGGTGGTATGCGCGCGATCGCGAGAGGGGTGAGCAAAGGGTCACGTCAGGGGAAGCCAACAAACAAGCGCTAGCCCAGGACCCCATCTCCATGCATGCATGATCAAGATGCGTCTGTCAACGCTCGCCATGCATGCACGGACGGCCTATTCCCAAATCCCAAATGATGATGCTTTGGTCGACCAGCACAGCACGGCACGGTAGGAAGTAACCACTCCACTGCACTTCGCTACATGCATATACTGCTGCCACGACGTTTTGTCTCTCAGCAAAAAACAGTTCGTCTCGTTTTCAACGGTTTCGTGCACGGCTACATCACGGTGCACTGAATCCCCGTAACAAAAGGAACCCGAGGATTTAGCAACGCGCACGCCGGAGGCCATCCCCGGAAGCAGAGGCGCGGACGCCGATTCGCCCGCCAATGCCCAATTGCCCATTGACCTTCGCTCCGGCGCGTCGGCGCGGGGCGACGCGGCCTCGACAGGCGCATTGTTCAAATGAACCACGCCGGATCGGCCTCCGGCATACAAAATGTAGTAGCATCATGGCAAAAAAGGAAAGATATCTTGAAGCTTAAAGTAAACGGGGTGGTCGAGTCAGCAGGGCAGCGTTGAAACCCGTGGAGATGGATGGTTTGTCCGGTCTCTAGTGGCCAGGTCAGTGGCACACGGCAGCGTGTGGAACCACGCAAGGATACGTGTGGTGTTCGCCGGCCGTCCGGCTATATCAAACAGGCATGCATGCTCCTCGTGCAAGGCTGTAATGAAGGCTGTCATGACGATCCCTTTTTGTCTCTTATGTGTTGTTGTTAGTTGGGTGTTTAAGAAATTAGGTTGCAACGTATAGTAAGCTTCTCTTAGGCAATTCCACAAATTTTCTTCCGCATCCGCCCGTGAACAAGGGACCAGTTCATGGACATGGATGCGAGAGGTCGTCATTTATCATTGCCCACATACATTTCAAGCACTTTTCCGACAAACCGGATGAAATTCATGCAAACATAGCGGATTTCATACAAACCGAATGACATTCATGCAAACACGGCAAATTTTCATTAGATTTCAGACTTTAGAAAAAAATGACCCGACACTAAACCTATCCTATGGCGGCGGAGCCCGGCGTCCAAGCCCTTGTCGTCCTCCATCCGCCGTCTTCATAAGCACCGGCGATAAGACCGATGAAGTGAAGCCGCGGTCACCGGCGAGGAAGAGTAGAACACGGGAGACCACCTCTGGTGCCCTACTCATCCTCGGAGGTGTCTGTGCCTTGTCCGTCGCTGGTGGATGTGAGGTCCACGATGGAAACAGTGACGCCCGCGCTGTCGTCGACCCATCGGGCCGCTGGGTAGTTCGTCGGCAGCGCGTAGGAGACACAACTGGCGTTGTTCTCCCCCGCGATCGCCTGGAGCTGTGCCTCGGTGGTGGCAGCTTCCTGGTGAGTGACGACTTGAGCGCTGACGGCATCGTATATGGCATGCTGCTCCACGTCAAAGTTGGGGTTCTCCGCGGCCGTGCCCACCACGGCCTCCTCGCTCGCGTGCTTGCTTTATATTTGGCCCGCCGCCAGCCAGTGCTGCTCTTGGAGGAACAAATTATACCATTGTTCCTCATGCGCCTGCTGGAACACCGACAAAGGCACCGGCGCAGGCTGCACCTCCGCCATGGCGGCATTATAGTGCGCCTACGCCTGCTCCATGGTGAAGCCGGCGTGCACAGGCGCGGGAGCCAGGGCGATGTCGTCGGAGCCCATCTCCATTGTGGGGTCGTACTTGTGGGGTCATACTCGTCGTCGGAGACCTTGGGCGAGATGGCCGGCAAGCCGGCCTCGACCCGCCTGGCACGGCGGCTCTACCACGCAGCGGCAAGGGCGGACACCTCATGCTTCATCTATGTAGAAAGGCTCTCCCACGGAGCTTCGCCGCTTGCAGTCATGGCGGATGCAGTGCAAGGGAAAAGGATTGGAGTGGTTTGTGTTGTGGCGTGGAGTTATCGGGGTGTGGCCGCTTTTAAATAGCGGAGTTTGGTGAGTCTAGGCATCCGGGTGCGTCAATGCGCAGTGTCGGAGTAGGTTTCTCAACCTGCGAGTCTGCTTAATGGAGGCATACGGACGGACAAGACATTGATGTGGTAGATATACGCGTCTCCGGCATTGAATGGCGCGAACACCAGTGACGCTTCATGGGTGACGCCTTCCGTCAGCACGCCGCTTCACTGGTGGAGCCAGTGAGAGGTCGCATCCTCTCTGGGCCGACTTGAAGCGGCGCGCTCTACAGCAGTATGAATGCGGGCAGCTGGCGCCGGGTGAGGAAGGAGGGGGTTTGGGTGGGTCATTGTGGTCGGAAAAAGGCGTGGGTGTTGTCCATATTAAAAAGCTTCCGCTGCCTGTACAGCATGATTTAAACGTATGCCGGTGGTTTAAGAGCCAACGTTGGAGATACGCTAATGCCACAGTTAAACTATTTGATATGGCCACCGGAACATATAGACAATGATAAAACTGGAATAACGTACCGCGTCTTATGGTCGGAATCAACAATATCAATGTGGTGTATATAATAACCTAATCGATTGTACGACATAGTCTCTACATTATTTTATATATGTGTACGTCTAAATGCAAGACATGTGTACGTATCGTCTCTTAATCTAGGCGCCGTCCGAAGAAATTTCCTTTCCACCAAATGTATAGCAAAATCGTTTCGTCCGTGTGTATACTCCCAATGTACAAACTGGTAATTTGACCTCTGATTGTTTGTTAGTGGAGGTCACTGTTCATATCTAAAGTTTATACTTAAAATATCAGAAATCACGACTGAACAAAATGTCATACACTAATGTCAGAAATCACCTCTGATTGTTTGTTAGCGGAGTAGCTACGTGTCTGTACTTTTTTATTTGCATACACTAAAATATAAGTTAAAGAATTAGTTAAACCTGTTTGGAGAATACAATGCAGGTCTGACTATCTACATTTACATTTATTCAATAATAATTTTATTTCAAATTTGGAAATGGCACCAAAATAACTAAGTCAAATCAAATCAGCCAACCCCCTCCCTCAAGACTTCACACACAACGGCGTCCACATTTGCTTCGGACGCGCACAAGATGTCAAAATTGGCAATGATGAATTAGCGATAGCTACATGTGCTAAGGCCAACTTCAGCACGTGACCCATTTCTACCCTAAATCGTTCGTTTGTGTCCGTTTGAGATAAAATGGACAAACCGAACGGCCCAACGCATGGAAGCATACGGACGTTTCGTCCGGTCTGTGTCCGCTTTTGCCCATTTCCAGACCAAAGTTGCTCTCGGTTTGGGGCCAAAGCGGACAGAAAGCGGACGTCTTCGTGTCCTCGTCGTCCGTCTGTGTCCGTCCTCGATCCCACCTGTCACTCTCTCCTTTTCTGTACCTGTCCCACCATACGGACAAAATCCGGACAAAATGGGTATAGATTTAGGATAGCAGCGTTGGGCACAGCGAGTTTGTGTGGCCTCTGTCCGGCGTTTGTTCTCTCTATTTCTACCTCATACGAACAAAATCCAAACAAAATGGATATAGATTTAGGGTCGTGCGGTGGAGTTGGCCTAACATGCATACGTGACTTGAATATGTGCTGGGGCGCACTTCTCCAAGGTAGCAGGAGCACTGATGGTCATGTGAATGTTTGTCTCGCCGGGCAAGAGTGTAATGTTTTCTCTTTCTTCCTCTAAAATACAATACGCCAATACCGCATAAATGAGCTAAATCTCTGTTCATATTATGTTCATATTAAAAGTGAGAGAAAGTGGACGGTGGAGGACTACACGGAGAAGAGCTCAGATTTTAAGTTAGGGTTCTGCAAGAGAATGATTCAGAAACAGAAGTAGAAAACATGGGCATCTCCAATGCTGATATGCAAATGGACACCGCAAATGTTCATTTTTCATGGTCCGCAGACATGATGTGGGAAAGATCCATCCAATGCTATTCACAAATTGAACATACAAAGAATGAAGGGGGTGCTAGGCAGGCTCGCGCCGTCCACGTGACTACTATGAATAGTGTGAGCGGAACATTGCGAACGAGCAGAAAAAAAGAACGAGCCGGCTGCATCTGTGAGCGAGCAAAAAAAAAAAGAGCAAGCTTCTCCCCCGAGGTC
>NC_041382.1:616112063-616128744 GCF_002162155.2 Triticum dicoccoides | reverse complement strand
TTCGACCACGGGATCCGAGCTTCCCCGGCGACAGCGGCAACCTACAAGCAAAGGGCGAGGGCGGCGGCGCTCGATTCAATCTGCGGGAGAGAGAGAAGATGAGAGGGAGAAGATGGAAGGAGAAAGAGAGAGAGGAAAGAGGAGAAGGAGGCGCGGCGTTGGATGGGAGAGGGTCACCGCCGGCCGACCGGGAGGACGAAGACGGCCCTCATCCCCGCCGTGTTGCTGTCTTCTTGCGCCGGTCATGGCCTGGACGAACTCACCCGCACCAGCCGAGGTGGGCCTCCACCATATTCTCTCTTTCATGGTCTAGGCGACCGAGGCAGGCAGCCAGCCCGCTGGAGCTGTCCGAGATGAAACTACTTGAGGTTTCAGTGCACATTCTTAGATTTCTGCTTCCACAATGGCTTGATGTAGGAGGTGCCATGACGTGTGTGTGAGGTAGTGGTGGATCATTGGGGGTGAAGCAGGTCTCCTCGATGCGTGCTACATCTGAGGTGAGATGCTTTGGTGATTCTCAGTCTACTTTGTCATTTCCTGAATAAATTTTCTTCAAGTATTTGAGGATTTCTTGTGCGTCCCATCTGACGGGCCTTGGTCGCCGCCATTGCCATCCTTTTTCAGGTTCCACTGCGAGAGGAGTTCGCCGACAGCCATGAGCGCCCAGTTCCGGTTCCTCTGGTCTTGTGTTTGCGAATAGCGGAGCGGGAATTGCCATTCTTGCTGACTCAAATGCTGGGTCTGGTTGCGGTCAGGCGGTTGGCGGCGACGGTGGTGGAGATGTCCCCAAGCTTACCAGCCCGCCTCCTTCACGCGTGGTTGCGTGCAGCATCGGATCTCTAATGCAGATCTGAATTTGGATAGGTTGCCTGCTCAATCTGTAGAATCGATTGAAGATGAATCCTGAAGCTGACAAAAAAGGTATGGTTTGCTCTGTGTTTATACTCAGTAATAAAATACCGAAAAGTCAGAAATATTTGTAGTGATATGACGCTGCAGTACAGGCGACTCTGCCCTTTACTTAATGCGTAGCTTAACTGATATAATGTTGAACTGCTGGATTAGCTTGGTGGAGTTTGATTCTGAATTATGGCTTCGATGGTCGATCCTACATGAGAGTTTGAATGTGAATTAAATGTTTAACTTACAGGCTCAGGGTAGGGTGTGCACCACCAGACCGGAAGCCGTGTGCTGGTTGGGTTAGTGCATTTGAGAAAACCTAGCAATACGCTAATAATCCTACTGAAATGTGGTGAAGCCAGCTCACAAAGGAGCGAGAGTGCAAGAGCATGCTGAAGACATACATGCGACAAGCAGTCCAATGCACACTTTCTCGAGGCAGTACACGAAACTTCAATTTGACTGTTAGTCGGGCAAGAGCTATGAGAAGGAAATGACAAGGATTCTAAGTTTTTTTTTTTTGCTTTTAATTTGTTTGGTCATAAAACTGAAAATGGTAGACTAATTACTAATGTGAATGTGTGTCTTATTAACAGAGTGGAGCGGTGCCATAGAGCGGCACGCAGGCAAGATATATTCGAGGGTGGATCATACCAGGTAGTGGACAGATTCTATTCGAGGGTGGATCATACCAGGTTGTGGAGGTTCAAAAAGAGGAAGAAGTGTATCACAACACATTATGACGCAAAGAGAAGAGAGAAGTGGAGCAAGGTGTCTTACAAAGTGAAGATGATAGATGATGGGAAGAGTTCGATTGAAAGTATGGTCAATTTGCTTGCATGGGGATTTTGTGCTGCCACGTGCTGAAGGATGTAGAATGTGCCAGCGGTGTGGGGTGGAGAAGGGGGCCGGAGACCTAGGCGATGGACAGCTCATGGTGTGACAAGGAGCAGCAGTGTCATGGATCTGCTAGGAAGGGGATGTCCCGACGGCTAAAGATGGTGTGCATGGGAGGAGCTCAGAGCGGCACTGGCATAGAGGGATGGATGATTTCAAGGTGAGCTTCCCTCAATCCTTCTCTCCCCTTCAAACCTCATCAGATATTTCGGCTAATTGCCTGATAATTCTTTGGTAAGAACAACTATTTCGCTTGCTATGCTAGGCTTTCCCCTCTTTATGTGATATGTATACTCTAGAAAGCCTGGCATTTTGTGACATCTCTTTTTTGCTGAAAAACAGATTGAATAGTATCCTTGCTATTTATGAAAGAAACATTGTTTTTCCCCTATCAGGTGGAAGGCTTTTATGATATATGGTTTTCATTTTTTAGCTACAGGTAAAATAGTTAAGTTCACAGTTTTTCATTGTTTAGTTTAGATAATCCAATTTATAGATGTTCTGTTGTATAACTATAAGAATAAGATATACCCTTTGTGTTCACCATGTCTTCCTCGGTTGTATAACTATAAGAATAAGATATACCTTGTGTTTGCCATTTCTTCCTCGTGGGTTTGTTGTCAAGGATGAATTAGTGGAGGAGCCGTTGTTGTTGCATGATCTGAGTATCATTGTTTTGTTTATGGATAGCAAATACTCCTGTTTATAGGACCAATCTAGATTGATTCTGAGTTTATGGGCTCTGTTCAAATGTTGCAAATGCAAGCAAGGGATAAATTTCTGAATATAAATTTTCTTCTGTTGGTGATTCTGCTATCTGCATCTGAAACTGGTTATGTGAGGAGGTGAGTATAATAATAATAATAATTAACATTGTTTGAGACCCACCCGACTCATCCAGGGTTTTTGCAAGGTTTGCCTCATGCTGTTTATAGTGTTTTGTGCTTGCTTGTAAACAGGTTGGCGGCTTAATTGACCCAGGTTTTGTAACATATCAATGGTGAGCGATGGCATATACTGATCTGGTCGTTTTGGTTTTGCTAGAACATGATTGTTATTAAGCATGTTTGTACAATTCAGACTATTCTTTTACGGAAGCAATTTGGCAGATTTTATTCCATTTGATGTACTAACTAAAATTTGCTCATTATGATCTTGATTTGATTTTGTTTTGGAAGTAACAAGGAAGAAGGATCAATTTATGTTCTGGACTAATCACAAAAAAGGATGCCACTGAAAATATTGGATCTGATGTGAGGAAAAGGTCGGATCACTTCCTATTCTTTGCTTCCATTTAGTTGATCAATTTTTTAGAATGCTTCTAAAAGAAACCGTATTACTGCACACTGTCACTGCCCATTGTAAGAGTTTACATGGTTAGCTCATATGACCAGATTGTTTTATAGTCTCAGTTTGTTTGTGCATTAACTTACATCTACTAATTTCTGGCGACCTCCGTTTAATTTGATTTCTACTGTATAAGTAATGGCGCTAAGATTCAGTGCATGCAAAAATGATCGTGTTGTTGTATAATCATTGTGGTACTTGTTGTGTTAGTTTTTGTATCTCCGTTAATATTTTGTCGGTCGGCCATATTTAATTGCATTAGTTCTTCTAAACACAATGTTTCATTTAGGTGCTGCTTGCTATTTAGTTGCTTTTTCACTTGTGAAAATGATTGTGATTCCATTCATTTCTTTCTTTTCTAGAGGGCATTTGTACTGGTGGGATTGATTTGTTAATCCGGTGGGGTACAACCTGGTGGAACCATGCAAATGGCGATCTTCGTTTCTGAGGTACAGTTACTACAACATCTTAATTTGCTAATTGTTCCTACTATATGTGTGGTCCATCATGCCTCTGACTTTACACAAATTGCAGAGTGTATTAGCGCTTAGCAAACTTGCTTTTGGTGTGCTATATGCAGCTTTCATACAACACCATCATCAACCGCGAGAGCCTGATGAACATCCACATGCCGGCGTACAAGAATGCCATGGATAAGGGCGTCTCCACCGTCATGATCTCCTACTCCAGCTGGAACAGGGTCAAGATGCATACCAACCTAGACCTTGTCCCCGGATACCTCAAGAACACACCCAAATTACAGGTAAAAAAGAGTGGAAAACAATTGCGTGCTAAAATTCATTGCTTGGATCCTCCAAATGTTCAGATGCTCATTGCCTTTGTCACTTCTTAACTGCATGGTTTCATAATCTCCAACTGGGAGGGCATTGACAGGATCACCACCCTTGCAGGATCTGACTACTCACTCGGTCAAGGCTTCTATCCTTGCCGGCCTTGACATGGTAAGCAGACAATACTTGCTTATTTGTTCTTGCAACAATGTTGCTTAATGAGTTGATACCGATCATGATGTGATGTTGCAGCTCATGGTGCCTAACAACTAACAGCAGTTCATCAGCATCCTGACTGGCCGCGTCAACAGTAGTGTGATGCCCATGAGCAGGATCGACGACGTCGTCACCCGGATCCTGCGCGTCAAGCTCTCCATGGGCCTCTTCCAGAACCCTACGCCGACCCTGCCTTGGCTTGGCTGAGTAGCTAGGAAAGCAGGTGCTGAACAAATTCTGATGCTGAATTTAGTTGGCATGGTAATTCTGAACTCTGAAGTTTGTACTTCCTGCTCGATTTGGAATGCATGATCATAGAGATATGGCGAGGGAGGTGGCGAGGAGGTCCTGGTGCTCTTGAAGAATGGCAAGACGCCGAGCGATGCGCCGCAGCTGCAGCTGCCCAAGACGCCGAGCGACGCGCAGCTGCTGCCGCTGCCCAAGAAGATGCCAAGCACAAATGATGGTTTGATCTGTGTGTAGTTGCATTGTTTATTTCTTAATCGGTGGAGATCATTTTTATTAATTATGTTGACCTGACGCCTATGCTTTCTGTCAAGAGATTGTTTTTGTAGTTGCCTATTTATTGCCATCTACCATTTTTTAAATCTTCTGCAGCATAGCATGTGCACTACTATACTCCTATTGTGCAAAGACTTTAGGAGGATTAGCAGTTCCAAAATCTACTATTGAGTTGTTTGCTCTTTTTGAATTACAAATGCCTACCCAAGGTGTTATTTTCTCGCATCCAAACCTTTTAAGATAATATTCAGATGATATAGAGATTGTGAACTTGCAAGAGGAAACATCTGGATGCAACGTCCTAGGCATGTGCTTTCGAGCAATATTTGAATAAAGATACTGGCATTTTTTGTTTCCATTTGCAGCACAACTTACTCTAACCAATCCTATTACTATTTGTGTTCCTGAGATTTCCACTCAAGTTTACTATGATTTAGATAGTTTGAGTTTTGGAAGCAGCCCCATCTAAGGAAATGCTCATCTGTGCAATTGGAGAGGAACGTTTATATATGTGTAAATCAAAATTATTGTTCATTATGCTAATTACACTGTTTGGTATATAAAATCATAACTATAAAAGAAAGGCCATGATACAAAAATATGTTTTGAAATATGATTTTGATGGTACATAGTATATTTTTTAAATAAACCTATATAATCTTTCTGTATGTAAAGGGGCATAAGTTCTTACCGGATGAACTTTCTCAAACACTAAGTTGTCGAAAAATGCAAAAAAATCTGACGAGCACATGGTATTAAAGGGGCACGTGTAACAATGGCAATGACAATGTTGTACCTGAGATTCATCACTACTCACCACGAGCTAAATGATCAAAGCTATATATATGATGCATCTTTACCTATGTAGCTTGCTTGATAAAGGCAGTGTAGATAAGATACTAACGTGCATGCTCAATACTAACACTACCTATCAACTTCATACCTAAATATTTATTTCCTTATGACCCAATCGGTATCTAAATATTCTAACGTGCATGCTCAGAATGCTTGGCTTGCCCTCGCCCTTTGCGCCATTGGCGCAACGGGTCATCTAGTTAAGGTTTAAAGAAGAGAGAGTAGAGAGAGACCATACATGTGGTGGGATATTTTGGTATGGTGTCCAATTGGGATGAGAGAGAGATAGGAGAGGGAGACCATGAATGTGAAGAGAGAGAAAAGAGAGATGAACCATACGGAGGCTTTGTGTTCGTCAAGTGCATGTCCAGATTCCCACAAAGCCCCCCGACGATTGATGCTAGGATACCGGAATCCGTACATCCAAACTGTTGAGCAGGCATATAAGGGTTCTCATTAGATGACAAAAGTGATCCGGGCACTGCGGTCCAAACATATAATGAAGACTAGAGGATCCGCTTTGAAGATGCCCTAACACTCTTATGGTAGCGGGCTGGGCATAGCTCCGTCTAAAAAAAACTATGCATAGCTCAGTTGTCTATGTTTCTTGTGGTTGAACTTGCCTTCAAGTACTAGACTTGACACGATTGCTCGTATTTTTTGTATTTATTTCAGACTTTACAACATTATTCTCTCATTCACGTGGGGTGAGTGTGCATGCATGGATGTGAGCATTTGCTTCCGTTTCTATACTTTATAGTACATTTATCTCTCAAAAAATCCCTTAATATCATGATATATAAAGGAGAAAATGAAAACTTAGTGAAAGCAATCAAACTCGTCTTTAGCTATGTAAATGTAGTCAATATAACTCACAAGAGTTAATTTGCGTCGCAAACCTAAGAGCAGAGCATAATCAATTTGGCTGTGGAGCACCTTTTCACAACGCAACGAGCATCAAGGCACAGTTTATTGCTGGGTTATAAGAAAATAATAAAGTTACTAGGGTTTTGCATTTCTACATGTGCAAAAGTTCTATCACCTCGATGAAAACGTATATACACATCAGAGTGAATATTAGGTGGAAGGCCGGTGAAAACGATGTTTTAGTTTTTTTGGAAAAAAATATGATTTGTTGAAGATGATGTTCTACAAACTTGTAAATTTTAAATTGAAAATCAACTCTTTTTCTCATTTGGGTGGTATGCAAAAATAGAATTCAATAATGAATAGTGATAAGAAATACAACATCATTGTCCAAGCATATTTTTCTCCTACCTCTTTTTTAAGCCTGAAATCATAATATAAATATGTACAAAAAGAATTACAAAGGAGGTACGGAGAATAAAAGGACACAATTATCCTATGCCAGTTTTGGGAAACATCATGAATAATAAGGCTCCATATGTACTACGACAACCTCATCCAACATGAGTGTCAATCCATCTCTACGAGCAATCAACATTCTTGCTTTTGATTCTATGTCGAAGGTGGAGAATATCCCGCTTTAAAAGATATTTCTGAGTACTAAGTGTAGGCACTTCCATTCTGAATATTTTGCCATTTCTTTTACTCCAAATATTCCAGCACCCCAGAGTGATGACATCCAAAGCAATTTTCTGAGGGATCTCTTTGAAAGCCAACAATGGAAATACCTTTCTGATAGTTGGGGAGAATAGAGTCCCAATTTTTTTGAACTAATGTACAATCCTAGAAAAGATGTAAGGTTGTCTCTTTAGATTTTTCACGACAAATGACACAATGTATACCAATTCATGTGCATTGATTTCATTTTGAGAGGTTTCTTGTGTTGATTCTATAATGCAAAAGGAGACAAAAGAAAGTCTTGCGGTTGATCTAGCACCACATTTCCCAAGACAATGAAAAAGAACATGGGCTTTCTCATTGCCCACCATCCATTTGTACATTTCCATTGAAGAATAAACATGACCCTTCCATTTATATGTCCGTTTATCAAGATGGGTTGAGGGGGTGATCTATTGAAACTTTTACTTAATTTCATTTAAGTAACTATAAGCCTGAATAGACAATGCTGTATGAAAATGCTCAACCAAGTCAATTCAATTGGTCACATCGGCCAATGAAAGATTACTATTTGTGGCAAAAGAGAGTATCACGGGATATTTCTATGAAAGAGGTTTCTCCTGCCATTAATCATACCAAAATATGATTGAATCGCCAGATCCAATACTACAAGTTGCCACTTTTTAAATTCACTTAATAATTTGAGATGAGTTCTCCACACAAGTAAGACCTTTCCAGTCTGTCAGTTGGAAGACAATTTGTTGTAATGGGCTTCTCAAGTAAGTTTCACCCATGGAAGAACCTCCTTGTTGAAAATTTTATGAAGGTTTTATTTCAAGAGAGTTTTATTATGGAGAGCCACATCATGAATGCATAATCCACCTTGGGATTTTGGCCTACAAACTTTATCCTAAGCAATCAAAGCAATTCCTTTTTCTTTCCCAAATACCATCTAGAAGAAGTGCCTAAGATATTTGTTAATTTGCTCAGTGATACTGATAGGCAAAGCAAGGTACACATGGAGACAATGGGCAAAGAGGAGGATATTTATCTAATTAATTTAATTATTCCATGATATGATAATAAAATGGAGCTGGCAACCAATCTTATCTCAATTTTTTGATAAATAGGATTTAAGTCTTAAAGTTTTGGTCTGCTAGTATTGAGAGGGTGACCAAAATATGTGAATGGAAAATATCCCAGCTATCATCCTTGAATGTTAACTAATCTATGACTTTGTAAGGGGTGACATTGAGATGGACCGTCACATATATGCAATATAGTTAATTTCCAGACCAGTTTGAGCAGCAAATAGCCTCAGCAGATTCATTGCTTGTGCAAGTTGGCTTTCAACACCAAGCATTACAAAAATCGTGTCATATGTGTACTAGATGACGCAGAAGTCGGGGCATGATAAACAGGAAATGGGGATCTGATCAAGTTATTATTCATAGCCTCATTCAGGACACACTGAAGCATATCAGCAGGAAGCATAGAAAATAGTGGAGATAGAGGCCCCGTTGTCTAACTCCTCTTTTACAGTGAGCTCGTTTTCACGGATTCTATTTACTAAAACCGAGGAAGTGCTAGAGGGGAAAAATCACTTCCATCCAATTCAACCATCTTGATCCAAAAGCTCTAGTAGTAAGAAATACCATGATTGTGTCATGCTCGTTCGCATCAAAGCATTTCTCAAATTCCAACTTTGAGACCACAATTTCTTTTTTTATACTATTGGCACTAAAATAAGAAATCAAAATCCCAAGTAAGATAGTTTTGGATGGATCCGCTTTTAAAAAGCCATATTAATTGATATGCACCAAGTAGAAAATTACTTTATGCAGCTTGTTTGCAAGAAGATTTTTTAAGATTTTGATGATGCAGTTAAGCAAGGACATTGGCATGAAGTCACATGAGGTTTGAGAGTTGTCTTTCTTTGGAATCATGGTGATAAAAGGTGTATTGATGGACTGCAAGTTAATTATTCCATGATAGAAGACCTCAATAAGCTTATACAAATCATTTGCAAGAATATCCCGGTAGGACATAATAAAAGTGCACGACCCTTGTCAGAAGGGATTTTTTTATCATATCATTAATTTCCTTTGTGGAAAAAGGAACCTCTAGATCTCCGAGATTATCCAACTTATTTAGTAAACCCTGAAGAAAGAAGGGAGAGCTAGTGACCTTAGTGGTGCCAAGCCTTTATTTGGTCTCCATAGAATGGTAGCTTTTGCATTGTGATCATTATGTTCCTGGCCCAATTCATCTTGAAGAATCAAATATCATTGTGAGTAAGTATAAAAGTGGCCTCCTAAATGAATATGAGTTTGTGATAACCCACAAGTGTAGGGGGTCAATTGTAGCTTTTTCGATAAATAAGAGTGTAGAACCCAACGAGGAGCTAAAGGTAGGATTTGTATTCCCTTCAAGTTCTATCAACCACACCGATACAACTCTATCACACTTAACGTTCGCTTTACCTAGAACAAGTATGAAACTATTTGTAGGTGTGATGCTAGAACTACTTTGCAAGAATAAAACTAGGAGTACTTTGCGAGATGATAATAATAGTTAGTTTTTTAGTAAAAAGATTTTTATAACACGAGAGGTATTTTGTCCATAGGCAATCGATAACTAGACCGATAATCATTATTGTAATTTTATATGAGGGAGAGGCATGAGCTAACATACTTTCCGTACTTGGATCATATACACTTATGATTGGAACTCTAGCAAGCATCCACAACTATCAAAGATCATTTAGGTAAAACCCAACCATAGCATTAAGTATCAAGTCCTCTTTATCCCATACGCAACAACCCCCTTACCCGGGTATGTGTTTCAGTCACTCACGCCACCCACCATAAACAATCATGAACGTATTGCAACACCCTACAACGGGGATCCCTCACGCTTGCGTGACACGGAGGGCACCATAGGACAACACCAAAATAAAACATACAACTCAAACCAATCATGATCATCAATCAACCCATAGGACAAAACAGATCTACTCAAACATCATAGGATGGCCATACATCGTTGGAAATAATATATAGCATTAAGCACCTTGTTTAACTAGAGATTAAAACAAAGAGAATAGGTGTTACACCGCTGCATAGTGGGGGAGAGAGTTGGTGATGACGGCGGTGAAGTTGTTGATGTAGATCGCCGTCACGACAATAGCACCGGCGGCATTCCGGCGCCACCGGGAAAGAGGGGGAGCGAGCCCCCTCCTTCTTATTCTTCCTTGGCCTCCCCCTAGATGGGAGGAGAGTCCCCCCTCTAGTCCATGGCCGCCATGGCACCGGAGGGGCAGGAGCCCCTCCTAGATTGGATCTCTCTCTCTCTATCTCTCTCTCTCTCTCTCTCTCTCTCTCTCTCTCTCTTGTTTCACGTTCCTATTTTCTGGTCCTTCACCGTTTCTTAAATTCCCGGAGACCTGTAACTCCGATTGGGCTTAAATTTTGAGGATATTTTTATCCAGAAATTATATTTCTTGCGAAGAAAGAAGGGCAGCGACTGCCTTACGAGGTTCCCAGTACCCATCAGGGCGTGCCTGGGCCCCCCGACGCGCTATGGTGCCAAGTCGGCCCCTCAAGCTCGTCTTGCGTTGATTCTTCTTCCAAAAATTCACATATATTCCAAAATAAATCTTCATAACATTTTATCGCGTTTGGACTTTGTTTGATATGGATATTCTACCAAACAAAAACATGCAACAACAAACATGAATTAGCACTGGGCACTGGGTCAATATGGTAGTGCAATAAAACATATAAATTATTGCCAAACGTATGTGAAAGTTGTATAGTATTGGCATGGAACAATAAAAAATTATAGAAACGACGGAGACATATCAGTTTGAAGTTTAATTCCACATGTTTATTGAACATCACCTTTCTAGCAAATTGTATATGTTTAAGAATGTTTAAAAGCTTTTGAAGTCGGTTTCCACAGAGTTCTTTTTATTGTAACTTGGTTCGGGTTTTTGTGAGAAGAGAAGCTAACCTAAAGGGTACAATACTATTCAGCCCCCGCGTCGCTCTAGCGAGCGACCGAGGGAAAACCTAGCCGCCACCTAACCCCTCCTCCCCCGTTCCTCCTCCCATGCCGCTGGCTTGTGCCGCCGAGCAAAGCCCGACTAGCAACGGCGGCAGCGGGAACTCTCCTCCCCGTGCACATGTCCCTCTTCGGCTAGCGGGGGATGGTCGGGGCGTACGATGGCGATGTACTTGCATGGGACCGGCGGCGCGGTGGCAGGCAGTCGGGGCATCGTCGTTGCCCATTGTGGCGGCGCATCGGTGGCGCAGTGGTTGCATGATTTAGGATCTCGCGGGGTGATCTGGGGGGGCATGTTGGTTGGTCTCCGGTCGATCTCTTCCAGCTCCGGCCTCTGTACGATGACGTGCGGCGCGGGAGGGCATCTTTAATGAGATTCTTAGCTACAGGTGGTGGTCTCCTGGATCCCTCATAGGTGGGCGGGTGGCTCCTGGTGGCTTCGCGGGTTTCTAAGCCGGTGGCCTCAGTCAGGCGACAGAGGTGTACGTTGGGGAGGTTTGGATGGAGGGACGGGAGGTTCTGACAGTGGTCGAACCACCCGTCACCGGCCGTGGATGCATCCGCTCCTCCTTCTTCTCCCTCCTTTCCTCGGCCGGGTGCGGGAAGGCTCAGATCCGAGGATGTTTGGGGCATGTTGGTCGTGGGCTGACTGCGCGGCTCGGGTGCGGGCGGGCATCCATGGCTGCTTGGGCGGCATGGCTGCGGGTGGTTGGCGGAGCGGGGTTACGACGGAGGGGTAGGAGCACCGGGGTGCCCAGTCTGTGTACTTGCCGACGGTGGCAGCGTCCGCGGACGTCGTGCTACTCCTGCATGCTCCGTCGTGGTGTTCCTACTACCGTCGTGTTGCTTTGGGTGTAAACTTAATCTTTGGATCGGACGGTGGCGGCTATCCGTGGTCGTGCCCTTCTTGAAGGCATCGTCCTGGAGTCCTCGCACCGACGTTGTCCGTCTCACCTCTTCCCGGTGGATCGCTCATCTTGGTGCTGGTCTCCGCCGGCTCTAGGTGTATGTTCTTTGCTCATCTGTAGTGTGTTTGGTAGTCGTTGAGGGAAGGGGGGGGGGTGGGTCGGTGTTCGGCATCTTTGTATCTTGCCTTGGGTGTGTGTATGTTGTGTGTGGTGGTGGCGTGCGTTTGTCTCGGTTTGCTTGGATATGGATGATAGTTGCTCTATAAAAGTGGGGGAACCCTTTTTCGTCATTGTAACTTAGTTTCGTCGGATACTTTTTCATTTTTGAGTTGCCATCCGCGGGGAAGCTCTACAGTTGAGTATCATAAATTATTTGAATATATTTTCTATTCTTATTTCAAGTGGATTATTCCAAAAGATGGTACCAACAAGAAGATGAACAAATTAGATTCCAAGATTAAAATTATTAAAATGCTAGGCACGTAATTACACGGATCACCCAACTGGCTAGGTGTCTCTAAAATAAAGATCAACTAAAATTGTCCAAGGTTTATCTTCCAAATAGCTCACAGAGGACGGCGAATTATTAAAGTACACAATTTGCAGGACTTACAATTGGGTGTCTCCAAGATGGATTTTTCTTTCTACAATTCCACGCCTTTTGGATTACTATATGCTACAAATAAAGAAGCTTTACTAAATAAAAGAGCATTGCAGAAATCAGTGGATATGCTATCTCAAATAGTTTGTGAATCACTAAAAACAATCGGTGACTAATCTTTCTCTATCCCCACGAGAAGGCGGCCAACAACTTCATCATTGGGTCTATAAAGTCTCACCGAGAGCCCTCACGCCAGACACAACAGTGCAAACAGCACAGCAATCGCAGCCCCTCCCGCGCCTCTCAAAGCTGATTTAATAAACCTTAACCTCCTTCGTAGTTCCTACTACTTGGAAAGCATTGCTGGTCCTGCGCCTCCGCGGGCGGCCGGCATTTCGCAAGAATTGATGGGGTGCAAGTCGTGCCAGAAGCCCAAGGCTCAGCACCGGAAGGGGCTGTGGTCGCCGGAGGAGGACCAGAAGCTCCGTGACTTCATCGTCCGTTACGGCCACAGCTGCTGGAGCACCGTCCCCGTCAAGGCCGGTAAGAACTCCCTCCCAGCCAAGCGAGAATTTCGACAGGGAATTGGACAGATTTTCTTCTTGTCTGCTTGCATTGCCGCGAAACTGCGAGGTTCATGCCCAATTCCCAATTTCCCCTGCTTTCCTTGTCGAGGCTCTGCAATGTACCTTGGCTCGTGCCTCGTGGGATGGTGAATTAAAATCGCCAGAGGACAGTAGACGAAGCTCTTTAGAATTCAGCAATTTTTTGCAGTGCTTTCGGAAAAGGATCCGGCAGAAATTTGTGAAATGTACCTTGGCAGGTCGGGTGGGGGCTAAATTTTGCCGTGAATTGCAGGGCTTCAGCGGAACGGGAAGAGCTGCAGGCTGCGATGGATCAACTACCTGAGGCCGGGGTTGAAGCACGGCATGTTCTCCCGGGCGGAAGAGGAGACTGTCATGAGCCTCCACGCCACACTCGGCAACAAGTAAGCAACCACGCATCACAATCCTCATCTTTTCCTCCTCGCCTCCAGAGCAAGTGGATTGGTGACGAGCGAAACGTCACCTGATTGTGATTGAATCAGAGAGTGTTTCCTTGACATTTTCTTCGGTAATTCATCTAGGGGTATCACTTCGTCCTTTTCTAAAGAAAATCTAGGGGTATTTCTTAGCGGTTCAATAAGAAGAAAAATAGTACTCCTACTAGTATGCTTGCGCCAATTTGCTAGTGTCAGCAAAGCTGGCAAGCTGAGTTTTGCTGGCGTGGCTGGCTTCAAAAAAAAAAGTTTTGCTGGCGTGGTGGAGTTGATGCTGACACCTGCGTTCCATATCGAGGCACTTGATTGCTTCTTTTGAGTGCCCGTTTGGCGATAGTAAACAAGAGCCTAGCTTCCACTAACTGGGAGGTGTTTAGAGGAGATGCTTACAGAAATAAACCAGACTTTCTTTAAGCACCGGTGTTTATTTGTATAGGGTAGACGCTTAACTAAGCGTCTCTTCTGTAGAAATAAGTACCGGTGCTTCAGAAAATTTCGGTTTATTTTTCTAAGCATCCCTCTAAGCATCTTCCATTGTATAAGGCCTAACCTAACTACTGGATGGAAAATTGGCTTGGTCACGGTTAACTCTTTTTTGGACTAAAAGGAAGAAAGAACAGCTAAGAATCGCTAAGCTTGTGTCTAATCTAATGCTTACGTTCCTAAATGGTCGTTGCAGTTGCCTGAGGGTGCAAGCAAGATAGTTTTGTCATTTCCAGTTCGTACGCCCAACGGCCCAATATCATAATTAGTACCGTCCTTAATTTTGATAGTAAGTAAAGATATGTGTAGTACAATAATTTGTACACGCTTGTAGGACTAGTCAACTGTTGAGACAAATTAGCAATGATAGTGTAACAGATGCTTTGACATTGACAATCATAGCTTTATTTATCGGAGTAACTGTACACTAATTTGCTTCTCTAACATTGGTGAGGTTTTCTCTCTGGCGCAGGTGGTCTCAGATAGCGCAGCACCTGCCGGGCCGGACCGACAACGAGGTGAAGAACTACTGGAACTCGTACCTGAAGAAGCGCGTCGAGGGCGCGCGGTCACCAGCCAAGTCCGCCGGTTCGGACGCGCCGCGGAGCCCGACGCCCAGCGACAGCGCCCGCGAACGCAGCACTGTTAACCAGCCGTCCATCTCCGGCTCATCCGGGCCGCTGGAGTCGTCGTCGATGGCCGACGACTCGAGCAACCTCACAGTCCCCGGCGTTGTAGCCTCGATCCGGCCGCACACGCCCGTGCTCCCCAAGGTCATGTTCGCGGACTGGCTCGACATGGACATGGACATGGACTACGGCACCGGCCTGATGGCACCTAGCGCACTGGACGCGGCCTTCGACGGAAGCCCGGCGCAGCAGGGCGTGAGCCACCAGGGGGGCGTGCAGGTGGATGGCATGTGCGGCGCCGTGGACTCGTTGCATGGGCTTGGCAACGAGGGCATCTGTTGGGAGTTCGACGCCGGTCAGATCCACATGCAGGGAGGAGCAGGCTTCTGCGACCTGCTCTCCGTGAGCGAGTTCCTCGGGATCAACTAGGCGACCCCTCCGAAAAATAGAGAATATGCATCGAGGTCTTTGGGCGATTCCTCCCGAACATGGCAATGGAGCGCCGCCGTCGTTGCCTCTCCATCGCGGGACCATCCAGTCATTGTTGGTCACTGACAAGAAGTTCTCAAGGCCACGATTCAGTCGGACCAGCGCCCTGGAGAAGAAATAGTTGAACTCGTTGTTTCCAAAAGACACACATATAACATATCCATGGTCTCAACCTTAAAAAATGATGGGCATATCTGACGAACGTTCGCCACAAGACATGACATTTGTGAACGTCATCAGACGGTTTACATAGCATTTCGAGAACCGGTGGCCTTTTTGTAAAACGGCCATGGGCTTTGTTTAATTTTAAGTGTATACAAGTCATCCAAACTGCACCGTAGTATCGAGATTGTATGGTAGCTTGAGCATCCGGTGGCAGTTTCTCCCTGGCGAACGTTCGCCGGTTACTATTTCCATTAAAAAAATACTCACTTGCCTCACAACCGCACCGAAGGCCACACACCATGATGGAGAGAAAGCGGAGTAACAAATTGCAAAGAAAATTCGCAATCATTGTCATGCTAACAAATTCTGAAAACGCTAAGTCGCTAACCCCATCGGCCAAAATGAGCATGAAAATATGCCAACGAGTCATAGATGTTACCATAGCCTACATTGTCAAGATGAGGAAGCTCGGGAAAATTTTATTTACCGGAGCACGCGCCTCCACAAAAACCAACCAAAAGTCTCAAAATTAGGAAAACTACAACTCCATCTGGTAGATCGTGGTCTGCCCGAGCTCCCACACCAGTGGGGTCGGCGCCTGAAGAGGTGTGACGCCCGGATAATTAAGCTACAGTAATCCCACGTTAATGATGCCATGCCACCTCAGTTATTTTGCTAACCTCGCGTTAGTTCGAAACCGATTCAAATTCAAAATTCAAATTCAAGCAAACAATAAAAGTTTTCAAATACTAAAACTAAAATGTTCAATAAATAGAAGATAAATCAGAGGCAATTATAAAATTGTAACTAACATTAAATGAATTAGTTAAGTGACTTAAACAACCTCAAACAGTGGCTGAAAACATTACTTAATAACCTTTTAATTCATCTAAATCTAATATGAAATAGAATTTCATCCAAACTAGTTTTTGGTGCTAGGATCTAATGCACTGCAATTTATGAGCTAGCTCCCATATCTTATAAAAATCAATTAGGTGCTAAACATTTTTGAAAACATAAAATATAGAAAAGGGAAAAGAAGAAAAATCAAAACTAAAACAAAAGACAAAAGGCCCCCCCTCCTCCTGGGCCATTCGGCCCAATAGGCCTCCAGGCCGCCGAACCAACCGGCCCAGGTCAACCCCCCACTCCCCTATAACCCCCCACTAACCCTAGCCCACGTCCCCACTTCCTCCCCCCACTCCTCGCTCTCTCTCCCGGATCCAGAT
>NC_041382.1:616104170-616111910 GCF_002162155.2 Triticum dicoccoides | reverse complement strand
CCTCGGCGGCTCACCGGAGCCGCCCCGTCGCCCCTCCTGCCGCCTCGACCCGTCGCTCGTCTCCCCTAAACCCCCCTCCCGCACACGCCCTCGCCTCGGGCCACGTCGTCGGCGCCCTACCTCACCACATGGTCGCGCTCCCTGCCCGCGTTGGCCGCGCCGGCTCGCATGGAACCACTCACGCCGCCCGTGTCCACTGCCCCGCTGCTCGCCGCTTCCCTCGAGAACGGCGCCGCCACCCCGTCCTCGCCTCCTCCCGACCAGGCGCCCAGCGCTCGGCGCCCCCACCCCGTCGCCGCTCGACGCCGCCACCACGAGTTCGCCCGCTACCTCGCCGGCACCGCCTCCCCATCGGACAGCGGCATCCTCGTCCCCTCCTCGTGCCGCTTCTTCGAGCCACGCTGCCCGTTCCCCTGCTGCGTGGGTGAGGAACCCTCTCGACCCGCCCCATTTCTTCGCCCGGTCACCACTGCCGAGCCGCACTTACCCGTCCCTGGACCACGCGCGTGCACGCACTCAGCCACGCCGGGCCTCGCCGACGCGCGCGCGCCCTGGCCCGCTGCTTCCCGTCTCGCCCGCCTTCTGTTGCCGTCGGCCGCCGTCGTATCGCTCGACACGGACCACCCCGGCTGTGCCACCACCACTATGCGATGTGCCGTTGCGTAGGTGATCGAATGGACCCATCCGCGCTACGAACGACTCCCCATATGCCGTTTCCGGCGAGATCCTATGCCGCTGCCGTTCTGTAGCTCGTCGCCGGCGCTAATCCGGTGACGTGGTTGTGATTAGTCACTAACCTCGCATAAATATTCAGTGACGCCGGGGGCCCACCCGCTAAACTAAACCTGCTTTAAAAACTAACCTATTAATAAACTAAAGGATGACATGTGGCCCCTGCCAACTAATTATATAAATTTTAAAGTAAATACCTGTTAAATACATGTGTCACTAACAAGTGGTCCCCACCTGCCAGTTTGACTGGTCAATGTTGACCTATTGACTGCTGAGTCAGCATCCCCCTGCCCCACCTGTCACTGTCAGCCTCTGCTGACTAGGTGCTGACTGGGCAGTTGACTTAGTCAATTGTCCCCCCATGTCAGCCTCAAGTGCACACTTCTGGGTACACTTCCTGTGTACCTATAGCATTTAAATACTAACCTAATTTTGAATTAAATTAAATCCAGAAATTAGAAAATCATTTAAAATTTTGAAAATTAATATAAAATAATCCGTAGATTGGATGGAAAAACTTTGTAGATGAAATTTGCTCAAAACGGCGAGACGAATCCGGTTACGCAGGCCGTTCGTCCGCCACGCATCCCTAGCATAGCGAACACGCAACTTTCCCCCTCTGGTACATTTGTCCGAAAATACGAAACACCGGGAATCCTTTCCCGGATGTTTCCCCCCTTTCCCGGTATCACCTAGTACTGCGTTAGGGCACACCTAGCACCGCGTATTGCTATGTTATGCCTTGTGTTGTTTTGATTGCTTTGTTATTTATTGTGTTCCCCCTCCGTTACTTCTTTCCGGCAGACCCCAAGACTGCCGGCGACCCCCCAGTTCGACTACGGTGTTGACGACCCGTCCTTCTTGCCAGAGCAACCAGGCAAGCCCCCTCCCCCTTGATCACCAGATATCGCCTATTCTCCTCTATACTGCTTGCATTAGAGTAGTGTAGCATGTTACTTCTTTCCGTTAATCCTATTCTGATGCATAGCTTGTCATTGCTACTACAACTGTTGATACCTTACCTGCAATCCTAAATACTTAGTATAGGATGCTAGTGTTCCATCAGTGGCCTTACACTCTTGTCCGTCTGTCATGCTCTACTACTGGGCCGTGATCACTTCGGGAGGTGATCACGGGCATATGCTATATACTTTATACTATTACATTACGGATGATACTGTACGGAGATGGGGGCTGAAGGGGCAGGTGGCTCCATCCCGGTAGAGGTGGGCCTGGGTTCCCGACGGCCCCCGACTGCTACTTTGTGGCGGAGCGACAGGGCAGGTTGAGACCACCTAGGAGAGAGGTGGGCCTGGCCCTGGTCGGCGTTCGCAGATACTTAACACGTTTAACGAGATCTTGATATTTGATCTGAGTCTGGCTACTGGCCTATAGACACTAACCATCTACGCGGGGACAGTTATGGGCACTCGACGTCGTGGTATCAGCCGAAGCCTTCGTGACGTCAGCGACTGAGCGGTGCGCGCCGGGTTGGACCACGTAACGCAACTTCCTTTGTAATGGAGGTTGCTAGGTCTGCTCACCAGCCGCGTACGCAACGTGTAGGTGTGCAATGGGTGATGGGCCCAGACCCCTGCACCATAGGATTTTAGACCGGCGTGCTGACCTCTCTGTTGTACCTAGGTAGGGCTGCGACGTGTTGATCTTCCGAGTCCGGGCATGACCCAGGAAAGTGTGTCCGGCCAAATGGGATCGAGTGTGTTGGGTTATGTGGTGCACCCCTGCAGGGAAGTTAATCTATTCGAATAGCCGCGATCTTCGGTAACAGGACGACTTGGAGTTGTACCTTGACCTTATGACAACTAGAACCGGATACTTAATAAAACACACCCTTACAAGTGCCAGATACAACTGGTGATCGCTCTCTAACAGGGCGACGAGGAGAGGATTGCCGGGTAGGATTATGCTATGCGATGCTACTTGGAGGACTTTAGTCTACTCTCTTCTACATCCTGCAAGATGGAGGTTACCAGAAGCTTAGTCTTCGACAGGACTAGCTATCCCCCTCTTATTCCGGCATTCTGCAGTTAAGTCCACATATGATAACCTTACTCCATTTGATACCAACGCATACATATGTAGTGTAGCTACTTGCTTGCGAGTACTTTGGATGAGTACTCACGGTTGCTTTTCTTCCCCTTTTTTTCCTTTTCTATATCCGATTGCTGCGGCCAGACGCCACCGTCGGCGATGACTGCTACTACTCTGGAGGTGCCTACTACTACGTGCAGGCCGTTGACGACGACCAGGAGTAGTTTAGGAGGATCCCAGGCAGGAGGCCTGCGCCTCCTTCGATCTGTATCCCAGTTTGTGCTAGCCTTCTTAAGGCAAACATGTTTAACTTATGTCTGTACTCAGATATTGTTGCTTCTGCTGACTTGTCTATGATCGAGCTCTTGTATTCGAGCCCTCGAGGCCCCTGGCTTGTAATATGATGCTTGTATGACTTATTTTTATTTGTAGAGTTGTGTTGTGATATCTTCCTGTGAGTCCCTGATCTTGATCGTACACGTTTGCGTGTATGATTAGTGTACGGTCAAATCGGGGGCGTCACAAGTTGGTATCAGAGCGGACTGTCTGTAGGAATCCCCCTTCCACACTTCTTGGCCGAAGTTGAGTCTAGACATTTCAAAAACTTTTACTAACATGGTTGTGTGCCTTACGGGCCCACGTCGCCATCTGGGTGGTATTAGGATCTTTTACTCCTTGATCCTTACTCTGGGACTCTGAGCTCTCTTCTATTCGGATTAAATGAATTTTGCAAAATCTAACTCTAGGTTCTCGTTACCACTTCCTGCCGGAGAACCCTTTCATTATGGATGATCTATTGCTTCAACAGAAGATTCTGACAATACTCTCCGATATTTTCTCGAGACCTTGTGCATGTTGCTTTTGCAATTCCCTACCACCGAAAAATCCCTATGGATAAATACTTACACCTGTCGTTCTTACTTTTATTCCCAGTTGGTCTTGTTATTACAAGATACCCCGAAATACTCGTCGTTGTTTCGATAATCCTTTGAGCTTACTGCTTTGGTGTTCCTTGTCACCTGAATACCCCTACGGATAATTCTCGCACTTATCGAGTATCTGCTCATCCCCCAGTTGTTCATGTGTTTCACAATGGTCATCGACATACTATTCGATCCGCCAAAAATCCTTAGTAGCTTATTGCTCTGCAATACTTGGCTGCTTGCATTATGGATGCTTTCCATATGTCTGGCAATATTCGTCAGTATCCTTAGGCATCGTCTTTTTGATCCTATTGATTCAACATGAGTGCAAATGCACGCAATCATCAGTTGATCCTTTTAAATTATCTTTCCGGCTCAGACGTCATTTTAAACACGAGCTGGTTCTCAACAAATCCAATTGCCGTCGATTGTACCCCTAGGGCTATTCAACTTATCCATCCCTAATCAGAACATTGCTTCTGATCCCTTGATTTGAAAATCATAATTCCTTTGCATTTGAGCTCTGGATTAGCCAGTTGTTTCCATAATCCAATGCCTTTGCATTGTTACTTCCTCTGGTTGTGTGCCGATGCTCACGTCAGCTCTGTTATGGACTGGCAGATCCTTTAACGGATTTTATCCGATAGTGTCCTTCATATTCAATAACCTTGTGAGCCTTCCCTCAGATACATAATGCCTTTGGTAAATTGTATCATCTACTTTCTCAACCTTGCTCTACTTTCGATCTTGTGATATTTACTCTTGAAGCTTGTGGTATATGTTTCTAAGAAGCCCCTATGGGTTGAACATATGCCTTCTCTAAACTGTGTGAACTCAAAAGTTTTCACGAGTCATACACTTCTGGTATTTTGCTAGATAAAATTTCAACACTACAACTTCTTCAAAAGTGAGAAGTGAATGAAAGGTTATGCATTGGAGAAGTGGGAGTCGACCTTGAACTTTGTGTTCATGCCCATGGACACGATGTAGATCTTATCATTAAAGCTTCTCTTAAATTAAATTATTCCTTTGGTATAAGTTCATCTTATATCCGAGATCTGGCCTTTTGCAATCGTGGTTCTGACCATGTTCTCCTTTAAATACCATTTCGCGTGCAAGTTTAAGCACTTGTCTTCTGTAGAGCAATACCCCAGTCCAACCTCTACTTTGATCTGTCATTGAGTATTACCCCCTCTCGTAGCTCGAGATTATCATGGAACTGCATAACTTCTTATGAGTTCTTCTTCAAGTATTCTTTGACTTTCGCTGCATCATGATTTGACTTGATGTCATCGCCGACCGATTACATCTTCATGAAATCCCTCGACAAATGTGTCGTGTTCATCAGCAACATCCTGAGCTCTTCCAGGATATCAATCAAATTCATGATGAGAATTACCATCCTTGCCCCTCGATGATTGTGTTATCATCGACAACATTCTTGCCTTCCCACAACACAAACATGTTCATGTTATGATTGCAACTTCCTGTCCAACTTGTATGATGTTCCACCTTGAAGTATTAATGTCCTTTATGACAAGGATGTGAGGATTGCTCCACCTCTTAAGGATTCTTGGTATATTGATGCTTCTCACCATCACCATTCTTTCTTGGTCTCCGTGTTGTTTCTAACCGGAATACCGACAAATGGTCTGTCATGTGTAAATTCTAAACTTCTAGCAACCCTATTGCTTTGAGGTTATTGGACTACAATTTCATTCTAAGTCTATTGCTTATTGAATCATCATTCGAACATTGATCGTGCTACCTAGTCTAGATTCCTGGGTGGACCCTTCTATCATTGTTCAGTTGTGTATGTTTCCCTCGAGCATACATCATTATATCATTTGATCCGACAAATGATATTTCCTTGTTCACATAATTGTGGAAATCAATCCTTTGGAAATCTCGATGATTTGTTGGTGAGCCTATCAGCCACCTCCTCATCCTCTCCTTGGTTTACTGATGAACTCTTGTGTCGGAACTCGCTCCCATAGTTCAATTCCCGAGAATTTTACAATGTCATCTCGACAATTTGTGTTGCACCTTTCTTCTCAAGTATCCTGAGTCTGAGTTATCCTGACACCCATCAGATTTGAATCTCGGTCAGATATGATGGTTGGAATATATTTCCAAGAGTTATAACATTGGTCTTTTATGACCTGGTAAGGTGATGTCATTCCTAGCGCACTTGACCGAAGGGCCTAGTGTTATAGTTTCCTTTTTAACAAGGTTAACCATTTTTCCATGAGGAAATTGAATGCCTTGTTTAATAAGTTTATCCTGATGGATCCTTTGTGTATCCAAAGTCTGACCTTTGCTTGAAGACCATGTCAATACTGTCTCGAAGCTTGTCTGTGGTACACCGATTTTCAACAAGAACATTGAATCCCAATGCCAAATGTTTCTTGCTCAATTATCCAAACAATGTTGTATGGGTAATGTCATGAAATTTCTTCCCCCTTTCCTAAAGGGTTTTCTACATATATGCTGTCGTGGATATCATGCTCTGTTTGTCCTTGGGAAGGATATACCCCTGAAATATGTGTATAATCACATTTTCCTTTGCATTGTTTTGTTTAACCTTCTTGAGGTTTATATGATCTAAGCAGTAATAAGTTACTGCTTTTGTAAGCACCTCGGTGTACAACTCTGTCAGTAAGAACCTGTTACTATTGTTGATGACATTCCGGTACCCACCGATGGACGAGAACTTTGCCTAATGGTCCGCCTCGTTCAACGAGCAGGAAAATGGTTCTCTTCATCCCTCACCCTTGGTACCGAAGTTGTTGCCGACATAACTAACAGGCTATCCTCTGACATGCCTTGCTTACATGATCGTGCAAGACGTCACCGCCCTTCCTACTTTTAACCCACATGGTGGGCCCATAACCCATAGTTCCACAGGATTGAAACCTGACTCTCCTGTACATCCCTGCTTTAAAGTTATCCCTTATGCTTGGCTTCGTAGGTAATTCGCGAGCCACCTTCCTACTGCTCTATTCTGGTATCAGACGCAATGCTTACTCTCGCCGCTCTGAACCCCTTTCTCACTCTGGTTCAGACTTTGAGCAGCTATCTATCCGCTTGGACCCTTTCATTGTACCTTCGTATCGTACTCTTGATGTATTTTATATGTTCAACTCAAGAGATAATCTTATGCTCATTCATGGTTAACCCCAGATTGTTTCCCTCGTAAGCATGCTGTCGTAGCCGAGCTGCCCCTTACCTATTCGTAAGTATGATGGAGTTCCCGAAGAAAGGACGACAACTTCATCATGATGACCTGAAACAGCGAAATGAAGACGTCAATGTAATGGATCAACCTCTTCGAGGAGAACAACCAAGACCAAGAACACTCCCTAGAATTCCGTAACCCGAACCTTCCCCCTTTACTTCCCTCTTAAATCTCGGGACGAGATTTCCTGTAGTGGAGGAGAATTGTGACGCCCGGATAATTAAGCTACAGTAATCCCACGTTAACGATGCCATGCCACCTCGGTTATTGTTGCTAACCTCGCGTTAGTTCGAAACCGACTCAAATTCAAAATTCAAATTCAAGCAAACAGTGAAAGTTTTCAAATACTAAAACTAAAATGTTCAATAAATAGAAGATAAATCAGAGGCAATTATAAAACTGTAACTAACATTAAATGAATTAGTTAAGTGACTTAAACAACCTCAAACAGTGGCTAAAACATTACTTAATAACCTTTTAATTAATCTAAATCTAATATGAAATAGAATTTCACCCAAACAAGTTTTTGGTGCTAGGATCTAATGCACTGCAAATTATGAGCTAGATCCCATATCTTATAAAAATAAATTAGGTGCTAAACATTTTTGAAAATAGAAAATATAGAAAAGGGAAAAGAAGTAAAATCAAAACTAAAACAAAAGACAAAAGGCCCCCCTCCTCCTGGGCCATTCGGCCCAATAGGCCTCCAGGCCGCCGAACCAACCGGCCCAGGCCAACCCCCCACTCCCCTACAACCCCCCACTAACCCTAGCCCACGTCCCCACTTCCTCCCCC
>NC_041382.1:616085845-616103742 GCF_002162155.2 Triticum dicoccoides | reverse complement strand
ATCGGGGGCATTCGGCCTCGTGCCTCGGTGGCTCACCGGAGCCGCCCCGTCGCCCCTCCTGCCGCCTCGACCCGTCGCTTGCCTCCCCTAAACCCCCCTCCCGCACACGCCCTTGCCTCGGGCCACGTCGTCGACGCCCTACCTCACCCCATGGCCGCGCTCCCTGCCCGCGTTGGCCGCACCGGCTCGCAGGGAACCGCTCACGCCGCCCGTGTCCGCTGCCCCGCTGCTCGCCGCTTCCCCCGAGAACGGCGCCGCCACCCCATCCTCACCTCCTCCCCGACCAGGCGCCCAACGCTCGGCGCCCCCATCCCGTCGCCGCTCGACGCCGCCACCACGAGTTTGCCTGCTATCTCGCCGGCACCGCCTCCCCACCGGACAGCGGCATCCTCGTCCCCTCCTCGTGCCGCTTCTTCGAGCCACGCCGCCCGTTCCCCTGCTGCGTGGGTGAGGAACCCTCTCGACCCGCCCCCTTCCTTTGCCCGGTCACCACTGCCGAGCCGCACTTACCCGTCCCTGGACCACGCGCGTGCACGCACTCAGCCACGCCGGGCCTCGCAGACGCGCGCGTGCCCTGGCCCGTTGCTTCCCGTCTCGCCCACCTTCTGTTGCCGTCGGCCGCCGTCGTATCACTCAACATAGACCACCCTAGCTGTGCCATCACCACTATGCAATGTGTCATCGCGTAGGTGATCGAATGGACCCATCCGCGCCGTGAACGACTCCCCGTACGCCGTTTCCGGCGAGATCCTATGCCGCTGCCGTTCTGTAGCTCATCGCCGGCGCTAATCCGGTGACGTGGTTGTCATTAATCACTAACCTCGCATAAATATTCAGTGACGCCGGGGGCCCACCCGCTAAACTAAACCTGCTTTAAAAACTAACCTATTAATAAACTAAAGGATGACATGTGGCCCCTGCCAACTAATTATATAAATTTTAAAGTAAATACCTGTTAAATACATGTGTCACTGACAGGTGGTCCCAACCTGCCAGTTTGACTGGTCAATGTTGACCTATTGACTTCTGAGTCAGCATCCCCTGCCCCACCTGTCACTGTCAGCCTCTACTGACTAGGTGCTGACTGGGCAGTTGACTTAGTCAATTGTCCCCCATGTCAGCCTCAAGTGCACACTTCTGGGTACACTTCCTGTGTACCTATAGCATTTAAATACTAACTTAATTTTGAATTAAACTAAATCCAGAAATTAGAAAATCATTTAAAATTTTGAAAATTTATATAAAATAATACATAGCTCGAATGGAAAAACTTTGTAGATGAAAGTTGCTCAAAACAGCGAGACGAATCCGGTTACGCAGGCCGTTCGTCCGCCACGCATCCCTAGCATAGCGAACATGCAACTTTCCCCCTGCGGTTCATTTGTCCAAAAATATGAAACACCGGGAATCCTTTCCCAGATGTTTCCCCCCTTTTCCGGTATCACCTAGTACTGCGTTAGGGCACACCTAGTACCGCGTATTGCTATGTTATGCCTTGTGTTGTTTTGATTGCTTTGTTATTTGTTGTGTTCCCCCTCCGTTACTTCGTTCCGGTAGACCCTGAGACTGCCGGCGACCCCCCAGTTCGACTATGGTGTTGACGACCCGTCCTTCTTGCCAGAGCAACCAGGCAAGCCCCCCCCCCTTGATCACCAGATATCGCCTACTCTCCTCTATACTGCTTGCATTAGAGTAGTGTAGCATGTTACTGCTTTCCGTTAATCCTATTATGATGCATAGCCTGTCATTGCTGCTACAACTATTGATACCTTACCTGCAATCCTAAATGCTTAGTATAGGATGCTAGTGTTCCATCAGTGGCCTTACACTCTTGTCCGTCTGCCATGCTATACTACTGGCCGTGATCACTTCGGGAGGTGATCACGGGCAATGCTATATACTTTATACTGTTACATTACTCATGATACTGTATGGAGATGGGGGCTGAAGGGGCAGGTGGCTCCATCCCGGTAGAGGTGGGCCTGGGTTCCCGACGGCCCCCGACTGCTACTTTGTGGCGGAGCGACAGGGCAGGTTGAGACCACCTAGGAGAGAGGTGGCCCTGGCCCTGGTCGGTGTTCGCAGATACTTAACACGTTTAATGAGATCTTGGTATTTGATCTGAGTCTGGCTACTGGCCTATACGCACTAACCATCTACGCGGGGACAGTTATGGGCACTCGACGTCGTGGTATCAGCCGAAGCCTTCGTGACGTCAGTGACTGAACGGCGCGCGTCGGGTTGGACCGCGTAATGCAACTTCCTTTGTAATGGAGGTTGCTAGGTCTGCTCACCGGCCGCGTACGCAACATGCAGGTGTGCAATGGGCGATGGGCCCAGACCCCTGCGTCATAGGATTTAGACCAGCATGCTGACCTCTCTGTTGTGCCTAGGTAGGGCTGTGACGTGTTGATCTTCCGAGGCCGGGCATGACCCAGGAAAGTGTGTCTGGCCAAATGGGATCGAGCGTGTTGGGTTATGTGGTGCACCCCTGCAGGGAAGTTAATCTATTCGAATAGCCGTGATCTTCGGTAACAGGACGACTTGGAGTTATACCTTGACCTTATGACAACTAGAACGGGATACTTAATAAAACACACCCTTACAAGTGCCAGATACAACCGGTGATCGCTCTCTAACAGGGCGACGAGGAGAGGATTGCCGGGTAGGATTATGCTATGCGATGCTACTTGGAGGACTTCAGCCTACTCTCTTCTACATGCTGCAAGATGGAGGTTACCAGAAGCTTAGTCTTCGACAGGACTAGCTATTCCCCTCTTATTTCGGCATTCTGCAGTTAAGTCCACATATGATAACCTTACTCCATTTGATACCAATGCATACATATGTAGTGTAGCTCCTTGCTTGCGAGTACTTTGGATGAGTACTTACGGTTGCTTTTCTTCCCTTTTTTTTCCTTTTCTATATCCGATTGCTACGGCCAGACGATGGAGACCAGGAGCCAGACGCCACCGTCGACGATGACTGCTACTACTCTGGAGGTGCCTACTACTACGTGCAGGCCGCTGACGACGACCAGGAGTAGTTTAGGAGGATCTCAGGCAGGAGGCATGCGCCTCTTTCGATCTGTATCCCAGTTTGTGCTAGCCTTCTTAAGGCAAACCTGTTTAACTTATGTCTGTACTCAGATATTGTTGCTTCCGCTGACTCGTCTATGATCGAGCTCTTGTATTCGAGCCCTCGAGGTCCCTGGCTTGTAATATGATGCTTGTATGACTTATTTTTATTTGTATAGTTGTGTTGTGATATCTTCCTGTGAGTCCCTGATCTTGATCGTACACGTTTGCATGTATGATTAGTGTACGGTCAAATCGGGGGCGTCACAAGAGGGGTGGCATCACGGAGCATCCAGAAAATCGTCCCTCCAGGGTTCGAAGAGGAGAGAACGTTTTGTGTATTGCACAAAAATGGTTTTGACCATGGTTGACCATCACAATGGATGAAACCTAAATGATAATGAAAAGTAAAGGTGGTATAAAATAAGTAGGAATCAAAGGTAGTTAAAAGTTACGACAATAGTTTAGGGGCAAAATCTACACTTTAGTTTTTGTTTTACTATATGTGTCCGAGAGAGATCTCTAATAGTTTTGGTTGCCACCTCCTTGTGATTTGTTATTTTCTCGTATGATCCATGCATGTATATTTGCATAAAAGTAAAAAAGTACTCAAATTTGAATAAAAATTCAAACTTTTCAAAATCGGGCAAAAGTTTGAACAAAACAGCTCAGCTTCAGGTCAGCTTGAGCCTAGGCCAACAAAGGGCTCAAACCAAAAATGAGGCGGGACATTCTTGGAGACAATGATATGTGCAGTTAGCCTTAGGTCTAGAAAAGCTCGAGACCGGCAACACATTTGAATTGATTCGCTTTTTTGCTCGACTCGAGATTCACTTGAGAAAGAATGAATTAAGTAAGGATGTTGATGGAGAAATGAGCGAATCTTGAGCCCACACTATCTCGCTCTAACTCGATAGTTCAACATAATATAACTATATTGAATGATCCTATTGTGTATTAAACCGAAATATGATAATTTATTACCATCTATGTTCCGTACGTGATTTGTCTTCATTTTATCTACTACTAGTAAACATGAAAGGTCAATACCAACCAACTGATGGTTGGATGGTTAGGAGGGTGGTTGTACGCTGAACACTGGAATATTGTTTTAGTGGGAGGCATCATTTCCATTGACAACGAGGCATCTGTGATGACTTCATCAATCTCTAGATCTAGTGGCTCAGTCTCTCAGAGGTGCTTATAGAGGTAGAGTGTGTGTTCGTTTATTGGGATGAGTCTCTATAAGTGTATGTAGGCGTCTACATATTTATTGTGTTCCTAATAAACATGGGAGGTTCGTAGAGCATATTTAGACTTAATATGATACGTGCTCTTGAAGGAAATATGCCCTAGAGGCAATAATAAAGTTATTATTTATTTCCTTATATCATGATAAATGTTTATTATTCATGCTAGAATTGTATTAATCGAAAACATAATACTTGTGTGAATACATAAACAAATAGAGTGTCACTAGTATGCCTCTACTTGACTAGCTCGTTGATCAAAGATGGTTATGTTTCCTAGCCATAGACATGAGTTGTCATTTGATTAACGGGATCACATCATTAGGAGAATGATGTGATTGACTTGACCCATTTCGTTAGCTTAGCACACGATCGTTTAGAATTCTGCTATTGCTTTCTTCATGACTCATACATGTTCCTATGACTATGAGATTATGCAACTCCCGTTTACCGGAGGAACACTTTGTGTGCTACCAAACGTCACAACGTAATTGGGTGATTATAAAGGTGCTCTACAGGTGTCTTCAAAGGTACTTGTTGGGTTGGCTTATTTCGAGATTAGGATTTGTCACTCCGATTGTCGGAGAGGTATCTCTGGGCCCACTCGGTAATGCACATCACTTAAGCCTTGCAAGCATTACAACTAATGAGTTAGTTGCGGGATGATGTATTACGGAACGAGTAAAGAGACTTGCCGGTAACGAGATTGAACTAGGTATTGAGATACCGACGATCGAATCTCGGGCAAGTAACATACCAATGACAAAGGGAACAACGTATGTTGTTATGCTGTTTGACCGATAAAAATCTTCGTAGAATATGTGGGAGCCAATATGAGCATCCAGGTTCCGCTATTGGTTATTGACCGGAGACGTGTCTCGGTTATGTCTACATAGTTCTCGAATCCGTAGGGTCCGCATGTTTAAAGTTTTGATGACAGTTATATTGTGAGTTTATATGTTTTGATGTACCGAAGATTGTTCGGAGTCCCGGATGTGATCATGGACATAACGAGGAGTCTTGAAATGGTTGAGACATGAAGATTGATATATTGGACGACTATATTCTGACACCAGAATGGTTCCGAGGGTTATCGGATATATACCGGAGTACCGGGGGGTTACTGGAACCCCCCGGAGGTTATTGGGCCTCATTGGCCCAATTGGTGGAAGAGGAGAGGCGGCCAAGGGGTAGCCGCGCGCCCCTCCCTTCCAAGTATGAATTGGACAAGGAGGGGGGGGGGGCGGCGCCCCCCTTTCCTTTCCCCCTCTCTCTCCTTCCCTCTCCTCTCCTAATCCAACAAGGAAAAGGGAGGCAGTCCTACTCCCGATGGGAGTAGGACTCCTCCTGGCGCCTCTCCCCCCTTGCTCCTTTATATACGAGGGCAGGGGGCACCCTAGAGACACAACAGTTGATCGTTTGATCTTTTAGCCGTGTGCGGTGCCCCCTCCACCATAGTTCACCTCGATAATACTGTAGCGGTGCTTAGGTGAAGCCCTGCATCGGTAGAACATCATCATCGTCACCATGCCATCATGCTGACGAAACTCTCCCTCAACACTCGGCCGGATCGGAGTTCGAGGGACGTCATCAGGCCAAACATGTGCTGAACTCGGAGGTGTCATACGTTCGGTACTTGATCGGTCAGATCGTGAAGACGTACGACCACATCAACCGCGTTGTGCTAACGCTTTCGCTTTCGGTCTATGAGGGTATGTGGACAACACTCTCCCCTCTCGTTGCTATGCATCACCATGATCTTGCGTGTGCGTAGGAATTTTTTTGAAATTACTACGTTCCCCAACAGCTCTGCCATGTCCTAAATATTTTTTTATCTTTTTGCCAAAGTTTAAAGCACATGCATCCTCGTATGTTTTATTATGTTGATGTGGCCTATCTATACGAAAATGCCCTTATATATAATTTTTATTGTCTTACTTAGCCTGAAACTAGCTCAAGATTAACTGGAAAACGTTACAAGTTGTGTATGAGCAATTTTAGTATGAGCTTCACTCAGATATGAGCCTACTCGAGGTGTAGTATGAGCCAACCTAAGCCAAGGCCAACTCGCTTGAATTCGTCTAGTTTGCAACCTATTGATGTGTGTTTTATTGAGCCTCAGACGGTTTATGTAGAGTACAAGACATGAATGCCAAGAATCCACTTCCAGAGATAAGATAAGAATCATGATGGAGAGATTACAATTAATCATAAAAAATCATAACCTACCATAACCAATACCCTATGATTTACCTTTCGAACCCAAGATATATACTTGTTGAAACTACTTAAGAGTTGTAACTTTGCATTGCAACATCATCTATAAATGTGTTTTGCCAATGAATCAGCTTATCCAGATTCAAGTATTAGACTTTGCATGGAGGCTTGCGTTTTCTAGATGTTTTTAGGCTTTTCGTTGATGTTCATCAGTGGGAGATAACGTCCCTGTAGACTATGAGACATTTGTAGTGACATGATCAATCTGATTTGTCATCTCAATCTTGGTGGTGCTCATAGGATAGTGAGTATGTTTATAAGAATGAGTGTACACTCATATTTATGAACGTCTATGTATGTATTATGTTTTTTCCAGGTAGACATGTTCTACCACATTTTACTCTTTGGCCTGATAGCGACAAGGTCGTACACACTTTTTCTTCACTGAAGTGAGCTTAATTCACCCGTAGAAGTACATCAAGGGAGTCCTGCCTCCTACAGCCTATGCGACCAGTGGTTCGATGATTAGAGGACAGTAGTTGACGATTTGGGTGGAGTTTGATAACAGTTGCCAGCTTGCCGGGCCGGTGGAAGAACATCCATTTCATGTTGAGACCCGCTACAAAACGGACCGAGCAAAATCACAATGCCAGAAAAGGTGTACCGCCGTTTCTAGATTTCTGAAACAACATTGGCAAAAATAACTGTTTGGCCACCCTCTTCTCTGCAGGCGATCATTGCACCAGATTCTTTGTTGTAGCATGAGGCAACAAAAGATCTTAATCTTCCTAGGAGCCCTGGTGTTCCAAACAATTTTGTTATGGGATGATCTAATCTTGCCACTGAACTGCATGCTGTAGGCCGAGGCAGTCGTGTAGTTTCCTAAACCTGAGCCCTTCCAGGTGATTTCATCTGGAACGCCTTGCTGTAACTGCACCGCGGCGGGCCTGATGCGTCTAGCGAGTGCGACGAAATCCTGCAGGAGAGTAGAGGAATTGCCATGGGCGAGGTCGCGGATCCAGGCGTCGACTAACAGAGCATCCTTCATCGTTCTGTTTTTTCTTCTTGCATGCGTGTACAGGGCCGGAAATGAGGAGCACATAGTAGTCGACCCCAGCCACATGCAGTTTCAGAAGGAGGCGGTCTCACTATTGTCGATCTGGACCTTTGTTGTTGCAGCGAAGAGCTCCTTGTCCATGTCATCACAGCACAGTTCCGTTCTCGCCCATGGCCGATCAGTGTGATGCTAGCATAGCCAAAGCGACCTGAGGCTCAACACACACCTAAAGCGCTGCAAGTCATGAACACCAAGACCTCCATAATCCGCCGGGGTGCAAACGGTGGACCAATTAACCTTGCAGTTGCCACCAGAGAGTTCCTCGTCTTGCCAGAGAAAACGCCGCCTACATTTGTAAATGTCCTTAAGAAGCTTCTTTGGGACATGTAGAACCATGAGGGCAAAGGTGGGCAGCGCCATTAGGACGGACCGGATGAGAACCCGCCGGCCCACGATCGAGATGAGGCGCCCTTTCCATGCCGCCAGTCTAGCCCTCATTCTGTCGACGATGAATTGAAGATGATCTGGGTGCACTCAGGAGACTGTTATGGGGAGGCCAAGGTAGCGCAGCGGGAATCCTACAACATTACCGCCAAAACCATGAAGTGTGTCCTGAAGATCGATGTCTCTACACCTAATCGGGGCTACTGAAGATTTCTCTAAGTTGATACGGAGCCCTGTGGCACTACCAAATTCGTCGAGTACGAGTAGCAGGCTGTCATTTTCCTGGCGAATAGGGTTGGCGAATATCATGGCGTCATTGGCGTATAGGCAAGTTCTAAGAGTCACTTTGCTGCCAGGCATGGGGTGAGCATGCCCAGCTCCTCAGCTCTCTCCAGGAGACGACGGCAAGGATCAATGGCGATGATGGATAGCAAGGGTGAGAAGGGGTCCCCCTACCGCAACCCTCTTTGGTGATGGATCTCGCGCCCTGGGCTGCCGTTTAAGATGAACGATGATGATGAGGTGACTAACATGAGCGAGATCCAATCCCTCCACCTAGCACTAAAACCTAATTTTTCTAGCAGTTGAAGGAGATATTCCGAGGAGACATTACGAAGGCCTTGGCAATGTCTAGCTTGAGAAGAAGTGTTGGGGTTTTCCAGCGATGCAGCGCGCGCACACAATTTTGAATATATAAGAAGCTATCTAGGATACACTTGGATTTCATGAAGGTGGACTGGGCAGGTGAGATAATTTGGCTGATCACCTACGACAGACGCAGCTGTAGGACCTTCGCGGTCATCTTTGCAATCGAGTGGACAAGGCTTATTGGGCGATAATCAGCTAGAGTTTCAACGCCATCTTTCTTTGGCATGAGTGCAACCGAAGCCTTGCTCACAGGTTTGAAATCGCTAGCAAGACTATGGAATTGGTGGAAAGCAGTGAGGATGCCATGCTTGATCATTTGCTAGCAAGCCCTGAAGAAGACACCATTGAAACCATCGGGTCCTAGGGCTTTTTCTGGGGGCATGGCTGTTATTACATTCCAAATTTCATCCTCTGTGAAAGGGTTATCCAACCCACCTCCATGGATAGATGGTAGCTGGAGCTCTTGCCAGTTTATCATCCTTGTGCATCGAACCCAGCAGGCCATCAAAATGAGTGAAAACGCGGTCTTCCTTATCATTGTGGGAAGTAGCCACCCCATCATCAGTTCTCAGAGCTGCAATGAAATTCTTATGGCGCCTTGAGTTAATTTTGCATTGAAATTTTTTGTGTTTGCATCTCCAGCACGCAGCCAAGTAACTCGAGATGCCTGCCTCCTCTAGCCCGCTCAATTGTAGCCATCCCTGGCAGCCTTGTTTTCAGCTTCTTTCTCAATGTGAATTCTAGTGGAGTCAGGATTCTTTTCTCTTGAGCGATGTCCAGGCGGAGGATGATCTCATATGCAATATGGAATTGTGTTTTAGCATTGGTGAAGAAGGTTTTGCTCCAGATTTTCATATCATTTGCAGTTCTTTGGAGCTTCAGTTTCAGTCTGACGAAGGCACACGAGTGATTCACATGCCTGCTCCAAGCTCTGTCCACCGTTTCCTGGAAGTGAGGAAATTTTGGCCAGAAAGATTCAAAATGAAACCATGTTTTCCTCCTTGACGTGGCGGCATCCGTCAGAAGAAGAGGACAGTGGTCTGACCATGCGGTGGATGAGGCCATCAGAATGACAGAAGGAAAAAGAGCTTCCCAACTGATATTGCAAAAAATTGTCAATGCTCTCAGGAGTTGGCCTCTCCCTCTCATTGCTCCAAGTAAATCTTCTGTTTTTGCATTTTATCTCTCTTAGCTCAGCTGAGTCAATAGCGTATCTTAATCTTCCCATGATCCTTCTATTTATGCAATCATTATTTTTGTCTCTGGCTTCATATATGATGTTGAAATCCCCATTTATCAGCCAAGATTGCCCAACGGGTGGAGCAGATCCTCTTATCTCCGTCAGAAAATCATCTTTTCTCCCATCATCATCCGGCCCATAAACCGTTGTTAACCAAAATGGAGTGCTTGTCGCTTTGAGGCAGGCTTGAGTTGTTATTGCCCAATCATGTGGGAGGTGATATCCACCACATCTTGGTCCAGAAGATTGCAGCACCCCCTCTAGTTTCAGTCCTTGGCAAAACTACGCAATCTCTAAGCTTTGCACCTTCTACCTCCCTGGCCAGTTTAGTAGTCCGGGTGGAGATTTTCGTCTCCTGCAAACAAAGGATTCTAAAACGGCGGGAGACGGCTACTTCAGTAGCAGCAACGCACTTAGCCGACGAGTTTAGGCCCCGCACATTCCAGGACATGATCGGGCAGGGGTGTTCACTCATGGGGAGACCAGGTTTGCTCCAACAGTTCAACTAAATTGATGATACAAAAAAACGTGTACACATCCAAACTAACAGGGGAGCACCGGCGACCACCAATAGGCCCTAAGTTTCGTCGGCGCCAGGTCGGCCACATCATGCGCTACAGTTATAGAGCATCATCATGAAACTAAGACCTAACTCAAACTGACAGAAGGTCAGCCACCATCGGAGAGTACTACTAACGTAGACTAACATGATCAACTACTGGCCAACAATGGTGGCTCCATCAGGTCTCGTGAGGCCTGCTGCAACAAGGAGTGTTGCCTCGTCCAGGCGCGTGATCTTGGCAATGCAGGCAATGTGTTCCTTGGACAGGGGCTCATCGAAATGGTGAATGAGTGCTTAGCAGCCTGCGGTGTCATCCTCTCCTTTGGCCCCAGCATGCCCAGCTCACGGACAATGCGAAGGGCCACACACTCGGCAAATGGCACTGGGTTGTTCATCAAGGCCTGCCTCACGCTCTGGCGCACCAGGGTAGACGGTCCCCTTGCTCGGGTCTTCGATGATGCAGACTTGCGTGGAGGCGGGTCTTCATGATCGGCTGCGGCGGGTTGGTGAAGAGGCAGTGGTTGGCAGCGGTGTCCTCCGGCTCCAGCACCATGTCATTGACGCGGCGCGCGACCGTGCCCAACTGCACCTCCAGTGTCGAATATGGCGGTTGCGCCTGGCAGGCCAGATTAGGGCCAGAAGTGTTGAAGATGAGGGGCGGAGAGCATGGCTTCGATCGTAGCATCAAACTCAAACTACACGTAGTCAACTCTAGGGGCGTCTCCAGCGACCTCTTGGCCCTAGCGAAGAAGTCGGCGATAGGGTCATCGGCGCGGGGTGGCGGTGGTGGTGTAGTTACAGGGCGCAGGGGCAGGGCGGAGTAGCACCAGAGGCAGCGAGGTCGTTCGAGTGCCTCTCTGCCTCCCGCCGTTGAGGCACGACGTCGGCATGCAGCTCCTGCGACGGGATGATGAAGCCTCTCTAGACGGCGCCTTGTCCATGGGTGCACGGCTCCTACCCAGCGGGGTGCCCTTCCAGGAGCTCCGCCCACCACCTTGGTTGTCTTCGTCCTCGTGGTCGCGTCGGCGCCCGACAAGAGCGAGGTCGTGGCAGCCGGACGAGTCCACCCTTGGCGCCTGGCATCGGCCGCGCCCCTGACCGTCTTTGACGCCCTTTTACTAGGTCCCAGGATCGATGTAGGGGAGCGGTGCACCGTCATCCGAATCAGAGGAGGGTAGGGCACTCTGAGCAGAGTGGGAGGAGCGCGGCGAGGTGGGCGCCCAATCCTCCACGCGATCAACGTAGATCAACAGGTCGTAGCGCTTGACGTACGGGGGGCACCTTGCGATCCGGTGGTGAGTAGCCGAGAATCTCTTCCACCCGCCCGGTGCCGCGCTTGGTCACCCACAGAGTGTGCCTGGTCAGGATGTGAGCAACATCCCAGACCCACACTCAGCAGGCGAATATCTTCGTGTGGTCATGTTCGTAGGTACTGCTGTTGAGGTGGTCGACGCGGCAGAGGTATCCCAGCGCTTCCTCAGCTCCTTTAATGGACCAGAACTGCATCGGCAGCTTCTCGATGACGACACAGACATGCAGGTGGAACTTCAGGAGCGCGGCGTGGTCATCTTCGTGCCATGGGGCGATGTTGAAATGCACGTCGCCCATCATGACGAAGCCGCGGGCGACGACGTTGTCATGCAGCGCCGGTAGGTCAAAATGGACGAACAAGTCCTCAGGATCGTGCTCCGTGACCCGCATCAGGTGCGGCGGGATGCACACCTGATCCTCGAGGGCCTTGCCCACCATCAGCGGGTTGGTGGTGCCCTTCCCGCCCATGGCAGTGAGAGTGACCGCATGGTGGCAGAGGACGAAGGTGGCGTGGCCCATTGCCGGCGAAGAGACCACCACCTTGTTGCTCGAACGGGGGCGACGCGAGGGGTCGACGTGGGAGAAACGGCTGACGGAAGTCGTCACTGCGGGTGGAGCCGGTGGAGGCGGATGGGATGGGGAAGCGGAGGCGGTTGTGGATCGATTGCGGCGGCTGCCAGGGGCCGAGCCTCTCATTTGCAGAGCCGCCCCAGCCTTTGTTTCTAGGATTTTGAGGGCACCGCTTGCCGGAGTGGCCTTGGTGCTTGCAGATGATGCAGCGGAAAGGGTCTCTACAATCTTTGCGGCGGTGCAGAGAGCTGAGGCACCTGAAACAGAGTCCATTGAACCTCTTTAAGAAAGCGAGCCGGCCGGGACCAGCATGGGGAGAGCGTCGATGCGTATGAGCCTGGGCTCTCGGATGCGCAGCATGGACCACCGGGTTGGGGGAGGGCACCGGTTCTTCCGGGAAGAGACGGTAGTCCATCCACCATCCAAGCCCGAAGGGGAAGCACCGACAGGAGGGGAAGGCGCCACCACAATGGATTTAAGGCGAGGTTGCCCGAAATGGGGTGCCTCGGCCAGATCCAACGGGCAAAAGGGTGCGGCCTCGCTGGAGCACTTGCCCCGAAGCAGAATGCGCGGCGCGGCAGGCGGATGCGGAGTTGACCTGCGTGGGGGCAGGGAAGTAACCGGCGAGGTGGACGGACCGCCGGGTCGAGAAGGATCTGGCACCGAGGCCGGGGTACCCCATCCTGCGCTGCCCGCGGAAGAGGAGCGCGAAAAGGAATGGGGGTGGCGGCGCCCTATGGCGCGGGAGGTGGCACCGGTGCCACGAGCGGGCAGCGACGGTGGCTGGTGGCCGCCGCGGGCCGGAGTGGCCGCCGGCGGGGCTGGGGCGAGGGAGCTAGGCGTGGGGGCTCGGTTACTTTGGGAATGTATCTGGTGCACCTGGGCAATTGATGCTACCGGTGCACTGATCCCCGTTACACATTCAAAAATGTTCAAAAAAATCCGTAAAAAAATTAGTGCATTGATACTACATTAATGTAAGTTGTTACAAAAGTTTGAATCAATATTCGAAACATTACTTAAGATACAAAAATGACAAATTTGACACCAAATAGTACATAACACAAGGTGGGCTTCAGTTTTGACCCATCACCACATTGATGTCAAATTTGTCATTTTTGTATCTTGAGCAATGTTTTGTATTTTGATTTAAAATTTTGTGACAACTTACATTGATATTGTGTCAATGCATTAAAAAATTCGGATTTTTTCAAACATTTTTTAGTGTGCAACGAAGTCCAATGCACAAGTAGCATCAATTGCCCCGATGCACGAGAAATGTTCCCCGGTTACTTCTCCGATCGTACACTTCAGCTTGTAACTGCTCCCATGAACAATGATTGGAAGGTGACGGACCAAGGCCTCGTGTGGAAACGGGTGACGGTTTGCTGATGATGATAGAGGATGGACAGTAGGTAGTGCTTCCTACCGCGCACAGTGCACCCATGCGGCTTGTTCCCATGGGAGACTGGACCGGTCCTTTTGCTCCGCAGACCGACGCACATTCCGCGGCGTCGGCCGGAGCAAATAGAGACACGGCAGTGCCGCCGACCGACCGGGAAAAAGTCACCGTACGTGTCACTTGGCTATAACATACTGCCGCTGACTAATGTACAGTACAAATTAGTATTAGCCACGTAGTACCGCCACCGTCTACTCTGGTCGTTCTGTCTAAATGAAGGCACTGAGAAGACCATATATTATTGGGAAGCATATATTGTTTTTCTGCGGGCAACGAACTAGCAAAAGACTTCCCGAAAAACAAAAAGAACTAGCAAAAGACCATAATTAATTCGCCACCATTGTTTCTCTGCAGACAACGAACTCGCAAAAGACCATAATTTTCTGCAGGCAACGAACTCGACGACATCATAATTGGTGATTATAAACTGTTTGTGTTTTAGCCGAGCAAATGACAAAACGACAAAGGCTAGCTTGTGGTACTTAACTAACAGCACATTCCTCTCAATGAATACTGACTTGGTTAGTAAAATGCTCTAGCTACGTCCGCGTCATGAAATAGTTAAAAGCTCGAGGAAAATGCTCGTCAATGGTTACCCAGCGATGGCTCGATTAAATAGTTTAGCTTCACCAACTCCAAAACTCACAAAATAAACATGGGGACCAACGTGGAGGATTAAAACAAAGAGGCCCAACGACCTAGCTGTGCGTGTTGCTGTGGGCGTTCCGGCAAAATATTCTGGCACGTTCTTCTTTAACGATGACGCAGATGCGTTCGTGTTTTTGCCCGCAGGGTCACGATCTCACTTGCCACATGCCGGCTGGACTCGTGGTCCGGCCGGGCAAAGGGCGCCTCCGTTTCTTTGGCTCCCTGTCTGCATATGGCCCCTTGCCGTGCATGTTTGCTGGCTCCGCTATGAATATGAACATGTAATCATATTCTTTTTTTTTTTGAGACATCCTTGCCAGGTTTTATTTAAATTGTCACAATATTTACAGGGATAAAATTCAAATCTCCGGGGAGGCCTAACCAGACACGACGGCCTAACCCGAGCGAAAGTGCATGCCTAGCGAGATTGTGAGCCTCGAAATTTGAGCTCCTAAATTCATGGACAAAATTACAAGCAATAAAAGCATTCGATCTCTCTATGATTTCATGTACGATTGCCGCATGATTCGACGATGTACCTTGCTTGATTTCATCCACCACGATCTTGCAATCAGACGCCACTTGTATCTTATGCACATATAAATCCTCCGCGAGCGCCAGCGCCTCTCTTACCGCCAATGCTTCCAATTCAACAGGATCAAATATGTGTTGGAAAGTAAGAGAAGAGGCACCCAGGAAAGTGCCAGCCACATCCCTACATATTACTACAACTGCACCAAATTTTCCACTTGAAACAGCGGCATCAACATTAAACTTCACGTGATCCAGTGGCGGAGGTTGCCAAAGAGCTGACCTGGGCATCCGGCTTGCATTAGTCCGCACATGTAATCATATTCAAAGTAATACGCATATTTTTTTTTCTTAGTCAGCTTGTCTGTTGGGCTGCGTTGGGCCGGCTCGGGGGGAGTCGAGGCCGCGAGGGGATGGGCCAGGGTCAGATGGGTATGTGGCCCAGGATGTACCGGGTCCTAGTCCTCCTCGTAGCGATAACCCCCCATGCACGTCCGAGATCGATTGTATCGCCGCTCGGGAGTCGTCGTCTGCTGCTGCTAGGGTTCCTACGCGAGGGACTCCTGGCTTCCCGGCGTGTGGGTTGGGTCGGGCGAGAAGAATCCGGCCGCTCAGGTCCATGGCTGGCAGCGGGGCTGCGGTGCCGCCCGCCAAAAAACCCGCCACTGTTGCAGTTGGTCGGGGCGGGGCTGCACCGCCGCCGGCTGTGGGTGCCGGGCGCGGGGCCCTGGGGCCTCTTGGCCAAAGGCCGCCGGCGGGCGGTGGTGTGACACAGGGCACCCAGGGTCGTGGCGTTGGCCACTTGGGCGCTCGACCGCCGGGGCAGGTGCCCTTGCAGGCTGCGGCCGGGAGGGGCGGTCTGCGGCCGCCGGCGCCGGGCATGGTTGCCGTAACACAACCGGCCACGGGTCGGGGTGGGCCTCGGCCTCAGGCGCCGGGTGTGGCTGTTGTGGCTGCTGCAGGCCGGGGTTGTGCGGCCCTTGGGGTTGTGCCAACGCCTGCCCGCGGTCAGCCTCGTGCCGTGCCTCTGCCTCACTTCGTCGCGAGGCCTGCTCAGTACCGTTCGGGACCATCGCAGACAAGGCAGAAATCGAGCACTGGAGAGTCCTATGATCCGACCCGAGGCCAGTGGGGGGACAATGGTTATGATGCGTATGGAGATGGACAGCATCGTGGTTCCTCATCTACGGGAGGCGGTCGGGGTTATGTCTGGGAGAGTGACGGGTCTGCTGAGAGACCGTTTCTCGGCCCTCCAGGTGGCTTTGTCGAGGGAGCCTCCGGCCCGGATCACCGCCAGAGAGGTGGCTACCGTGGACATCGTGGCGGTCGGGGTGGTGGCCGTGGGAGGTATCGCAGACAGCCTCCGCCTCCGGCAGTTGTTGACCATGCGGCGTCAGCCGTAGAGACCGATCACACTCAGTCCACTGATCTTCCTAGCTAGGCGATGGATGTGGTGACGGCCTTGGCCAACGTGGAGGTTCCTGCGACAGGGGCCGTGGCTGAGGCTAGCGACAGGTCTAATACAGAGAGGGCATCCAAGTGGGCGTGTAAGAAGGAAAGGATGTTATGCTATCGTTGTGGTGAGAAGGGCCACTTCATTGCTGAGCGCGTGGCGGAGCTGTGTGATTCGTGTGGCAAGCCAGCACATGCCTCGGGGGATTGCCCGTTTTTGCGTGACCAGGCTCCGGCTCTTACAATGTATGGAGTATATTGTGCTGAGTTGATGTTCTTTGAGTCTCCGACCGCGAGAGAGACTCCGGAGGAGACACAGAGTTTGACCAATGGGATTGTGAAAGCTACCCAGGGTGAGGTGACTGAGGCTCAGATTGTGCGGAGGCTTCAGGAGCTGGCGCCGGGTGACTTCCAATGGGAGCTGGTCAGTATCGAGGCCAATGTTTTTAAGGTTGACTTTCCCACTGTGGATGATTTGCAGAGACTACTGAGCTTTTACTTGTGTAGAGTTCCTGGCACTAAATGCATTCTGGAGTTTCATGAGTGGAAGAAGGTAGAGCCTAAGGGCAAGCCCCTTACGCAGGTCTGGTTGAGGTTTTGGGGGGCTCCCTCTAAGCCTTTGCAGGATGTTTGAGTTGTGGCCAGTATGGGCATTATGGTTGGGAAAACAAAGAAAGTGGATATGGCTTTTACCCGTGCTCATGGAGTGGCCCGGCTTCTAGTGAGCGTTCTGGACATTGAGTTTGTACCTGATGTGGTAAACTGGAATTATAGGGGAGAGGTTTTCCCTCTCAAGATCGAGTTTGAGGACACTGATCTGTTTGCTGAGGCGAGTAATGGGAATGATGTAGATATGCACGAGGGTGACGACAGTGCGGGGGCTAAGGGGGCACCGACTGATGAGGATACACGAGAGGGGTCTAATGGTTCCGGCCCTGTTGCTCAGTTGCTCGGGGATGGGGCCGGGGTTGAGCCGGCACCTTCTCCCTCGGTGCCTATGACTTCTCTGCGTTTTGGGTCCTTTAAGCCAGCCTCTGCCCCTCCCAGACTTTGGAGTGACCGGGTAGACTCTGATGATGTGTTTGAACAGACGCTTCCTATGTTGGAGTTCGAGGTTGCTGGCGGATCCATGGTTGGAGGCTTGGTGAGGACACCGTCGGCGAGGACTTTGGTTGGAGTTGGGGAGGTGGAGCCTGTGGTTGCTTCTCCTTCCCTCGCTTTACCTACGGCTGAGGCCCCGGAGATGATGACTGCGTTCGAAGTGGTGCTTGGGGGAGGGGGTTCGGGGCAGGTGGCCTCGACTTCTCTCCTCCCTATCCAGACGCCGGCGATGCCGGACACGAGGACGTCGGCTGGTTCTGGGAGAGGTGGTCCGAGGCTGGTGGCCTCGGCCACTTCTTCTCCAGTCGCGGCGACGGCGCCCACGCT
>NC_041382.1:616082293-616085563 GCF_002162155.2 Triticum dicoccoides | reverse complement strand
GGGGCTGGGGCAGGTGGCCCTGGTTCCCCCTTCTTCTTCGGCGGCCAAGATGATCGCGTTTCCTACAGCGCCGGCGCTTCCCTCTGGGCCGAGGGGTGGGGCGGGAGGAGGGCTCGGGCAGGAGGCCCCGCACTCCTCTCTTCCGACTTGCCCGTGGCCTAGGGCCTCGGTGTGGGTCACTTGTCCGAGGGGCATGGGAGCCTTCTGCCGCCTCCTCCGGTTACTTTGGTTGACCCTTTGCGGGATTCAGCGCGAGGTTTTACTAGGGAGGAGGTCGTTCCTTTCAGCGGGATCCCTGACCCGGTCTCGATGGGGAGACGGATGAGTGCTCGCATCCAGGATCTTCCCGAGGTTGATGACATGCAGTAGAGGTGCCCTATGAGGGCGGCCAAACTTCGTGATGCTGAGATCTCTACTGGTATGTCCGTCAACATATCTAATTATTTATTGCATTTTTCTAGTGAGGAGATTATAAATAATGCAAACCAATTAGGAGTTTCGCTAGGGGCTAATGATAGTGAAATTTCCAATTCGGTGAATGATCTTTTAGATTTGGAGGCGGAGCGTGCCTTAGAGACTATTCGTAATTTGGCAGTGGTAAAACCCATGAATGATGATGAGATTGATGCGTTGGGGGTCAGAGTGCTCGATAATCTGTGTGCGGATCTAGCACCATCCAACCATGAGTCTGAGGATGATGATGTACCTCTAGATAATGCAGTGGTTAGTACCGCTGAGCCCGGTTATGAGGACCGGGTGGAAGAACCTAGTAAACCAAAGCGCAAGTGGAAACGGAAGATTTATCCCGATTCTGCGGTTCATAAGAGTGCTAGGATCTGGACTACCAAAAAATTTCATGATGAATTATGAAAGGAATCTTTTGGAATAGTAGAGGTCTGAAAGACTTGGCTAAAAGAAGGTTTCTTGCTGAGACATCTCTAGAGCATTGATTAGATTTTATTGCTCTCTTGGAAACTGGTCGAGAAAACTTTGCACCCCAGTTTCTTACCTCTCTTGCGGGCGGTGTTGAGTTCGATTGGCATTGTCTGCCTCCGCAAGGAAGATCGGGTGGGATCTTGCTTGGTGTGAGATGCGATTCGCTAGAAGTCCGAAGTGTAGTGATGGGCGACTTTGCGGTTAAGTTTCGAGTCAGGTCTAAAGCTGATGGTTTCAACTGGGCTTTGGTCGCGGTATATGGTGCTGCACAGCCCGAGCTTAAACCGGTGTTTTTGGCGGAACTTGTTCGGATCTGTGGGTCCGAGCAGCTTCCAATTTTAGTTGGGGTGATTTCAATATCATTAGGAGGAGAGAGAAGAAGAATAATGATAATTTTGACGGCAGCTGGTCGTTTATGCTTAATACCATTATTGAAAGCTTGGATCTGAGGGAGACAGAGCTTTATGGTAGAAAGTTTACTTGGGCTAATGCTATGCCAAACCCGACATATGAAAAGCTTGATCGAGTTCTCGCGAGCGTTGGGTGGGAACAGAAGTTCCCTCTCGTAATGGTACAAACCCTCTCGCGTGGAATTTCCGATCACACACCCTTGTTCATGGACTTAGGGGAGCCGAACCACGTGGGAAACAAAAACACCTTTTCCTTCGAGATGGCCTGGTTTGAACGTGAAGGTTTCTTGGACCTGATTGCCAGGGAGTGGGCTAAGGGTGCAGGAGGTAGGACTTATGTCGAGCGTTGGCAGAATAAGATTAGGTATTTGAGAAGTTTCTTATGGGGGTGGGCTAAGCACTTTAGTGGGGTGTATAAGATTGAAAAGGACAGGCTCCTTTCTCTTATTCACACCCTAGACTTAAAGGCTGAAACTACGATTTTGCAACTAGCAGAGCTTCAGGTTAAAATTGAGGCGGAGAAGAGGTTGAAAGAACTTCTCCGCGAAGAAGAATTGAAGTGGGCATTGCGGGCTAAGGTCCGCAAAGTTGTCCAGGGGGACGCGAATACTCAATTCTTTCACTTGATTGCTAATGGTAAGCACAGAAAGAAGAGAATCTTTCAGCTTGAACAAGATGAAGGAACTATTTTAGGACATGACAACCTCAAAACTTATATAACCGAGTATTACAAGCAGTTATTTGGACATCTGGAGGATAGCTGTGTGTCCCTCGATGAGTCCAGGACTGAGGATGTGCCTCAACTATCGGCTGCTGATAATGATAGTCTGGTTGCCCCGTTCTCAGAGAAGGAGGTGTTTGATGCTATTGCACAGATGAAAAATAATAAGGCTCCCGGACCGGATGGATTCCCGGTCGAGTTCTACAAAGAGTGTTGGCACATTATTAAGGGGGATTTGTTACCTATGTTTCATGATATGTTCTCTAGACAGCTTCAATTATTTCACTTGAATTTTGGAACAATCACACTGCTTCCTAAGAAAACGGATGCTGTGAGAATAGAGCAATTCAGGCCCATTTGCCTTCTCAATGTTAGTTTCAAAATCTTCACCAAGGGTGGGACTAATAGGCTCACACAGATTGCGCATTGTGTGGTGCAACAGTCCCAAACTGCTTTCATGCTGGACAGAAACATCCTTGAAGGGGTGGTCGTCCTTCATGAAACGCTCCATGAAATCCATTCAAAAAAATTAGATGGAGTAATTTTTAAGGTGAATTTCGAGAAAGCGTACGATAAAGTCAAATGGCCATTCCTCCAACAGGCATTGCGTATGAAAGGTTTTGATGAAGCCTGGCGCCGCCAGGTGGAATCTTTTACGCAAAAAGGGAGTGTTGGAATTAAAGTGAATGACGATATTGGTCATTACTTCGAGACATATAAAGGCCTAAGACAAGGAGATCTGATATCCCCTATCATGTTTAACATTGTGGTTGATATGTTAGCAATTATGATAGGAAGGGCTAAGGAGAATGGTCAAGTAGGTGGCTTGGTACCTCATCTTGTTGATGGAGTGTGACGCCCGGATAATCATGCTACAGTAAACTCACGTTGATGGTGCCATGTCACCTCTGTCACTGTAGTTAATCTCGGGTTAATTCAAAACTGTTTTGAAATTCAAATGCAAGTTAATGATAACAATAAAAGTTTCCAAAAATTAAGACTAAAATGTTCGGTGATTGTCAAATATTACAAAGGTAATTGTGGTGAGGTAAACACATTTTTATAAAAGGCCTAAATAGTTTAGAATGATTTAAAACAGAAAGAAAATAGAAAAGAAAACAGAACAAAAAGAAAAAAAAAGGAGGAGAAGCCCCCCCTGCTGGACCGCGGCCCAACTGGCCATCGGGCCAACCAGGTCGGCCC
>NC_041382.1:616074160-616081453 GCF_002162155.2 Triticum dicoccoides | reverse complement strand
ACCCTGCCACTCCGCACCAGCGGCACCCCTCGCCTCCGCCCGCCGTGGCCCCGGCTGGCCGCGCCGGCGTGCCCCACCGTCGGTGCCCCGACGGCCTCGTCCCACCCTGCGGGCGAGTGCCCGCTTGGGTGCGCCCGCACCCGCGCCCGGTCGGCCCCCTTGGCCACTGCCGGGTGGGGCCCGATGCCCTCTGGGCCACAGACACATGGGGCCCGCCCCCAGAACGCTTAAAAAAAATAACAAAATAAATAAATAAATAAGATAAATAAAAATATTAAATATGATTAATAAAAATAAAAATGATTTAATAAAATTAATTATTAATTAATTGATTGATTAAGTAATTAATTAAGTTAATTAATCCTGATTAGATTAACATAATCACTAATTAATTTAACTAATCTATAATTAAACAAAACAGAGAATGACAGGTGGGTCCCACTGGACCCACATGTCAGGTTGACCAAGTCAACCCTGTTGACTGCTGATGTCAGCATGACATCATGCTGATGTCATTAATTTGTTTTCCGAATTAATTAAATAATTAAATAAATTCCAGAAATTAATAAAATCTTTAGAAAATCATATCTTTTAATCCGTAACTCGGATGAAAATATTTTCAACATGAAAGTTGCTCAGAACGACGAGACGATTCCGGATGCGCAGTCCGTTCGTCCGCCACACACCCCTAACCTATCGAACTCGCAACTTTCCCCCTCCGGTTCATCTGTCCGAAAACGCGAAACACCGGGAATACTTTCCCGGATGTTTCCCCCCTTCGTCGGTATCACCTACTACCGCGATTGGGCACACTTGCATTCGTCGGTATCACCTACTACCGAAACATCGTTACTTGTCATGTCATGCATCGATATGCATTTGTTTGCATTGTATACATTGTTTCTTCCCCCTCTTCTCTCCGGTAGACTACGAGACCGACGCTGCTGCTGCCCAGTTCGACTACGGAGTTGACGACCCCTCCTTCTTGCCAGAGCAACCAGGCAAGCCCCCCCTTGATCACCAGATATCACCTATTCTACTCTATACTGCTTGCATTAGAGTAGTGTAGCATGTTACTGCTTTCCGTTATACCTATCCTGATGCATAGCCTGTCCTTGTTACTACTGTTGATACCTTTACCTGCAATCCTATATGCTTAGTATAGGATGCTAGTATTTCCATCTGTGGCCCTACATTCTTGTTCGTCAGCCGTGCTATACTATCGGGCCGTGATCACTCGGGAGGTGATCACGGGTATATACTTTACATACATACATACTATACAGATGGTGACTAAAGTCGGGTCAGCTCGAAGAGTACCCGCGAGTGATTCACGGATTGGGGGCTAAAAGGACCTTTGTCCCGACGGCCCTCTGTGTGGATCTTTGTGGCGGAGCGACAGGGCAGGTTGAGACCGCCTAGGAGAGAGGTGGGCCTGGCCCTGTTCGGCGTTCGCGGACACTTAACACGCTTAACGAGATCTTGGTATTTGATCTGAGTTGGCTACGAGCCTATACGCACTAACCATCTACGCGGGAGTAGTTATGGGTATCCCGACGTCGTGGTATCAGCCGAAGCACTTCAGACGTCAGCGACGGAGCGGCGCGCGCCGAATTGGACTGGAACGCCACTAGGCTAGGTCTGCTTTCGGCCGCGTACGCAACGTGCAGGTGTGCTATGGGCGATGGGCCCAGACCCCTGTGCGTTTAGGTTTAGACCGGCGTGCTGGCCTCTCTGTTGAGCCTAGGTGGGGCTGCGACGTGTTGATCTTCCGCGGCCGGGCATGACCCAGGACAGTGTGTCCGGCCAAATGGGATCAAGCGTGCTGGGTAAGTTGGTGCACCCCTGCAGGGAAGTTAATCTATTCGAATAGCCGTGATCTTCGGTAACAGGACGACTTGGAGTTGTACATTGACCTTATGACAACTAGAACCGGATACTTAATAAAACACACCCTTCCAAGTGCCAGATACAACCGGTGGTCGCTCTACCTCAGGGATATGAGGAGGGGATCGCCGGGTAGGATTATGCTATGAGATGCTATTTGGAGATGCTACTTGGAGATGCTACTTGGAGGACTTCAATCTACTCTCTTCTACTTGATGCAAGACGGTGGCTGCGAGAAGCGTAGTCTTCGATAAGACTAGCTATCCCCCTCTTATTCTGGCATTCTGCAGTTCAGTCCACTGATATGGCCCTTTACACATATACCCATGCATATGTAGTGTAGTTCCTTGCTTGCGAGTACTTTGGATGAGTACTCACGGTTGCTTTCTCCCCCCCTTTTTTCCCCCTTTCCTTTCTTTCTGGTTGTCGCAACCAGATGCTGGAGTCCAGGAGCCAGACGCCACCGTCGACGACGACCCCTACTACACCGGAGGTGCCTACTACTACGTGCTGCCCGCTGACGACGACCTGGAGTAGTTTAGGAGGATCCCAGGCAGGAGGCCTGCGCCTCTTTCGATCTGTATCCCAGTTTGTGCTAGCCTTCTTAAGGCAAACTTGTTTAACTTATGTCTGTACTCAGATATTGTTGCTTCCGCTGACTCGTCTATGATCGAGCACTTGTATTCGAGCCCTCGAGGCCCCTGGCTTGTATTATGATGCTTGTATGACTTATTTATGTTTTAGAGTTGTGTTGTGATATCTTCCTGTGAGTCCCTGATCTTGATCGTACACATTTGCGTGCATGATTAGTGTACGATTAAATCGGGGGCGTCACAAGTTGGTATCAGAGCCGACTGCCTGTAGGAATCCCCCTTCCACACTCCTTGGCCGAAGTCGAGTCTAGTCACTACAAAACTTTTACTAACATGGCTGTGAGCCTTACGGGCCCACGTCGCCATTGGGTGGTATTAGGATCTTTTACTCCTCGACCATTACTCTGGGATTCTGAACTCTCTTCTATTCGGGTTAAACGATTTTTACTAAATTCTAACTTTTAGGTTCTCGAAAATACTTTCTACCGGAGGGGCCCTTCAGTCCGGATGATCACCGACTGCACCAGAAGATTTCGGAGATACTCTTTGATATTCTCTCGAGACTTTGTGCCCATCACTTTTGCTATTCCCGACCACCGATAAATCCGTATGGAAAACTACTTACACTTGCCATTCATACGATCATCCTCCATTGATCTTGCTATTACAAGATACCCCGAAGTTTTCTCTATTGTTTCGAGAATACTTTGTGCCTACTGCCTAGCAGTTCTTTGCCACATGAATACCCCTTCAAATAATTTCTCGCACTTATCGAGTATCCACTCATCCCCAGTTGATTCATGTATTTCACAAAAGTCTTCGAAATGCCATTCGATCTTCCGAAAATCCCGAGCAGCCTATTCCTCTTGAAATTCTTGCTTGCTTGCATTATGGTTAGTCCCATAAGTCTCATAGTCTTATTGACATTCCTTGTCATTATCATTTTGAGTCTGTTGACTCAATATGTTTGCGAATACCCGCAAACATCATTGATCCTTATAAATTACCTTTCCGGCTGAGCTGACATTCTTTTAACTGGAATTGGTTCTCGACCAATCCAATTGTCGTTGATTGTACCTTAAGGCTATTCAACTTATCCATCCCTAATCAGAGCATTGCTTCTGATCCCTTGATTTGGAAATCATAATTCCTTTGCATTTGACAATTGAGTTAGTCAGTTGTTTCTATAATTTGATCTCCTTGCACTCTTCTTCCTCTAGTTGAGTACCGATGCTCACGTCAGATCCCTTGTGGACCATCAGGTCCATTGTTGGATTTTATCCGTCAGCATCCTTCATATTCAATAACTTTGTGAGATCTTCCCCTGATACATAATGCCTTTGGTAAATTGTATCCTCTGCTTTGTCAACCATGCTCTACCTCCGAGCTTGAGTTATTTACCCCTGAAGTTGCTGGTATACGTTCCTAAGATGCCCCGATGGGTTGAACATATACCTTCCTTAATTTGTGTGAACCCAAGAGTTTTCATGGGTCATAACGTTCCGGTATTCCGCAAGTTAAACTTTCAAACTCTAAACATTCTTAACTTAGAGTAGTAAATGAGAAGTTGTGTATTGGAGAAGTGGGAGTCGACCTTGAACCTTGCGTTCATGCCCATGGACACGATGCTAATCTTATCATGGGTGCTCCTCTTAAACCCTCTTTGGTATAAGTTCTTATATCTGGGATTCGGCCTTTTGCAATCGTGGTTCCGGCCATGTTCTCCTTTTTAATACCGCTTCTTGGACAAGTTGAAGTACTTGTCTTCTGCAGATCATTGCACCTGTCCAACCTTTACTTTGCTCTACTGTTGAGTATTAAGCTCTGGTATCTCAAGAATATCATGGAACTGCATAACTTATTATGGGTTCTTCATCAACTATTAATTCTCACTAATTCCAATTTTCTCGGGTTCTGGGTTGTCGTCAATCGAGAACACCGATTCCACATTTCGGTTCGATAACCCTAAGTAATTTTCGTTGCTTATGAGTTTAATATTCCTTCCCATCATTCCTAGCCTGTTTGGCTATATCTTTGTCGTGATGATTTTAACTGTGCTACCCGGTCCTTCTTCTCGGAGCACAATTTTCGACGATGAACTAACCTTACGTCGATCCTCATCGTCATATCATTTCGCCTTAAACAACAAGCTTGAGTTCGAGTTCGTGTCGTAACTGTGGTTCCAATAACCTCTTGCTTCATCATTCCTTTGACTTGATGTCGTCGCTGATTGACTACATCTGCATGAAATCTCTCGACAATTGTGTCGTGATCATCATCAACCTTATGAGCTCTTCCAGGAATTCAATTGAATTCATGATGGGTAATACCATCCTTGCCCCTCGATGATTCCTGTTCTCATCGACCACTTTATTGCCTTCCGTTCAACACAACTTGTTCGTGTTTTGTGTAAACCTTGAGATCACTGCTACCCAGCAGTTGATCTTCCTTACCTCGGAAGTATTACCATCTCTTTTTGTCAAGAATGTGGTGAGAATTTCACCACCTCTTAATAATTCTTGATATCATAATACTTCTTGCCATCTTCGTTCATTCCTTGGTCCCCGTATTGTTTTCAACCGGAATACCAACAATGGAGCTATGACGTGTGAATTCAAAACTTCTAACAACCCTATTGCTTTGAAGTGAATGGGCGATAGTTCATTCTAAGTCCTTCGCTGATTGAATCACCATTCTGACATTGGTCGTGCAACCCAACCCATATTTCGGGCGCACCTTTCAACCAATGTTTAATTGTGTATGTTTTCCTCGAGCATACTTCCTTATATCATTTGATCTGACAAATGTTATCTCCTTGTTCACTTAATGGTGGAAATCCATCTTTTGGGAATCTCGGTGAATTGCCGTTGAGTTCACCAGACACCTCCTTGTCCTCTCCTTGGGTTAATGATGGACTCTTGTTAACGGAAATCACTTCATAGTTCATTTCCCCGAGAATCTTACAATGTCATCTCGTCAATTTGCGTTGCACCTTTTCTTCTCAGGTATCCTAAGTCTGATGTATCCTGACACCAATCGGATCTGAATCTCGGTCAGATATGATGGTTGGGACAACTTTCCAAGAGTCATGATGTTGATCCTTTGATGACCCGGTAACATGATGTCATGCCTAGCACCCCCCCCTCGTCTGGAGGACCTATCATTATAGATTCCTTTTCAGCAAGGTTATCCATTCATCCATGAGGAAATTGTAAGACTTATTCTACAAGTTATTCCTGATGGATCCTTCATGTTTTCAAAGTTTGATCTTCACCTGAAGACCATGTCAATGCTACCTCGAAGCATGTCAATGGTACTCCGATTTTCAACAGGAACATTTGAAGCACGATGCTAAATTTTGTTTATCATTTATCCTAACACCGTTGTATGGGTAATACCATGAGATTCCTCCCCCCTTACCTAAATGGTTGTCTACTTTATATCCTGTCATGGATATCTTGCTCTGCTTGTCCTTGGGAAGGATATACCCCTGAATTATGTGTTTTAACACATTTTCCTTTCCATTGTTCTGTTTAATCTGATATTCATATTTTCCTTTCCATTGTTGTGTTTGACATTCTTGTGATCTATATAATCTAAGCAGTAAATATTCTACTGCTTATGTAAACTCCTCGGTGTGCAATTCTGTCAGTAAGACCCTGTTACTATTGTTGATGACATTCCGGTAGCCACCGATGGACGAGAACCTTGCCTATTGGTCCGCCTCGTTCAACGAGCAGGAAAGTGGTTCTTTTCGTCCCTCGCCCTTGGTACCAACGTTGATGCCGACATAACTGACTTGGTACTCTCTGACATGCCTTGCTATCATGACCGTGAAAGATGTCACTGCTCCTCTTAAAAAAACCACATGGTGGGCCCATAACCCACAGTTCCACAGGATCGAAACCTGACTGTCCTGTACACCCCCTATTCCCAAAGTTATTCCTCGCGCGTGGACTCGTATGTAATCCACGGGCCACCGTCCTAGTGATCTATTCTGGTATCAGACGCAATGCTTACTCTCGCCGCTCTCGACCCCTTTCTCACTCTGGTTCAGACTTTGAGCAGCTATCTATCTGCTTGGACCCTCCCATTATACCTTCGTATCGTACTCTCGATGTGTTTTATATGTTCAACTTGAGAGATAATCTTATGCTCAATCATGGGTTAACCCCGGATTGTTTTCCCTCATAAGCATTCTATCGTAGCCAAGCTGCCCCTTACCTATTCGAAAGTACGTTGGAGATCCCGAAGAAAGGATGACGACTTGATCATGGTGACTTGAAGCAGAGAAATGAAGACATCAATGTATTGGACCGGTTCTCTTCGAGAAGAGCAAGCCAGAATGAGAAGACCCGCTAGATTCGAAACCGAACCTTCCCCCCTTTCACTACCTCTTAAATCTCGGGACGAGATTTCTTGTAGTGGAGGAGAATTGTGACGCCCGGATAATCATGCTACAGTAAACTCACGTTGATGGTGCCACGTCACCTCTGTCACTGTAGTTAATCTCGGGTTAATTCAAAACTGTTTTGAAATTCAAATGCAAGTTAATGATAACAATAAAAGTTTCGAAAAATTAAGACTAAAATGTTCGGTGATTGTCAAATATTACAAAGGTAATTGTGGTGAGGTAAACACATTTTTATAAAAGGCCTAAATAGTTTAGAACGATTTAAAACAGAAAGAAAATAGAAAAGAAAATAGAACAAAAAAAAGGAGGAGAAGCCCACCCTGCTGGACCGCGGCCCAGCTGGCCATCGGGCCAACCAGGTCGGCCCCCCCCCACTCCTCTCCCTTATCCACTCCCCCC
>NC_041382.1:616046504-616073193 GCF_002162155.2 Triticum dicoccoides | reverse complement strand
CAGCGCCACCCCTCGCCTCCGCCCGCCGTGGCCCCGGCTGGCCGCGCCGGCGTGCCCCACCGTCGGTGCCCCGGCGGCCTCGTCCCACCCTGCGGGCGAGTGCCCGCTTGGGTGCGCCCGCACCCGCGCCCGGTCGGCCCCCTTGGCCACTGCCGGGTGGGGCCCGATGCCCTCTGGGCCACAGACACATGGGGCCCGCCCCCAGAACGCTTAAAAAAAATAACAAAATAAATAAATAAATAAGATAAATAAAAATAGTAAATATGATTAATAAAAATAAAAATGATTTAATAAAATTAATTATTAATTAATTGATTGATTAAGTAATTAATTAAGTTAATTAATCCTGATTAGATTAACATAATCACTAATTAATTTAACTAATCTATAATTAAACAAAACAGAGAATGACAGGTTGGTCCCACTGGACCCACATGTCAGGTTGACCAAGTCAACCCTGTTGACTGCTGATGTCAGCATGACATCATGCTGATGTCATTAATCTGTTTTCCGAATTAATTAAATAATTAAATAAATTCCAGAAATTAATAAAATCTTTAGAAAATCATATCTTTTAATCCGTAACTCGGATGAAAATATTTTCAACATGAAAGTTGCTTAGAACGACGAGACGATTCCGGATACGCAATCCGTTCGTCCGCCACACACCCCTAACCTATCGAACTCGCAACTTTCCCCCTCCGGTTCATCTGTCCGAAAACGCGAAACACCGGGAATACTTTCCCGGATGTTTCCCCCCTTCGTCGGTATCACCTACTACCGCGATTGGGCACACCTAGCATCGTTACTTGTCATATCATGCATCGATATGCATTTGTTTGCATTGTATTCATTGTTTCTTCCCCCTCTTCTCTCCGGTAGACTACGAGACCGACGCTGCTGCTGCCCAGTTCGACTACGGAGTTGACGACCCCTCCTTCTTGCCAGAGCAACCAGGCAAGCCCCCCCCTTGATCACCAGATATCGCCTATTCTACTCTATACTGCTCGCATTAGAGTAGTGTAGCATGTTACTGCTTTCCGTTATACCTATCCTGATGCATAGCCTGTCCTTGTTACTACTGTTGATACCTTTACCTGCAATCCTATATGCTTAGTATAGGATGCTAGTATTTCCATCTGTGGCCCTACATTCTTGTCCGTCAGCCGTGTTATATTATCGGGCCGTGATCACTCGGGAGGTGATCACGGGTATATACTTTACATACATACATACTATACAGATGGTGACTAAAGTCGGGTCAGCTCGAAGAGTACCCGCGAGTGATTCACGGATTGGGGGCTGAAAGGACCTTTGTCCCGACGGCCCTCTGTGTGGATCTTTGTGGCGGAGCGACAGGGCAGGTTGAGACCGCCTAGGAGAGAGGTGGGCCTGGCCCTGTTCGGCGTTCGCGGACACTTAACACGCTTAACGAGATCTTGGTATTTGATCTGAGTTGGCTACGAGCCTATACGCACTAACCATCTACGCGGGAGTAGTTATGGGTATCCCGACGTCGTGGTATCAACCGAAGCACTTCAGACGTCAACGACGGAGCGGTGCGCGCCGAATTGGACTGGAACGCCACTAGGCTAGGTCTGCTTTCGGCCGCGTACGCAACGTGCAGGTGTGCTATGGGCGATGGGCCCAGACCCCTGTGCGCTTAGGTTTAGACCGGCGTGCTGGCCTCTCTGTTGAGCCTAGGTGGGGCTGCGACGTGTTGATCTTCCGCGGCCGGGCATGACCCAGGACAGTGTGTCCGGCCAAATAGGATCAAGCGTGCTGGGTAAGTTGGTGCACCCCTGCAGGGAAGTTAATCTATTCGAATAGCCGTGATCTTCGGTAACAGGACGACTTGGAGTTGTACCTTGACCTTATGACAACTAGAACCGGATACTTAATAAAACACACCCTTCCAAGTGCCAGATACAACCGGTGGTCGCTCTACCTCAGGGATATGAGGAGGGGATCGCCGGGTAGGATTATGCTATGAGATGCTATTTGGAGATGCTACTTGGAGATGCTACTTGGAGGACTTCAATCTACTCTCTTCTACTTGATGCAAGACGGTGGCTGCGAGAAGCGTAGTCTTCGATAAGACTAGCTATCCCCCTCTTATTCTGGCATTCTGCAGTTCAGTCCACTGATATGGCCCTTTACACATATACCCATGCATATGTAGTGTAGTTCCTTGCTTGCGAGTACTTTGGATGAGTACTCACGGTTGCTTTCTCCCCCCTTTTTTCCCCCTTTCCTTTCTTTCTGGTTGTCGCAACCAGATGCTGGAGTCCAGGAGCCAGACGCCACCGTCGACGACGACCCCTACTACACTGGAGGTGCCTACTACTACGTGCTGCCCGCTGACGACGACCTGGAGTAGTTTAGGAGGATCCCAGGCAGGAGGCCTGCGCCTCTTTCGATCTGTATCCCAGTTTGTGCTAGCCTTCTTAAGGCAAACTTGTTTAACTTATGTCTGTACTCAGATATTGTTGCTTCCGCTGACTCGTCTATGATCGAGCACTTGTATTCGAGCCCTCGAGGCCCCTGGCTTGTATTATGATGCTTGTATGACTTATTTATGTTTTAGAGTTGTGTTGTGATATCTTCCCGTGAGTCCCTGATCTTGATCGTACACATTTGCGTGCATGATTAGTGTACGATTAAATCGGGGGCGTCACATGGAGGTGTATCTATCCTTCAGTACACTGATGATACAATCATCTTTATGGAGCATGACTTGGCCAAGGCGAGAAATATGAAGCTGGTGTTATGCCTCTTCGAACAATTAACTGGATTAAAGATTAACTTTCACAAGAGCGAGTTGTTCTGCTTTGGTAGAGCCAAGGATGAACAAGAGGCTTATAGGCAATTGTTTGGGTGCGATTTGAGGGCTTTACCTTTTTCTTACCTAGGTATACCAATCCACCACCATAAGCTGACAAACAGAGAATGGAAATGCATCGAAGACCGATTTGAAAAGAAATTGAGTTGCTGGAAGGGCAAGCTCATGTCATACGAAGGCCGATTAATTCTGATAAATTCGGTGCTCACGAGTATGCCTATGTTTCTCTTGTCGTTCTTTGAAGTCCCAGTTGGAGTCAGGAAAGGACTGGACTTTTATCGATTGCGTTTCTTTTGGCGGGGTGATGAACTAAAAAGAAAATACCGCCTAGCCAAATGGGATATCATCTGTAGACCAAAAGACCAAGGGGGTCTTGGTATTGAGAATCTTGAAGTTAAGAACAGATGCCTTCTCAGTAAGTGGCTGTGGAAGCTGTCCAGTGAGACGGATGCCACATGGGCGCAAATCCTTCGTAGCAAGTACCTTCAGACCAAAACTTTGTCCCAGGTGACAGTCAGGCCGACCGACTCGCCTTTCTGGAAAGGACTGATGAAAGTCAAACAATCCTTGTTTAATAGGACAAAGTTTATTATTTGCAACGGTGCTAGTACACATTTCTGGGAGGATACTTGGCTCGGAGAGGCACCCTTGGCCATTCAATACCCGTCTTTATACCGTATTGTTCAACGACGTGAGGTGTTCGTTGCAACAGTATTTCAATCTATCCCCCTTAATATTCAGTTCAGACGGTCGCTAGCGGGCAATCGTTGGGAAGAATGGCTCCGTCTAGTTAGGAGACTGATAGAGGTTCAGTTTTCTCAACAACCAGATGAATTACGCTGGAAGCTTACTAGGTCTGGAGTATTCACAATTAAATCAATGTATATTGATGTTATCAATTCGAGCTTCATTCCTACCTCCAAGCATGTTTGGGCTGTCAAAGTTCCATTAAAAATAAAAGTGTTTATGTGGTTTGTCCATAAACAAGTTATTTTAACCAAGGATAACCTGACAAAGCGTAATTGGACAGGACCTACTAGGTGTAGTTTCTGTGATCGGGATGAGACAATCAAGCACATTTTTCTTGATTGCCCGCTAGCCAAAGTTCTATGGCAGACGGTCCACATTGCTTTTAATATTACTCCACCGAATTTTGTCAACACGTTATTTGGGACGTGGATTAATGGGATTGAGCCCGACTTAGCAAGGCATATTCGTGTAGGAGTATGCGCTTTGTTATGGACTATCTGGAATTGCAGAAATGATTTGATTTTTAACAGAACATCACGTATTCATTTTTGCAGGTTATCTTCCGAGCCACGGCATTGATCCGTTCGTGGTCGCTACTCACTCCGATGGAGGCCAGGGAGCATTTGGTTACTGGATCTGTCCGCTGGGAGATGGTAGCTCGGGATATCTTCAACCGGTTTGGATGGCGGTCATGTAATAGGATGGGCAATTAGTTTACCTATCTCTCTTTAGTCAGCCGGTTGTGGATTCCTTTATTTGGCTAGTCTGTGTTTCTAGCCTATTTTGGCTTTGTGTGAGCTTTTTTTTCTTCTCTTTTTTTAGTTGGAGACTTTGAGACCTTGTTGAAACTTATTTGTTTGGTTTAATAAGATGGCCGTATGCACCGCTCTGATGCAGAGGCCGGGGAGATCCCCTTTTCGAAAAAAATGAGTTTCTCAAGACCAATGCATGCCTTTAGCACTTGTGGTATAATAAATTTTAAAAACTATGTCTGTCGTTTGACACTCTTCCAGTTCACAATACTTTTTATTAAAGTTGTGAAACTTTGGAAATTTGACTACCATCATTAACTAAAATACTTTAGTTGGAAACTTCAAAAGCATATGCATATATCTGTCTTGGGAGAATACTTCCAAAATATTATAACACCGTTGGCCGTTGTATAGTGCAACTTAAACATCACCACATTGTTTTTTGTGAACCGGAAGGAATGCGCAATTTAGGAGTGTATAGTCCATGAGTGGGACTGTATTACACAAATAAAACAAAACAGTGACAAAAAACGAAAATAAATGCTAGAACCCATCAAGTAATAGAATGCATCCAGAAGGAAGCGGTATTACCATTAAAAAATAAAATGATTTAATCGTCCACCAAAAAAGAGAGAGGAGAGGAAGTAGTATTACCCAAAATAGTAATACACTGACGTCAAAATAAACAAGTAATAGGTACACATCACAACTGTTTCAAAGAACCCAACATATATACCAATAAACTAAAATCCTCAAATATGAAAATGACAAGTATGTATTATTGTAAATTCTTTATTCTTACATGCAAGAGTCAATTGGTAGTAGAATGAACGTGGGAAAGACAATGAAAAAAGTTGGTAAGAAAAAACTGATTGTTGACCATTTGAAGAACAGTCAGCCGTTAAATTGCAAATCAAAAAGCAATGCATGTAGGTAACATGTGCAAACTCTCCCTTGCAAACTGGGCAAAAGAATGTGATCATTTGCGACGTGTAAAATTATAACATGGAGTTTCTGACTTCGCACATATCACAAATGCTCGTATATATAAACAAAGGTTCAGAAAATACTTGACATATATTTTTCGTAAATTTTAAAAATACAAAAATGAACTTTACTATTTAAACAAAGTAATTACAGTTCTTTCCAAGTCTTCAAAGGGACGAATCCACATGAATCACTTGTGTTTTGTTTGGTGCCCAAACTGGCCCTGCCAATAAATTGGCTACCAATCAAGTTTTGGTTATTGTTTGGTTTGTTGCCAAAATTCTGATTGCTAATTGGTATCCACCCCTTCTTCTCACAGAGAATTGTTTGCCAAATAATTGGCCAAATGAGCCGAGAAATTTCTTCGTCAAAAAATTAGCAAGCCAACTCTTACAAACATTTGGTGGGGTTAGTCTGGGCACCAACCAAAACATTTCCGTTGAGCTAGTCGTGCACCTTGTTCATTCTTTTTTTGGGGTGCCATGAGAGATTTTCATTGCTCCCGCTCTCTGCACCGTATATATACAAAGCTCAATATTATTACATTGTCAAATTAAGTTTACAAAAGTGATAGTAAAAACAGTGACATATGTGATCTTGCATTCTTTTTTGAACTGGAAAATGAGAGGTACAGGAAGACTTACCAGTCATCCTGACGAACTAACAGTTGTATATTGTATCTTGCCCACGGCGGAAGTTCAAAGGAGACTTGTGCTCATGACCTGCTCAACTTATTAGGTTGCTAAGTTTACGAGGTCATAGATTAATTTGTGGTTATGTGTTTTAAAGCAGTTTTCGGTGGCGATTGCGATGGTAACGAAGTCCACTAACCACCTTGAGAATGCTACAGCTGACTATATGCTAGCGAAATAAAATAGTGAATCAAGCCAATGAAAAGGAGCTACGTACAACTTGTTACTTTGAGGCGGCAACTGTTCCTATCTATTATACTGCTCTTATTCTCCATGATTAGGTTTAAATGAATGTTGATCTGCAAGATTAACTGTAAGCTAGTTCAAAGTTCAGACTAGGACTATAAGCATGACTCGGTCGGCTGCTAATAACATGCAGCAGTTAGAAAATAGAATACCATCGATATCGATAGTCTGGTACCAAACAAGGGAACTATTGGACGAGTGTGGCGGCTGGCGACAAAACACAATGGCGCACTCTATCGTACGCTGCATGCCAGATTTCCAGATCGCGTGTACAGTGGATATACGAGTTTTATACCAGTACACCGCCGCTATAGTTGGTTCATCTTGTATTCTTGTAATGTTCTGAACTCCAAGAGGTGCAGTCGTCACTCGTCTTCCAAAATATTATAGGTGCAATTGATTGATAGGTAGCTCTTCGCTGGACTGTATCGGTATCAATGTTTATTTCCACGAGATGAGAGACACAAGGAGAATCTTGTAGTGTATCCACTCTGTTCAGAATAGCCCAAAAGCTAACAAAGATCCCCATCTAACTTAAGCATACTTGTATATCAGTATTCATAGCTACGTTGTTCATCTATAGTCAGTACAACAACTATGAGTATCTAAGATGTGTTTGGTTTGTAGTTTAAGGTTGGCATGGTTTCTGAGGCATATGTTTAGTTCCTATTTTTGCAGGTAAAATACATTTGGTTCATTGTGACAATTGTTGTACCACACAATCTATTAGGGTTTGTTCGGATTACAAGGAATTGGGGGGATTAAATTCCCTACAAATCAAAATCCCCTCCATTCCTCTAGAATCCTCTTGTGAGGGGTTTAACCGAACAAGGACCTAGCATAGGGGTTAGATATAATAGACTCAGTTTCTGTGAAAGTTTTCTAGCCGCGTGGTTACCATTTTGTTTGCTGTTTTTTTAACACAAGAGCATATCTCATTCGCAAACTTATAGATTAGTGTAGATTTAGTTTGTCAACTACAACACCGGACATTGGTTAAAAGTCATTCCTTTTCTAGGTGAAGAATATCCATGGAGAGTCGGTGTGATATTTGGCCAGTCTTTTTCCTATCATCCTATCACCCGTGTGAATATTTTTTCAAACATTTGCCGAAGTTGATGCCCCCGTTTTCGATAGCACCACTACAGAGTATGATGCTGAGTCTCCATGTTGATAGGCTTCGTAGGGCGATGATGTAGGAACGCTTGCACACCATGCTTACTGCGATGCGGACAGATTTTTTTTTTTTTGGAAAAGGGGGACTTCCCCGGCCTTTGTATCGGAATGATGCATACGGCCACCTTTATTAAAAAACAAATAGGTTCGACACAAGTTTACAAGTCTCACAAAAAGCCGCTCACAGAGTGCTGAAGAAGCAAAACAAATGCCACAGCCGGCCGGCGAGAGAAAGATAGGAAAATTAATTGTCTATCCTATTACATGACCGCCATCCAAACCGGCTGAAGATATCTCGTGCGACCATCTCCCATCGGATAGATCCAGTAACCAAACGCTTCCTGGCCTCCGTCGGAGTGAGTAATGACCACATATGGATCAATGCAATGGCTCGGAATATAACCTGCAAAAAATGAGTGTTGGATGTTCTGTTAAAGACTAAATCATTTCTGCAATTCCACATAGCCCATAATAACGCACATACTCCAACACGAATGTGTCTCGCTGTATGCGGCTCAATCCCATCCAACCACGTTCCGAATAACGTATTAATATTCTGTGGAGGAGTAATATTAAAGGCTATTGTCACTGACTGCCATAAAATTTTTGCCATAGGACAATCGAGAAAGAGGTGTTTAATAGTTTCATTTGTATCACAAAAGATACACCGACTAGATCCATTCCAGTTGCATTTAAACAAGTTGTCCTTAGTTAAAATGACTTGTTTATGCACAAACCACATGAACACTTTAACTCTCAAAGGGACTTTGACTTGCCATACATGTTTCGACTTTGGAATAGAACTAGAGTTAATGACATCCATGTACATAGAGTTAACCGTGAAAACTCCATTCGTCGTAAGCTTCCAACATAACCGATCTGGGCGTTGAGAAAGTTGAACCTCCATCAGTCTTCTCACAAGATGGAGCCAAACTTCCCAACGGTTACCGGCTAAAACTCTCCTGAAGCTTATATTAAGAGGCGTGGACTGACACACCATCTGAACGGTCGCATCTCTTTGTTGAACAATATGATAGAGAGAAGGATACTGAACTGCCAATGGCGTATCCCCTAGCCAGGTATCCTCCCAGAACCTTGTAACCGTACCGTTACCGATAACCACCTTGGTCCGGTTAAAGAATAGCGACTTAACTCGCATCAGGCCTTTCCAGAAAGGTGAATCCGTCGGCCTCATTGTTACCTGGGATAAGGTCTTGGAATGAAGGTACTTATTACGCAGAATCTGGGCCCAAGTGGCGTCGGTCTCTCGCGAAAGCTTATATAGCCATTTACTGAGGAGACATTTGTTCTTAACCTCCAGATTTTCAATCCCTAGACCCCCTTGGTCCTTAGGTCGACAAATAATGTCCCATCTAGCTAATCTATACTTTCTCTTCAACTCATCGCTTTGCCAGAAGAAACAAGATTGATAGAAATTGAGTCTTTTTCGAACACCCACTGATACTTCGATGCGGACAGATGGGTTCCATGCCGAAAGACTCCATGGCTAAGATCGCGGAGTGGGAACACTTGAGGAGTTGGTGCATCCGGCCGCTAGGACCGTGATGCCGCAACATTGGATCGAACTCGGCGTTAGTGCTGGAGCCAGGCAGCGAGCATGATATGGCGGTGTGGGATGTTGTCGTGACTGCGCGTCGCAAAGAGCACTCGCTAGTTGAATCGGGCACTCAGAAGCACATGGAACATAACATGTTGCTTTAGGTATACATTGAAAACTACGTCACAGTTGACCTCGGTGAATGGCACCACCAAACCAACATGCTGAGTGGTGAGACGTGGCCGATAGGGCGCCAACACGCATCATTGGAATGATGGTAGCGGATGCATAGCACCACGCGTGAGCGCGAGTGACTTGGTAGGTTACAGCGGCAACGAGCGTTAATCAAACATCATACCGGTGCTCTTGGCATGGTAGCGGTTGCCATTGCGAAAGGGTGTGGAAGTGGACATTGGCAAAGGAAAAGAAAGGAGAGCGAAGGACGAAGATGTTGTTGTTGCTGCTACTGAAAGAGCTGGGCCTCCTTTGGTTTACAGAAAAATTTATAGGAATTCTAAAGGATATAAATATTGTAGGAAAATTTTCTTTGGCATCTTTTGTAAGTGGATTCCTATTCCTATATAAGATAGGAACCGACCCTTCATATTTCAAAAGAAAAAAATATTAATTTAGTCCCAAAGAAAATATTCCTATTCTAGGAGTGAGCGGGTGGAGTCTGACGAGGTTTTTGAGCACACCTTACCTGCCTTGGATTTTGAGGATGTTGTGAGTCCCGTTCGTGGGTCTTCGCCGATCTTGGTCAGGAGAGAGGAGGAGGAGGAGGCTCCTTCCCATGTTGTTGATTATCCTCAGATCGAGGGTCCGGCGGTGGAGGTCGTACCCTCGGGAGGGGGTCCGGGGTTGGTGGTCTCGATTCCCGCTTCTTCGGTCTCGATGACAGAGCTGCAGGTGGTGGTCCCGTGTTATGAAGGGGGCTCGGGGCAGGTGGTCTTGGCGCCCTCTTCTCCTATCACGGTGGACGAGGATTCGGGGATGGAGGCCTTATCTTCGGGAGGGGGTCCGGGGCAGGTGGCCTCGGCACCCTCTTCTCCTCTCGGGGGACCAGGGCTGCAAGCGACAGTTCCGCCTTCTGGAGGGGGCTCGGGGAAGGTGGCCTCGGGGCTCTCTTCTCCTGCCGCGCCTACGGTGGTTGGCCCTCCTCTGGCGCCGGTGAGTCCTTCTGGCCGGCCGGCCGGGGTGGAAGGGGAGCTCGGGCAGGTGGCCCATGCTCCCCCATCCACCGGCTTGGCGCCGTCCCTCGGCCTTGGAGTTCGAGGCCCCACCCCAGGCAGGATCACTCGGGAGGAGGTGATTGCGTTCGACGGGATTCCAGACCCGGCTGCTGAGGGGCGACGGTTGAGCTGTCGTCTCCAGGATCATCCGGAGGTTGACGACATACAGCAGCGGTGCGCCATGCGGGCGGCCAAACTTCGTGACGTTGAGGTCACTACTGGTATGTCGGTTAACACCTCAAACTCCATCTTGCATTTTTCTAATGATGAGATTGTTAATAATGCAAATCAATTAGGAATTTCACTAGGTAATAATGATAGTGAAATTTCAAATTCAGTTAATGATATTCTGCATTCAGAGGCAGAGCGGGCTTTAGAGATGATTCGTAACTTAGCAGCGGTTAAACCCATGAATAATTCCGATATTGATGCTTTGGGGGTCAGGGTGCTTGATAATTTTTGTGCGGATCTTGTTCCTACCCTCCCTGAGGAGGAGGATGAGAGTTTTGAGAATGATGCAGTAAGACCTCCTGAGCCTGGTTGTGAGGACCGGCTGGAGAGTAAGATCATTCCTAAATGCAAATGGAACTGGAAGATCTACCCGACGTACGCAGTGCATAGGAGTGCTAGGATCCGCACGGCTAAAAAATTCCATGACGAGATATGAAAGGAATCTTTTGGAATAGCAGAGGTCTCAAAGATTTGGCTAAAAGAAGGTTTCTTGCAGAGGCGTCTATCGAGCATAGGTTGGACTTTATCGCATTGTCGGAAACCGGTAGAGATAATTTTTCGCCACAATTTCTTAATACTTTATCGGGCGGTATTGATTTTGACTGGCATTGTCTGCCACTGCGAGGAAGATCGGGTGGGATCTTACTCGGAGTTAGATGCCATTCACTCGAAGTCTGAAGTGTGGTCATGGGAGATTTTGCTGTTAAGTTTAGGGTGCGGTCGAAGGCCGATGGGTTTAATTGAGCTCTGGTGGCGGTATATGGTGCCGCACAGCCCGAATTCAAACCTGATTTCTTGGCTGATCTAGTTCGGATTTGCGGCTCTGAGCGGCTTCCAATCCGGGTGGGGGGTGATTTTAACATCATTAGAAGGCGTGATGAGAAGAACAATGATAACTTTGACGGTAGATGGTCATTCATGTTTAATACTATCATCGAAAGCTTGGATCTGAGAGAGATAGAGATTTCGGGAAGAAAGTTCACCTGGGCTAACGCGATGCCAAATCCGACGTTTAAAAAGTTTGATCGTCTACTGGCTAGTGTCGAATGGGAACAGAAATTTCCCTTTGTAACAGTTCAGGATCTTTCTCGTGGTATTTCTGACCACACGCCTTTATTTGTTGACTCTGGTGAGGCCACACACTTGGGAAACAAAAATGTATTTTCATTCGAACTTGCTTGGTTTGAAAGAGAATGCTTCCTTAATCTCATAGCCAGAGAGTGGGCTAAGGATGTAGGAGGTAGGACTTCGCTTGAGCGTTGGTAGAATAAGATTAGGCACTTCACAAGTTTTCTACATGGGTGGGCTAAGCATCTCAGCGGGATCTATAAGGTCGAAAAGGAACGGCTCCTTACCCTTATGCAGTCCCTACATGTAAAAGCAGAAACCATGATTCTATTGGGGAACATAGCAGAATTTAAAAAAATTCTACGCATCACCAAGATCAATCTATGGAGTTATCTAGCAACGAGGGAAAGGGGAGTGCATCTACATACCCTTGTAGATCGCGAGCGGAAGCGTTCAAGAGAACGGGGTTGATGGAGTCGTACTCGTCGTGATCCAAATCACCGATGACCTAGCACCGAACAGACGGCACCTCCGCGTTCAACATACGTACGATTGGGAAGACGTCTCCTCCAACTTGATCCAGCAAGGGGGAAGGAGAGGTTGATGGAGACCCAGCAGCACGACGGCGTGGTGGTGGAAGCAACGGCGATCTCGGCAGGGCTTCGCCAAGCCTAGCGAGAGGGAGAGGTGTCACCGGAGGGAGAGGGAGGCGCCAGGGGATAGGGTGCGGCTGCCCTCCCCCCCACTATATATAGGACCCCTAGGGGGCGCCGGCCCTAGGAGATGCAATCTCCAAGGGGGGCGCCGGCCAAGGGGGGTGGAGTGCCCCCCAAGCCAAGTGGGGCGCCCCCCACCCCTAGGGTTTCCAACCCTAGGCGCAGGGGGAGGCCCATGGGGGCGCACCAGCCCACTAGGGGCTGGTTCCCCTCCCACTTCAGCCCATGGGGCCCTCCGGGATAGGTGGCCCCACCCGGTGGACCCCCAGGACCCTTCCGGTGGTCCCGGTACAATACCGATTACCCCCGAAACTTTCTCAATGGCCGAAACTTGACTTCCTATATATAAATCTTCACCTCCGGACCATTCCGGAACTCCTCGTGACGTCCAGGATATCATCCGGGACTCCGAACAACTTTCGGGTTACCGTATACTAATATCTCAACAATCCTAGCGTCACCGAACCTTAAGTGTGTAGACCCTACGGGTTCGGGAGACATGCAGACATGACCGAGACGACTCTCCGGTCAATAACCAACAGCGGGATCTGGATACCCATGTTGGCTCCCACATGCTCCTCGATGATCTCATCGGATGAACCACGATGTCGAGGATTCATTCAATCTCATATACATTTCCCTTTGTCAATTGGTATGTTACTTGCCCGAGACTCGATTGTCGGTATCCCAATACCTTGTTCAATCTCGTTACCGGCAAGTCACTTTACTCGTACCGTAATGCATGATCCCGTGATCAACCACTTGATCACATTGAGCTCATTATGATGATGCATTACCGAGTGGGCCCAGAGATACCTCTCCATTATACGGAGTGACAAATCCCAGTCTCGATTCGTGCCAACCCAACAGACACTTTTGGAGATACCCGTAGTGTACCTTTATAGTCACCCAGTTAGGTTGTGACGTTTGGCACACCCAAAGCACTCCTACGGTATCCGGGAGTTGCACAATCTCATGGTCTAAGGAAATGATACTTGACATTCTAAAAAGCTCTAGCAAACAAACTACACGATCTTTAAGCTGTGCTTAGGATTGGGTCTTGTCCATCACATCATTCTCCTAATGATGTGATCCCATTATCAATGACATCCAATGTCCATAGTCAGGAAACCATGACTATCTTTTGATCAACGTGCTAGTCAACTAGAGGCTCGCCAGGGACGTGTTGTGGTTTATGTATTCACACATGTATTACGATTTCCAGATAACACAATTATAGCATGAACAATAGACAATTATCATGAACAAAGAAATATAATAATAACCATTCTATTATTGCCTCTAGGGCATATTTCCAACAGTCTCCCACTTGCACTAGAGTCAATAGTCTAGTTACATTGTGATGAATCGAACACCCATAGAGTTCTGGTGTTGATCATGTTTTGCTCTAGGGAGAGGTTTAGTCAACGGATCTGCCACATTCAGGTCTGTATGTACTTTACAAATATCCATGTCTCCATTTTGAACACTTTCACGAATGGCGTTGAAGCGACGCTTGATATGCCTGGTCTTCCTGTGAAACCTGGGCTCCTTGGCAAGGGCAATAGCTCCAGTGTTGTCACAGAAGAGAGTCATCGGGCCCGACGCATTGGGTATGACTCCTAGGTCGGTAATGAACTCCTTCACCCAGATTGCTTCTTGTGCTGCCTCCGAGGCTGCCATGTACTCCGCTTCACATCTAGATCCCTCCACAACGCTTTGCTTGCAACTGCACCAGCTTACTGTCCCACCATTCAAAATATACACGTATCCGGTTTGTGACTTAGAGTCATCCAGATCTATGTCGAAGCTAGCATCGACGTAACCCTTTACGACAAGCTCTTCGTCACCTCCATAAACGAGAAACATATCCTTAGTCCTCTTCAGGTACTTCAGGATATTCTTGACCGCTGTCCAGTGTTCCATGCCAGGATTACTTTGGTACCTTCCTACCAAACTTACGGCAAGGTTTACATCAGGTCTGGTACACAGCATAGCATACATGATAGACCCTATGGCCAAGGCATAGGGGACGACACTCATCTTTTCTCTATCTTCTGCCGTGGTCGGGCATTGAACCGTGCTCAATCTCGTACCTTGCAATACATGCAAGAACCCCTTCTTTGACTGATCCATATTGAACTTCTTCAATATCTTGTCAAGGTACGTACTCTGTGAAAGACCAATGAGGCGTCTCGATCTATCTCTATAGATCTTGATGCCTAATATGTAAGCAGCTTCTCCAAGATTCTTCATTGAAAAACACTTGTTCAAATAGGCCTTTATGCTTTCCAAGAATTCTATATCATTTCCCATCAACAGTATGTCATCCACATACAATATGAGAAATGCTACATAGCTCCCATTCACTTTCTTGTAAATGCAGGCTTCTCCATAAGTCTGCGTAAACCCAAACGCTTTGATCATCTCGTCAAAGCGAATGTTTCAACTCCGAGATGCTTGCACCAGCCCGTAGATCGAGCGTTGGAGCTTGCACACCTTGTCAGCATTTTTAGGATCGACAAAACCTTCCGGCTGCATCATATACAATTCTTCCTTAAGGAAACCATTAAGGAATGTCGTTTTGACATCCATTTTCCATATCTCATAATCATAGAATGCGGCAATTGCTAACATGATTCGGACGGACTTCAGCTTTGCTACGGGTGAGAAAGTCTCATCGTAGTCAACCCCTTGAACTTGTCGATAACCCTTAGCGACAAGCCGAGCTTTATAGATGGTTACATTACCATCCGCGTTTGTCTTCTTCTTAAAGATCCATTTATTTTCTATGGCTCGCCGATCATTGGGAAAGTCAGTCAAAGTCCATACTTTGTTTTCATACATGGATCCTATCTCGGATTTCATGGCTTCCAGCCATTTGTCGGAATCCAGGCCCGCCATCGCTTCTTCATAGTTCGAAGGTTCACCATTGTCTAACTACATGATTTCCAAGACAGGGTTGCCGTACCACTCTGGTGCAGAACGTGTCCTTGTGGACCTACGAAGTTTAGTAGCAACTTGATCTGAAGTTTCATGATCATCATCATTAACTTCCTCTCTAGTCGGTGCAGGCACCTCAGGAACATTTTCCTGAGTTGCGCCACTCTCCGGTTCAAGAGGTAATACTTCATCAAGTTCTACTTTCCTCCCACTTATTTCTTTCGAGAGAAACTCTTTCTCTAGAAAGAATCCATTCTTGGCAACAAAGATCTTGCCTTCGGATCTGAGGTAGAAGGTATACCTAATAGTTTCTTTAGGGTATCCTATGAAGACGCATTTTTCCGACTTGGGTTCGAGCTTTTCAGGTTGAAGTTTCTTGACATAAGCATCGCATCCCCAAACTTTTAAAACGACGGCTTAGGTTTCTTCCCAAACCATAATTCATACGGTGTCGTCTCAACGGATTCTGACGGAGCCCTATTTAAAGTGAATGTGGCAGTCTCTAAAGCATAGCCCCAAAATGACAGCGGTAAATCGGTAAGAGACATCATAGATCGCACCATATCCAATAGAGTGCGATTACGATGTTCGGACACACCATTACGCTGAGGTGCTCCAGGCAGAGTGAGTTGTGAAACTATTCCACATTTCCTTAAGTGTGTGCCAAATTCGTGACTCAAGTATTCTCCCCCACGATCTGATCGCAAGAACTTGATTTTTCTGTCACGTTGATTTTCAACCTCACTCTGAAATTCCTTGAACTTTTCAAAGGTCTCAGACTTGTGTTTCATTAAGTAGACATACCCATATCTACTCAAGTCATCAGTGAGGGTCAGAACATAACGATAGCCACCGCGAGCCTCAACACTCATTGGACTGCAAACATCAGTATATATGATTTCCAATAAGTTGGTTGCTCGCTCCATTGTTCCTGTGAACGGAGTCTTGGTCATTTAACCCATGAGGCATGGTTCGCACGTGTCAAATGATTCGTAATCAAGAGACTCCAAAAGTCCATCTGCATGGAGCTTCTTCATGCGTTTGACACCTATGTGACCAAGGCGGCAGTGCCACAAGTATGTGGGTCTATCATTATCAACCTTACATCTTTTGGTATTCACACTATGAATATGTGTAACATTACGCTCGAGATTCATTAAGAATAAACCATTCACCAGTGGAGCATGACCATAAAACATATCTCTCATATAAATAGAACAACCATTATTCTCGGATTTAAATGAGTAGCCATCTCGAATTAAACGAGATCCTGATACAATGTTCATGCTCAAAGCTGGCACTAAATAACAATTATTGAGGTTTAAAACTAATCCCGTAGGTAAATGTAGAGGCAGCGTGCCGACGGTGATCACATCGACCTTGGAACCATTCCCGACGGGCATCGTCACCTAGTCCTTCGCCAGTCTCCGCTTATTTCGTAGCTCCTGCTTTGAGTTACAAATGTGAGCAACCGCACCGGTATCAAATACCCAGGAGCTACTACGAGTACTGGTAAGGTACACATCAATTACATGTATATCACATATACCTTTAGTGTTGCCGACCTTCTTGTCCGCTAAGTATTTGGGGCAGTTCCGCTTCCAGTGACCACTTTCCTTGCAATAAAAACACTCAGTCTCAGGCTTGGGTCCATTCTTTGACTTCTTCCCGGTAGCTTGCTTACCGGGCACGGCAACTCCCTTGCCGTCCTTCTTGAAGTTCCTTTTACCCTTGCCTTTCTTGAACTTAGTGGTTTTATTCACCATCAACACTTGATGTTCCTTTTTGATTTCCACCTCCGCTGATTTCAGCATTGAATATACTCAGGAATGGTCTTTTCCATCCCCTACATATTGAAGTTCATCACAAAGCTCTTGTAGCTCGGTGGAAGCGACTGAAGGATTCTGTCAATGACCGCGTCATCCGGGAGATTAACTCCCAGCTGAGTCAAGCGGTTATGCAACCCAGACATTTTGAGTATGTGCTCACTGACAGAACTGTTTTCCTCCATCTTACAACTGAAGAACTTGTCGGAGACTTCATATCTCTCGACCCGGGCATGAGCTTGGAAAACCATTTTCAGCTCTTCGAACATCTCATATGCTCCGTGTCGCTCAAAACACTTTTGGAGCCCCGGTTCTAAGCTGTAAAGCATGCCGCACCGAACGAGGGAGTAATCATCAGCACGTGACTGCCAAGCGTTCATAACGTCTTGGTTCTCTGGGATGGGTGCGTCACCTAGCGGTGCTTCTAGGACATAATCTTTCTTGGCAGCTATGAGGATGATCCTCAGGTTCCGGACCTAGTCCGTATAGTTGCTGCCATCATCTTTCAGCTTGGTTTTCTCTAGGAACGCGTTGAAGTTGAGGGCAACATTAGCGTGGGCCATTTGATCTTCAAGACATATTGTAAAGATTTTCGACTAAGTTCATGATAATTAAGTTCATATAATCAAATTATTCAATGAACTCCCACTCAGATAGACATCCCTCTAGTCATCTAAGTGAAACATGATCTGAGTCAACTAGGCCGTGTCCGATCATCACGTGAGATGGACTAGTCAACATCGGTGAACATCTTCATGTTGATCGTATCTTCTATACGACTCATGCTCGACCTTTCGGTCTTCCGTGTTCCGAGGCCATGTCTGTACATGCTAGGCTCGTCAAGTCAACCTAAGTGTATTGCGTGTGTAAATCTGGCTTACACCCGTTGTATTCGAACGTTAGAATCTATCACACCCGCTCATCACGTGGTGCTTCGAAACAACGAACCTTCGCAACGGTGCATAGTTAGGGGGGACACTTTCTTGAAATTATTACGAGGGATCATCTTATTTAAGCTACCATCGTTCTAAGCAAATAAGATGTAAAACATGATAAACATCACATGCAATCAAATAGTGACATGATATGGCCAATATCATTTTGCTCCTTATGAACTCCATCTTTGGGGCGCCATGATCATCGTCGTCACCGGCATGACACCATGATCTCCATCATCGTGTCATCTTGAAGTTGTCTCGTCATCTATTACTTCTACTACTATGGCTAACGCTTTAGCAATAAAGTAAAGTAATTACATGACGTTTATGTTGACACGCAGGTCATAAATAAATTAAGACAACTCCTATGGCTCCTGCCGGTTGTCATACTCATCGACATGCAAGTCGTGATTCCTATTACAAGAACATGATCAATCTCATACACCACATATATCATTCATCACATACTTTTGGCCATATCACATCACATGGCACATGCTGCAAAAACAAGTTAGACGTCCTCTAATTGTTGTTGCAAGTTTTTACGTGGCTGCTATAGGTTTCTAGCAAGAACGTTTCTTACCTACGCCAAAACCACAACGTGATATGCCAATTTCTATTTACCCTTCATAAGGACCCTTTTCATCGAATCCGATCCGACTAAAGTGGGAGAAACAGACACCCGCTGGCCACCTTATGCAACTAGTGCATGTTAGTCGGTGGAACCAGTCTCACGTAAGCGTACATGTAAGGTTGGTCCGGGCCGCTTCATCCCACGATGCAGCCGAATCAAGATAAGACTAGTAACGGCAAGTAAATTGACAATATCGACGCCCACAACTGCTTTGTGTTCTACTCGTGCTAGAAACTACGCATAGACCTAGCTCATGATGCCACTGTTGGGGAACGTAGCAGAATTTAAAAAAATTATGCGCGTCACCAAGATCAATCTACGGAGTTATCTAGCAACAAGGGAAAGGGGAGTGCATCTACATACCCTTGTAGATCGCGAGCGGAAGCGTTCAAGAGAACGGGGTTGATGGAGTCGTACTCGTCGTGATCCAAATCACCGATGACCTAGCACCGAACGGACGACACCTCCGCATTCAAAACACGTACGGTTGGGAAGACGTCTCCTCCAACTTGATCCAGCAAGGGGGAAGGAGAGGTTGATGGAGATCCAGCAGCACGATGGTGTGGTGGTGGAAGCAACGGCGATCTCGGTAGGGCTTCGCCAAGCTTAGCGAGAGGGAGAGGTGTCACGGGAGGGAGAGGGAGGCGCCAGGGGCTAGGGTGCGGCTGCCCTCCCCCCCCCCCACTATATATAGGACCCCTAGGGGGGCGCCGTCCCTAGGAGATGCAATTTCCAAGGGGGGGCGGCGGCCAAGGGGGGTGGAGTGCCCCCCAAGCCAAGTGGGGCGCCCCCCACCCCTAGGGTTTCCAACCCTAGGCGCAGGGGAGGCCCATGGGGGGCGCACCAGCCCATTAGGGGCTGGTTCCCCTCCCACTTCAGCCCATGGGGCCCTCCGGGATAGGTGGCCCCACCCGGTGGACCCCCGGGACCCTTCCGGTGGTCCCGGTACAATACCGATTACCCCCGAAACTTTCCCGATAGCCGAAACTTGACTTCCTATATATAAATCTTCACCTCCGGGCCATTCCGGAACTCCTCGTGACGTCCAGGATCTCATCCGGGACTCCGAACAACTTTCGGGTTACCGTATACTAATATCTCAACAACCCTAGCATCACCGAACCTTAAGTGTGTAGACCCTATGGGTTCGGGAGACACGCAGACATGACCGAGACGACTCTCCGGTCAATAACCAACAGCGGGATATGGATACCCAAGTTGGCTCCCACATGCTCCTCAATGATCTCATCGGATGAACCACGATGTCGAGGATTCAATCAATCACGTATACAATTCCCTTTGTCAATCGGTACGTTACTTGCCCGAGACTCAATCGTCGGTATCCCAATACCTTGTTCAATCTCGTTACCGGCAAGTCACTTTACTCGTACCGTAATGCATGATCCTGTGATCAAATACTTGATCACATTGAGCTCATTATGATGATGCATTACCGAGTGGGCCCAAAGATACCTCTCCATCTTACGGAGTGACAAATCCCAGTCTCGATTCGTGCCAACCCAACAGACACTTTCGGAGATACCCGTAGTGTACCTTTATAGTCACCCAGTTACGTTGTGACGTTTGGCACACCCAAAGAACTCCTATGGTATCCGGGAGTTTCACAATCTCATGGTCTAAGGAAATGATACTTGACATTCAAAAAAGCTCTAGCAAACAAACTACACGATCTTTAAGCTATGCTTAGGATTGGGTCTTGTCCATCACATCATTCTCCTAATGATGTGATCCCGTTATCAATGACATCCAATGTCCATAGTCAGGAAACCATGACTATCTTTTGATCAACGAGCTAGTCAACTAGAGGCTCACTAGGGACCTGTTGTGGTCTATGTATTCACACATGTATTATGATTTCCGGATAACACAATTATAGCATGAACAATAGACAATTATCATGAACAAAGAAATATAATAATAACCATTTTATTATTGCTTCTAGGGCATATTTCCAACAGGTTCTGCCAGCCCCAGAGTTTCATGCCAAGCTTGATGCAGAGACGAGGCTGAAAGAGCTTCTTCGTGAAGAAGAATTAAAGTGTGCATTGCGGGCCAAGGTCTGCAGAGTAGTGCAGGGGGATGCAAACACTCAATTCTTTCACATGATCGCCAATGGCAAACACAGGAAGAAGAGGATCTTTCAGCTTGAACAAGATGAAGGAACGATTCTTGGTCAGGAGAACCTAAAATTATATATTACTGAGTATTACAAGCAGTTGTTTGGGCCTCCAGATGATAACTGTGTGTCTCTGGACGAGTCTAGGATTGAGGATCTGCCTCAACTTACTGCTGTTGAGAATGATATTTTGGCAGCTCCTTTTTCTGAGAAAGAGGTGTTTGAGGCTATATCGCAGATGAAAAATAATAAGGCTCCCGGCCCGGATGGATTTCCGGCTGAGTTTTATAAGAAATGTTGGCATATCATTAAAGGGGATCTGTTGCCGTTGTTCCATGATTTATTCTCTGGACAGCTTCAGCTGTTTCAGCTGAATTTTGGAACGATAACCCTCCTTCCTAAGAAAACATAGGCTGTGAGTGTCATGGTTCTAAGTCTGACAGTGATGTAGGGGGATAAGTATGGAGAGGCAAGATCTTAGCTATGGAGAAGTTGTAAGCACGCGACGTTTACGAGTTTAGGCCCTTCTCGGAGGAAGTAATAGCCCTACGTCTCGGAGCCCGGAGGCGGTTGACTGGATTATGCGTGTATGAATTACAGGGGTGTGAACCCTTTACACTAAGGAGGGGGTGGCTTATATAGAGTTCGCCGGCCCCCTCCGGCCCTCAGTTATGCAGGGTTTTAAATACATTAAGGTCAGGCGTTACTGGTAACGCCCCTAATAAAGTGCTATGATGACCATAAAGGCTACTTAATAACCGACCGTTAGCATGCGGAGTGCCTCTAGGTCTCCTGATCGTCGAGTGGTTTGGTCTTGGTCGAGTGATTGCTTCTTGGTCGAGTGTCTTCGAGTCTGTCGAGTGGAACACCTTCAAGTCGATTGAAAGATGATTTCTTCTAGAGATGTCCTTGGGTAGGGCAGTTGGGACAGGACCATGACCCTACCCTAGGTACATGGCTTCATCATTAGCCCTCGAATGGATCGAGGTTTGAGTGGGGAAGGAGTTGAGAATTTCTCTGACTCACTTTTCATGCCACGAGCATATCTGGTTTCAGATCAATGAACCTGAGTGACGACAGCAACTTCCTTTTCAGTCGCCTTGATCCATTCTTAATTTTTGTCGAGTGAGTTTCTTTACTTGAAAGGCTCCGAGTGACGGTGCAGAGGAGATCTTCGGTCTGACAAGTTGTTCTGCTGCCCATAGATTTCGCGAGATCCGAATTTTGGGAAGCGCGCGGGATGGGGGAGGCCGCAGTAATCGGATGGGATAGGGCGGGGCCGCCTCGATCCCCGTGCCACCTTTTTCGCCACGTATCGCGTGCGCGATTGTTACGGGATTCGACAGGGCCGCCCGGTCCTACCAGTCAGCCACTCGGAAGAGGCCTCATATAAGGCGTAGGACCGGAGTCTCTTAAACAGTGCGTCCCCATTATCTCTTCTTCTCTTCTCGCTCCCTCGCCGCGCTCGCTCTCGCCCCCGCGCCACCGCTCCGTACGCGTCTCGCCGGTGATGATGGGGAAGGAGAAGACGGCGGCTCTAGAGCAGGCAAAGAAGGCGACGGCGAGGTCGAAGGGGAAGGTGACCAGTCGGGGCGGATCCTCCTCGCGAACCGGCCTGCCGAAGGGCTGGATCCAGGGCGACTGGATCCGCTCAACGATCACGCAAGAAGACCTCGACAACTTGGCCGAAGGAGGGCTGATCCCCTACGAATCGGCGCGGCTTCCGGAGAAGGAGTCCGAGCCGCAACCTCGGGAAGGTGAGCGCGTCCTCCTTGCCACCCACGTCGACCATGGATTTTCCTTGCCTCCTCACCCTTTCTTTCGGGGGTTTCTGAACTTCTTTGCGGCACAACTTCACCACTTCACTCCCAACACGATTGTTTATCTCGCCGCCTTTGTTTCTTTGTGTGAGAATTTCCTGGGTTGTCGGCCTCATTGGGGCCTTTTCAAGCACATTTTCACTTGTCGCTCCCAGACGGTGAAAAAGGCTAATCCGAGTGACGAGAGGACCCAAGTGATTCAGATGTGCGGGGGCCTTGGTGTTCAGATGAGAGGGAAAAGCTCCTTTCCGGCCATGATTCTTCCCGACTCAGTTCGCGGATGGCAGTTGACCTGGTTTTATTGCAAAGACCAGTCGACGCCAGGCCAGTCGACTGGCCTCCCTCCTTTCACCATGGAACGAGTGAGGAAACTCTCCCCTTTGAAGGTGCTCCCGGAGGAGAAGGCGCATGTGAGGGTGCTGGTAGAGTGAGTAGTCCAGCTTATCCGTGACGGGGTCACCGGCATGGATCTCCTGGAGGTCTTCCTTTAGCGGCGCATCCAGCCTCTTCAAGCCCGAGACCATCCGATGTGGATGTATTCGGGTCTTGAAGACTCCACTCGGATTCACCCGGAGGAGGTCGATGACGACACACTGGAGAAGTGGTTGTCGGGCATGACCGGAAACAAAGACAGCCCCAGGGGAGCCAGGAGAGTTCCTCCATTCGACCAATCTCATGTACCAGAGAAGGTACGATTCTGAGCTTTTGTTTGTAATTTGAATCCACTCGCGCGGCTACCAATATTGAGTCGACTGACCTTGTTCTCCCTGCTTTCTTTCAGGCCATTATTGAAATGTATTTAATGCCCAACGGAGAACAGGAGCAGGACCCAGAAGGAGAGGCGAGCGGCGGCGACAGTGGCGAATGGGAGTCTGACGGTGGAGGGGACGAAGAAAGTGACGACCCGAGTGACGAAGAAGAAGTCGAGTCACCTCCTCGCAGGGAGAGGCGGTCCAAACTTGACCAAGAACGGCCGAGCGCCCGTGAAAAGGCGGTTGCTCAAGCTGGTCAGTCTTCAAACCGTCCTCGGACCTCTTCGCCAACTCCGACCGAGAAAGCGTTAAAGCTTCCCAAAGTGGCGGAGCCGAAGCTTCGGAAGGCGTTTCCGAAGATTAAGATTGACATCCCCGTCGCTTCTGCGTGAGTCTCTTTTTATCTTCACTCGACACCCTGTGCTGCTTGTTTTTCTTGTTTTAACCGGACGGACTTGGGAACTGGCAGCGCTGCTACTTCGAGGACCTCAGCTTACAGGGATGATGACGAGGTGATGGAGGATGCAGTCACTTCTACTCTGGGTGTGATTTCTGCCATTCTGTCTTTATTTTGGTCGATTCAACTGCAATGTGTACCATTGGGTGATGTGATTTCGTCGATTGAACTTTGAACAGCCCCTAACATTATTGACCTCCCTGATGATGATGATGAAGAGCCCGAGAGGCCTTTAACGAGGAGAAATAGGCAAGTTCCTGCAAGTGAGGTGCTACAATCGACGCTGAGGGCGGAACCAGTCGTTCAGGACGCTGGTGATGCCAATCGGGGTTCTGTTACCTTCGTCGTGCCCTTGTTGAGTGCCTTGCCTCCTTCGTCGACTGCTCAGGCCCCCGTCGACCCGCCTTCAGTTTTTGCAACCCATCATGTCCCAAAGGACAAAGTGAATGCTGCCAAGGAAGCCATACGCTAGGCGGGCATTATGATGGAGAAGATGAAGACGGTGCGGGACGCCAGCCAGGCCGCCTACGATGCCAGCTCGGCTCTCCAGAGCAACGTTCAAGTTAGTTGGTCGCTGCTTGTTCTGTTAGGATATGCTACCTGAAGACTCTTTCTGAAATTTTTTGCATCTGTACACCCACTGGGTGCGTCCATTGAATTTTTGAACTAGTGGGGGCACGCTGAGTGCACCCACTGGGTGTAGTCCTCGAGACTACGGTGGACTGCTGGCAGTCGACTGTAGTCTTTGTAGTTTTTTTTAACTCCCTGCACTCGACTCCGACGGGCCGGTCGAGTGGGATCAGAACCGGTGGGGGCACGCAAAGTGCACCCACTGGGTGTAGTCCCCGAGACTATGGTGGACTGCGGGCAGTCGACCGTAGTCTTAGTACTTATTGTCCTTGTCGTTTTTCGCTGCAAAATAACTTCTCCTCTTTGATTTCAGAAATCTTGTGATCTTGGAGCTCGCTTTGCTGACTTGGAGAGACAGCAGATCCAACTGAACCTTGACTTGGAGCTAGCCAAGACAGAGTTGCAAAAAGTCAAGGACGGCGCCACTGGTAAGACGAGTTTGTCGACTGGTCTGTCTTAGGCTTGAGTACCGTTCCGCACTTTCTGAACCAAGCATTGTTTCTTTGCAGAAAAACTGAGAGAAGCTCTGACGAAGAAGGATCAGGATTTGGCTGCTGCTCGAAAGGAAGCTGACGACAGAACCGCTCTGGCTGAACAGAAGCTGGCTTCGGTCGGCTAGTTGGAAGAAGAGAATACCAAGCTGAAATCTGCTCTGAACGAAGCCAAACAAGGAGTGCTCGCACTGGAAGAAGGAGAACCTCAACCTGGGCGAGAAGATGGAAGGCACCGCTCGCAGGAGGGACGATCTGGAGAGCTATCTGAGGAGCCTTGCCAAGAAGTTGTTCATCAAGCTTGAAGGTGCGCATTTTGCTCCGACTGGTTTTTTTTGTGTCGACTCGGCGTATGTAAATTGACTTATCCTTGGATCATGATGCAGAGTTTTGCCAGAACTTCGAGGAGGAGACTGGGAGGATCGAACCTGGTTTGGATCCAATCAATTCTCCTGTGAAAGATGAAACTGCCATGAATCTGCTCCGACTGGAATCCCGCACCGACGGTGTTGTGGACTACTTGGCTCGACTGAAGGTCGCCATGTCACGGATCGACCCGGCACTTTGGAAAGAGGCCGTGCTCCAAAATGATCTTGAGTCCCTGATGACTCGACTTAACGAAATCCCTGACCGAGTGCAGGAGTGGAAGAAGTCTTCTGCTCGGTGTGGCGCTGATGTGGCTCTGTCTTTGGTTCGTGTCCGCTGCAAGGAGGTGCGACAAGACAAACTGGCAGCAATCAAGATCGCCAACACCCAGAAGCATGACTTCTGAACTTTTATGGAGACTTTCATTGCTGCAACCACTCGGATCACCGACGGTGTCGACCTGGACGAGTACGTCGAGCCTGCCAGCCCTCCTCCTGCGGAGTGAACAAACTTTTATGCCTCACCTTAAATTTGCCTCGGAATGCCGAGTGGTTTTTGTAACCGTTGAACTCTTTTGGGCTGAATGCCCGAGCACTTTGATCTGTGGTCCGGAACCTTTAGGATTTATCTGAACTTGGTTTATCGTTGAATATCTTTTTGAATCCCCCGTCGAGTGGAAATCGTTCTTCATTCGAGACAACTTTGTATTTGTGGCGCAGCTCCGAAGGAGAAGGTGACAGTCGACCTGCACCTCGTCGTCCTTGCGGGTCGGCGATGGAGCGCTCGTTGTATTTATGGCGAAGCTCCCCAAGGAGGAGGTGGCAATCGACCTTGTTACTGCAGAGCAGGATGGAGTGCACATTGTATTTGTGGCGAAGCTCTCCAAGGAGGAGGTGGCAGTCGACCTGCACCTTGTTACTGCAGAGCAGGATGGAGTGCATGTTGTATTTGTGGCGAAGCTCCCCAAGGAGGAGGTGGCAGTCGACCTGCACCTCGTTACTGCAGAGTGGGATGTGTTTTGTACTTAGGCGAGTACTGGGACTACAGCTAAGTCTCCGAGTGAGAGAACTTAGGCGAGTACTGGACTGCAGCTAAGCCCCCGAGTGGGAGGGCTGCTCTCCACTCGGTAGGATTTTTTCAAACTTAGGCGAGTGCCTGACTGCAGCTAAGTCCTCAAGCGAGAGAACTTAGGCGAGTACTAGACTGCAGCTAAGCCCCCGAGTGGGAGGGCTGCTCTCCACTCGGTAGGATTTTTTCAAACTTAGGCGAGTTCCTGACTGCAGCTAAGTCCTCAAGCGAGAGAACTTAGGTGAGTACTGGACTGCAGCTAAGCCCCGAGTGGGAGGACTGCTCTCCACTCGGTAGGATTTTTTCAAACTTAGGCGAGTGCCGGACTGCAGCTAAGTCTTCAAGTGAGAGAACTTAGGCGAGTACTGGACTGCAGC
>NC_041382.1:616017046-616046228 GCF_002162155.2 Triticum dicoccoides | reverse complement strand
ACTTAGGCGAGTGCCTGACTGCAGCTAGGTCTCCGAGTAAGAAAACTTAGGCGAGTACTGGACTGCAGCTAAGCCACCGAGTGGGAGGACTGCTCCCCACTCGGTAGGATTTTTTTAAACTTAGGCGAGTGCCTGACTGCAGCTAAGTCTCCGAGTAAGAAAACTTAGGCGAGTACTGGACTGCAGCTAAGCCCCCGAGTGGGAGGGCTGCTCTCCACTCGGTAGGATTTTTTCAAACTTAGGCGAGTGCCTGACTGCAGCTAAGTCCTCAAGTGAGAGAACTTAGGCGAGTACTGGACTGCAGCTAAACCCCCGAGTGGGAGGACTGCTCTCCACTCGGTAGGATTTTTTCAAACTTAGGCGAAATGGGTTCGCAGCTAAGCCCCCGAGTGGGAGGCTCGCTCACCACTCGGTAGGATTTTTCAAACTTAGGCGAAATGGGTTCGCAGCTAAGCCACCCACTGGGGGATTTCTTTCGCAAACAAAAAACAATAACAATCACTGGGAAAATTATAACGCTCTTGTCTTTGATAAATAAACTACATGAGTTTTTTTCTTATTACATCTCATCCGAGTGAGAATTCAAGTATAAAAGGGGCGGAGTATCACCGCATTCCAGGCTCGTGGCTCATCAATCTGGCGATCGACATTGTAGAGGTGGTACGCTCCATTGTGGAGGACTCTGGTGACTATGAAGGGGCCTTCCCAAGTAGGGGCGAGTTTGTGTGGTTTCTGCTAATCCACTCGGAGGACTAGGTCTCCTTCTTGGAAGGCTCGACTCTTCACATTTCTGACATGGAATCGGCGCAAGTCTTGCTGACAGATGGTCGATCGGATCATGGCCATTTTTCTTTCTTCTTCTAGGAGGTCGACTGCGTCCTGCCGGGCTTGTTCTGCTTCTTCTTCAGAGTAGAGCTCGACTCGAGGGGTGTTGTGAAGCATGTCACTCGGCAAGACTGCTTCGGCTCCGTAGACCAGAAAGAACGGGATTCTTCCGGTCGATCGGTTCGGGGTCGTCCTCAATCCCCAAAGAACTGACGGAAGCTCGTCGACCCATGCACCTGCTACGTGCTTGAGATCACACATCAGTCGAGGTTTCAGTCCTTTGAGAATCAGTCCGTTTGCTCTTTGCGCTTGTCCATTCGACTGAGGGTGAGCGACCGAAGCATAGTCGACTCGTGTGCCCTGAGTAGCACAAAAGGCCCTGAATTTGTCGGAATCGAAGTTTGACCCATTGTCAGTGATGATGTTGTGCGGAACTCCATATCTGAATATCAACTCTCTGATGAAACTGATAGCAGTGCAAGCATCAAGATTCTTGATAGGCTTAGCTTCAATCCACTTGGTGAAGTTGTTGACTGCTACTAGCACATGAGTGAAGCCGCTCCTGCCTGTTTTTAGTGGTCCAACCATGTCCAGTCCCCAAACAGCGAAGGCCCAGACGAGTGGAATGGTTTTCAGAGCTGACGCGGGCTTGTGCGACATATTGGAGTAATACTGGCATCCTTCACATTTGTCGACTATCTCTTTTGCCATTTCATTGGCCCTTGGCCAGTAGAATCCCGCTCGGTATGCTTTAGCCACAATGGTCCGAGAGGACACATGATTACCACAGGTCCCCAAGTGGATACCGTTAAGGATCATCTGAACTTCTTCTGGTGTTATACACTTCTGACTGACTCCAGTCGCGCTTTCCCTATACAATTGTCCCTTAATGACTGTAAAGGCCTTGGATCGATGGACGATCTGTCGAGCCTCTTCTTCGTCCTCTGGGAGTTCTTTCCTTAAGATGTACGCGATGTATGGTACTGTCTAGTCGGGAGTGATGACTAAGACTTCCATGATCAGGTCGACCACAGCTGGAACTTCAACTTCAGTTGGATCCGTGGCACTTTTTGGCTGCGGGGCCTCTTCAGTGAAGGGGTCCTCCTGAACTGATGGTGTGTGGATGTGTTCCAAAAACACATTGCTGGGAATGGCTTCTCTTTTGGAACCTATTTTTGCCAGACCACCAGCCGCTTGATTTTTTAGTCGGGGTATGTGACGAAGCTCTAACCCCTTGAATTTCTTCTCCAGCTTTCTCACTGCATTGCAATAACCAGTCATGGCTGGACTTCTGACGTCCCATTCCTTCATCACCTGATTAACCACCAAATCCGAGTCGCCATAGACCATGAGGCGACGGACGCCGAGTGAAATGGCCATGCGCAACCCATATAAAAGTGCTTCATATTCCGCCTTGTTATTGGAGGAATCAAAATGGATTTGAAGAACATATCTGAGCTTATCTCCTCGGGGGGAGACCAACACCACCCCGGCACCGGAACCATTCAACATTTTGGAACCATCGAAGAACAGGGTCCAATGCTCCGAGTGAACCTGAGTCGGCAGTTGATGTTCAATCCACTCGGCGACGAAATCTGCTATTGCCTGGGACTTGATAGCCTTCTTTGCCTCAAACTTGATATCTAGAGGAAGGAGTTCAATTGCCCATTTTGCCACTCGACCAGTTGCATCTCTGTTATGCAGGATCTCTGACAATGGAGCGTCGCTGACGACTGTAATGGAATGATCAGAGAAGTAGTGAGCAATTTTCTTTGTGGTCATATAAATCCCATATACAAGCTTCTGATAATGAGGATATCTTTGCTTTGATGGGGTCAAAACTTCAGAAATATAATATACTGGGCGCTGAACTTTGAAGGTTTTTCCTTCTTCTTCCCGCTCGACCGTAAGTACCGTACTGACGACTTGTCCTGTGGCTACAATGTAAAGCAGCAAAGGCTCCTTGCTGATTGGGGCAGCAAGCACCGGCTGGGTGGAGAGCAGAGCTTTGAGCTCTGCAAACGCTACAACAGCTTTAGGAGTCCACTCGAACTTGTCGGACTTCTTCATCAATCGGTAAAGAGGCAATGCCTTTTCACCAAGACGAGATATGAATCGACTTAAAGCGGCCAAGCAACCAGTAAGCTTCTGGACGTCGTGCACTCGCACAGGACTTTTCATTCGGAGTATAGTACCGACTTTTTCTGGATTGGCGTCGATTCCTTGTTCAGAAATGAGAAAACCGAGTAATTTTCCGCCAGGAACTCCGAATGTGCACTTTGATGGATTAAGCTTGATATCATACCTCCTGAGGTTGGCAAAGGTTTCAGTAAGGTCAGTCAGTAGGTCGGAACCCTTCCGTGACTTGACCACAATATCATCCATGTGCGCCTCCACATTCCGACTGATTTGAGTGAGCAAACACTTCTGAATCATCCTCATGAATGTGGCTCCGGCATTCTTGAGGCCGAACGGCATGGTAACATAACAGAAGCACCCGAATGGAGTGATGAAGGCTGTTTTGATCTCGTCAGGTCCATACAGACGGATCTGATGGTACCCGGAATAGGCGTCTAAAAAGACAGTCGCTCACATCCCGCAGTCGAGTCGACTATCTGATCGATGCGGGGGAGAGGAAAATGATCTTTCGGGCATGCCCGATTGATATGTTTAAAGTCAATGCACATGCGAAGCGACTTGTCCTTCTTGGGGACCATGACAACATTGGCGAGCCACTCGGAGTGGTAGATTTCTCGGATGAACTCTGCTGCTAAGAGCCGAGCCACCTCCTCGCCAATGGCCTTTCTCTTCTAGACGGCGGACCGTCGGAGATGTTCCTTGACAGGTTTTACTTTTGAGTCGACTCTTAGGCGGTGCTCAGTCAGCTCCCTGGGAACACCCGGCATGTCAGAAGGTTTCCATGCGAAAATGTCCCAGTTCTCACGGAGGAACTGGATGAGCGCTTCTTCCTATTTGGAGTCGAGTGTTGTCGAGATATGAGTTGGAGCAGCGCTGGGATCGGTCGGGTGGATGTGAGCTGTCTTCGTATCGCCAGTCGACTGAAAAGCTGATTCTGTAGTGGGCTTCTTGGCTCGCAACAAATCACTCGGGTCTATAGTCTTTTGGTATTCCTGCAGCTCCACCACTGCCATCTGAGCATCCGCGATCTTCGAACCTTTCTGAAAACATTCTTCCGCTTTCTTCCGATTGCCCGTAATAGTGATCACACCTTTGGGGCTAGGCATCTTCAATTTGAGATACACATAACATGGTCGGGCCATGAAGCGTGCATAAGCCGGCCTGCCCAAAATAGCGTGGTAGGCACTCTGGAAGTCTACAACTTCAAATGTTAACTTTTCTTTTTGGTAATTCTTGGAATCACCAAAAACCACATCAAGAGCAATCTGGCCGAGTGATTCAGCCTTCTTCCCAGGGATGACTCCATGGAAACTCATGTTGCTGGCACTGAGTCTGGACATCGGAATGCCCATCCCTTTCAATGTCTCAGCATATAATATGTTTAAACCACTGCCACCATCCATCAAGACTTTGGTCAGTCGAGTGCCTTCAACAACTGGGTCGACCACCAAAGCTTGCCTCCCAGGGGTGGCGATGTGCGTTGGGTGATCGGACCGGTCGAACGTTATGGCAGTCTGAGACCACTTCAGATAACTGGGTGTCGCCGGAGCGACCATATTCACCTCTCGGTTGATAACTTTCAATCGACTTTTGCTTTCAACGTCGGCAAAAATCGTCAGAGTGGAATTTGACCTGAGGGTATCCGTCATCACTATCTTCCTTGTCCTCAACTTTGTCCGATTCCTTTTCCTTATCTTTGGGCTGCTTGCCCTGGAACTGCTGGATCAAGAGTCGAGACTGTCGAGTGGTATGTTTCGGGTAAATGAAATTACCCTCTTCATCTTTCTTGGTGTGGACGAGACATGGCAAATCCAACACATCATTTCCGTCCTGGTCTTTAACTTTCTTGGGGTTCCAAGGTCCTTTAGGTTTCCCTTTAAACTTTCCTTGGGTTACAGCCAAGGCTTCTCCAGGAGCAGCTGGCTCGGCTTTCCGCATCTGTTTCCGATTGGGATTTCCTCCGGTTTCTTGGGCAACTGATTTGAGCTTGCCACTCCTGAGTCGATCCTCTTCTTCACCATTAGTGTACTTGGTGGCAATCTCCATCATCCGGTTCAGAGACATATCTCCAGTCCGACCGAATTTCAGATTCAGTTCTCTGTACTTGACGCCTTCTTTGAAGGCACAGATTGCTTGGTGATCAGGCACATTCTCTACCATGTGATGCAACGTGATCCATCTCTGGATGTAATCCCTCAAGGTTTCATTCGGCTTCTGCACGCAAGACCGTAGTTCCGTCAGCCCTGCCGGCCGCTTGCATGTTCCTTCAAATGTGGTGACAAACACTCGGGCGAGATCTTCCCAAGTGTAAATGCCGTTGGGTGCTAACTGATTCAGCCACGCTCTAGCCGAGCCCTCCAACATGAGAGGCAGGTGCTTCATGGCCACTTCATCATTGCCGCCGCCAATCTGGACGGCCACTCGGTAGTCTTCAAGCCAAGTATCAGGCTTGGACTCGCCAGTGAACTTGCTGACTCCAGTCGCCAACCTGAAGTTGGGAGGAATCACAGTGTCCCTAATGGCTCTACTAAAGCACTCTGGCCCCGAAACATGTGCTCTGCTGCTGGTAGGAGCATCTCTGTCGTGACCTTCTCGGTGAGCTCTGTTCCTATCGACCAAACCTTGAACGAGAATGGATCTCGCATCAAAGCCTAGCTCCCTGGAGTCGACTGGAATCCTTCGCCCGACACTACGAGGGCGCTTGTCATCCTGTTGTCGAGGCGCATACGACCCGCTCCTCGGGGGAGGGGTGGGCACTCGACGTCGATCATCACGGTCGAATCGGTGATCATATTGCTCACGGTTCCCATACTGACTACGCCGGTCCTCACGTCCCTCACGCCTCGGGGGCGATCTTGGGCTATGGGCCGACTGGATTGTGTCTGCGGCAACGGATCTGCTGTGAATCCTGTTTCGTGACTGAGAAACAGCGGAATTCTGGTCTCCTACTTACCGGAGTAACACTCTGATCTGCAGCAAGCCTCTGCCAGCCTCCGACTAGGAAGGCTGAATCGACTCTGCTATACGAGTTGCAGCCGCTAAATTCTGAATCGGGGTTCGATATACCTGCGGGGGTGGGAAGAGTTGACGTCGACTGGATTCGGGAACCCGTTGTCACGCACGCTCGTCGAGTGCTCGCTCAAGGTTCTCCAGTCGAGTGCGCTCGGCCAAGTTTGCCAGGCGCGCGTCCTCCAAGGCACGAGCCTTGGGGGTTTCTCCAACGATAGGAGTGTGCAGTGCATCCATGTTCCGGCGGCGAAGTTCTTCTCTCTGCAGCAACGTGAGAGGCTCGAGAAGATATTCCTCATGGGGATGCGACGGGTCGCCTCCACCCGCGCCTCCATCGGTGCGGGGAAAACCGGGAGGACTGGGCGGTCCATCGACCATCAGAACCTCCGCCGCCGGATCACTGCTATCGCACTCGGATGCGGTCTTTGCGGAGCCGGCCGACAGATCAAACAGGCCGTAGAGGGATTCGTTGAGCTCGATCACCGCGACTTGAGGGGTGGCCGACTGGCGTGCCACCGCGTGTCTTACCCACCGCTGAATTCTCAACCGACCGGAGCGCTTGCGCTGGCGGGAAACAGGGGGGAGGACAGCACAGGAGCCGATCGATAGTGGGTCGATGGTTGCCGCAAAAGGATGTCACGGACGCACGCGCGAAAATGCGTCGCCCCACGGACAGGGAGCCTGTCCATGTCGAGCGGAGCCTCCTGAAGCCAAGCGGAGTCGTCGGCGATGAACGTGAGTGTGCCGAGACGGATCTCGTGGCCCTCCACCAAAACTCCGCCAGAAACCATGATGATTCGGATCGGAAAAGATCGCAACTCCTCCAACAAATCGCTAAAACACCTGCCCCACGGTGGGCGCCAACTGTCGTGGTTCTAAGTCTGACAGTGATGTAGGGGGATAAGTATGGAGAGGCAAGATCTTAGCTATGAAGAAGTTGTAAGCACGCGAGGTTTACGAGTTCAGGCCCTTCTCGGAGGAAGTAATAGCCCTACGTCTCGGAGCCCGGAGGCGGTCGACTGGATTATGCATGTATGAATTACAGGGGTGCGAACCCTTTACACTGAGGAGGGGGTGGCTTATATAGAGTTCGTCTGCCCCCTCCGGCCCTCAGTTATGTAGGGTTTTAAATACATTAAGGTCAGCCGTTACTGGTAACGCCCCTAATAAAGTGCTATGATGACCATAAAGGCTACTTAATAACCGACCGTTAGCATGCGGAGTGCCTCTAGGTCTCCTGACCGTCGAGTGGTTTGGTCTTGCTCGAGTGATTGCTTCTTGGTCGAGTGTCTTCGAGTCTGTCGAGTGGAACACCTTCAAGTCGATTGAAAGATGATTTCTTCTAGAGATGTCCTTGGGTAGGGCAGTTGGGACAGGACCATGACCCTACTCTAGGTACATGGCTTCATCAGTGAGAATTGAGCAATTCAGGCCCATCTGTCTTCTTAATGTTAGTTTCAAAAAGTTTACCAAGGTCGGGACTATTAGGCTCACACATATTGCGCATGCTATGGTGCAGCCTACTCAAACTGCTTTCATGTCGGACAGGAACATCCTAGAAGGGGTTGTGGTTCTTCATGAAACGCTCCATGAGATTCACACAAAAAAACTTGATGGTGTTGTTTTCAAGGTTGATTTCGAGAAAGCGTACGATAAAGTTAAATGGCCTTTCCTTCAACAGGCCTTATTCCTTCAACGGGCCTTACGCATGAAGGGTTTTGATAAAGATTGGCGACGCTAGGTAGAATGTTTCACGCAAAAAGGGAGTGTTGAAATTAAAGTGAATGACGACATAGGTCATTATTTCCAGACACATAAGGGCCTGCAACAAGGTGATCCAATGTCCCCTATTCTGTTCAACATTGTGGTTGATATGTTGGCATTCCTGATAGGTAGTGCAAAGGAGGCCAGTCAGGTGGATGGCTTGGTGCCTCATCTAGTTGATGGTGGTGTGTCCATCCTGCAGTACGCTGATGATACAATCATCTTTATGGAGCATGACTTGGCAAAAGCGAGAAATATGAAGCTCGTGCTATGCCTATTTGAACAATTGTCCGGATTGAAGATTAACTTTCATAAAAGCGAGTTGTTCTGTTTTGGTAGAGCCAATGAGGAACAAGAGGCTTATAGGTAATTGTTTGGATGCGAATTGGGGCACTACCTTTCACCTACTTAGGTATACCCATTCACCACCGTAAGCTGCCAAACAGAGAATGGAAGTGCATCGAGAATCGGTTTGAGACGAAACTGAGTTGCTGGAAGGCCAAACTCATGTCATATGAAGGCTGATTGATTCTTATTAATTCGGTGCTCACGAGTATGCCTATGTTTCTACTATCATTCTTCGAAGTACCAGTTGGGGTTAGGAAAAGGCTGGACTTCTATCGATCACGATTCTTATGGCAGAGTGATGAACTAAAGAGAAAATACCGACTCGCTAAATGGGATATCATCTGTCGACCAAAGGACCAAAGAGGTCTTGGTATTGAGAATCTTGAAGTCAAGAACAGATGTCTTCTCAGTAAGTGGTTGTATAAGTTATCAGTTGAGACTGAGGCAATGTGGGCGCAGATTCTCCGTAGTAAATGTCTACAGTCCAAGACTTTGTCCCAGGTGACAGTGGGACAGACTAACTCACCGTTTTCGAAGGGGCTGATGAGAGTCAAAGCTGCCTTCTTCAATAGAACAAAGTTTATTGTCGGTAATGGAAACACCACTCGCTTCTGGGAGGATACTTGGCTTGGTGAAACGTCGTTGGCGCTTCAGTATCCATCCCTGTATCGTATTGTTTAGCGACGCAATGCTCTTGTTGCAACGATTATGCAGTCAATTCCTCTTAATATTCAGTTTAGGAGGGTGCTTGTTGGTGACCGGTGGGAAGCATGGCTCCATTTGGTGAGTAGACTGATGGAGGTTCAGCTAGATCATCAGCCCGATCAGTTGTGTTGGAAGCTTACTAGGACTGGAGTGTTCATAGTCAAGTCGATGTATATCGATGTCATTAACACTATTGCTATTCCTAGTTCCAAACATGTTTGGAAGGTCAAAGTTCCTTTGAAAATTAAAGTGTTTATGTGGTTTGTACATAAACAAGTCATTTTAACAAAGGATAATTTGATTAAGCGCAACTGGATAGGATCTACTAGGTGTAGTTTCTCTGATCGGGACGAAACTATCAAGCACCTCTTCTTTGATTGCCCGTTGGCGAGAGTTTTGTGGCGCACGGTGCAAATTGCCTTTAACATTACTCCTCCGAATTCAGTCAATACGTTATTTGAAACATGGCTTGTTGGGATAGAGTCCGAAACAGCTAGACATATTCGCGTAGGAGTATGTGCGTTGTTATGGGCAATTTGGAACTGCAGAAATGATTTGGCTTTTAACAGAACAAGAACTATTCGTTTTTTGCAGGTTTTATTTCGAGCTACTGCGCTGATCCGTATGTGGTCATTACTCACTCCAACGGAGGCCAGAGAGTGTTTGGTCACTAGATCTGTCCGGTGGAGATGGTAGTGCGGGATATCTTCAACCGATTTGGATGGCGGTCATGTAATAGGATAGGCGGTTAGTTTACCTATCTTTATTTTGCCAGCCGGTTGTGCCTTTTGGGCCTTCTGTTTTTGGCGCTGTGGCTCTTTGTGAGCTTGCCGTTTTTCTGTTTCCACACTATATGACCTTGTTGAACCTCTTTTTTTTATCTATAAATGTGGCCGTATGCATCGTTCCGATGCAGAGGCCGAAGAGTCCCCTTTTCGGAAAAAAAATAAAATGACATCTCCTTTTTATAGGAATTGAAGTACATGTCATCTCATTTTCGATGGTTTTTCTAATCTTATGATATTACTATTCTACAAACAAAAGGAGGCCTAGCCGTGTTTATGCGCGGACTCAGGTTGCAAATGAGTTATCAGGAGGACCCAACCTTTGTAAGAGACACATAAAGTAAGGCAAAAAAATTGCTAGGAAACTCACCATCGACAAGTGCCAGTCAAGGTAAAAAAACCACGCCGCTTCATCAAGGGAGATGGTTTTAGTTTGGAAGAGAGCCCAATTGTTCGATTTGAAACTCAAGCAAAAAAAAGTTGATTTGAAAAGTTGTACGTGCAACCTCTTGGGTTTATAGTTGATGGACCAAGCGTTGCAATAGGCTATAAGTTGAGTGACCAAAGGATTATATTTTTTTTTCTTCTTGAAAATCTCTGTCCAGTTGTAAGAGATGCACATAACCCACTTCGCTTGGCACCTAATGTTAGTCATCGCAGTGTTAGTCGTGAACAAACATATTGGACAGAAAAAATAACTGTCCTAAAAGGCCAGAACCATTTATATTTGGAATCGGGTAGAATATAAGACAGAAGGTTCGAGCAGTGAGACAGCGTGTTTATGGTTGATGAGTTGCACAATTCTTAAACAAGAAATGACTTCTTGACCTATGTTTCGACTGAGCTATACGACATCAACAGCAACATCACCATTCACCAAATCAATTGGATTAATCTCGTCGGTTGCGGGGCAGAGACACGATGCGATCGTCGAACGAGATTGCCCTATTAAGGAGCTACCGGCAGTATCATCGCATCGCAAATTTTCCTACTAAACTCTTTGTCCAGATTGTGGAGAGATATGATAGAATTTAGACAAGTGTAACTTTGTTATCACTTTCACGACAAGTCTCACTCCGAAGGAGAAATAAAAGAAGTGTGTCTTTTATATAACGCGGCAGATTCAGTAGTCCTAAAGCCATATATATGTACTGTCAGCATCAGTTGATGATAGAAGTCCACGGCCTCCGTTCTAAATATGCAAGTTGCCAGTTCCAAGCAAAATGATAACGAAGCTTCGTGTCCCATTTGCTAGAAATACAATTTTTCTACAGTTCATTGTACCAACCACGAGATTAACAATGCATGGCTGATGGCTTCATCATTTGCGCCCGTGGAATGAACTATCGGCCGCCACTGCTTTGGCTGCTTCTCCAAGGCAGCTCCTCCTCGCTTCCTAGAAACCCTCGTTTTGAAAAAAAAAAGGAGGAGCAGCGAACTGACTCTAGTACTGCCCGGTGAACATCGAAATCACAAATCACAGAAGTAGTAAGTATTAAATTTTATGTACAAGTTTGTGGGTTTTTTATTTGAGAGGAGAACAAGTTTGTGGGTTATGTGAGCTCGTAAAAAAATGTGAAAAAGGAACAAAAGAGTTATGCATCCTCGGAGAAAATAAATTATTCGCTCTACAACATATGTTTGTGAGATCTCTATATTTGTAGCTACTAAAACGTTTTTTAGCATAGTGCGCAAAGCTTATCTTTCTTCATGACAACTCAAGATCTTCCTTTCATGTATTAATTTTACGAAAAATATTTGACATTGGAAAACAGATGCATTTCACCTGGGGCACCTGCTATCTGGCGCAACTTCCAATTACCCCCGGTCGATGATATATCTGATTTGATAATTAGTGTAAGGTAGTCTAAAATTGAGGTTTGTTATTATTCAGAATGTAAACTTTTCTGGAGAAGTTTCCGGGGTACAGTGGCAGGAAAAGAGATACGTTGCTTATCATCAGGAAACAAATGGGTGCATTTATGATTAATGATTTCAGATTCGACAATTCAACTTGCAGTGAACTGGCAGTAACGACGTCTGATTGTTGTTCCGTTTACATAATGCAAGGACAGTGGATATGATTATTCGGTGATATTTTAGCTCTTGTGCTAGTCTATACATATGTGCAACCGTCGACATAAAAGTATGGACTAGACCAACGTCCTTAGTATTGAACAGTAATCATGAGAAAAAGGTAAACTGAACAACTTATGCATGCCCCATGATGCACAGGACCCAAAGAAAATTAGAGGCAGTGCACATGTGACATGACCACTACTCTGTGCTGCGGAATTATCAAATCAACAGGATATCCATGGAAGATATACTTTTGTGGGATCATGGCTAGAATGGCCCCTAACTAGCATTATAAGCAAAAAAATGCCGTAATCTAATCGAGTATGCCCCATAAGCGATTAGAATTATGTAAGCTGGCTCCCTTTGTAATCTCGAGATGAAAAAATAAATAAATATAATAAACGGAGAAAGTTAGTTATTAAAGTAGAAAAGGCAAATCATTTTGCTTTGGCATGAGGATTGGGTATGAAGACATCAAGATCCTATCAAAACAACCACTTCTGAAAATTTGGAATGGGTACAAATTCTCTAGTTCCGGATAATCATATTCAAATGTTCTTAGGAGAAGCAATATCTAGGTGCACCTTTCCTCCGCCAGTAGGTCACCGCCCCCCTCCTCCTCCGTTGGATCCGCCGGTGTGGGATTGTGGAGAGGCCCCGGTCAACCGGATGGAGTTGTGTCTTTCCCCAATTTGGGCCTTTTAGGTAGGTTTCCAAAGTCCGTCGCTTTGGCCCTTCTGGCGGTATTGACAACTGTGCTCGATAAAGTCTTCTCCCACGACATGTCATTGGTGCTGGCAGCTGCACCTATCCGACAAATAAGGTCCCCTCGAGTCTCATATCTCGATGGTGTCTTCTGTCGTGGTGTCGATGACTCAATGATGTGTTTTTCCACTCAATGTCATTACCAGTGAGGTTATGGTTTGCTGGGTATGTTGGCGTGGTGAAGATGACTCCCCGTTGCAATTCCATCTTTTGGCCTCAACTTTAGTGCGGCCTCGGTGCTGGGGTGAGACTTGAATAATGGAGGTTTGGATACGCGATTCTTGCAGTGGTGACGGTTTCTTCTCTAGGACATTGGTCTGGCTGGACCAAGGCTCTGATAACTTCCCTTCCTCAATCAACAATGGCAGGCTGGTTTCGGCTATGAAGCGGCATGTGATGGCGCAGTGTCAGCATGTTTGGGAGGATGAAGATGATCGACCTCCGTGGATTTCGATGTAACATTTTATCTTCCAAGGTGTTTGTACTGATGGTTTCATTAATAGATCTAAGTGCTTCATCACTAAAGAAATTTAATAGTAATATCATTCTAATATTTTGGTTCATTTGATTGAATTAAATACAGTTAGAGGGTAATTAGCCAGACTTCTCAAATTCAGACCCTCAAACGCCCACAAATGTGCCCAGGCACATCCGTGGGCACTGACTGGGGACTCTTCAATTTGTGTCCTCCACATCTGCACTCCTCACATTCGATAGCCTATATCCATACTACCCATTCAACATGAAGATAAATTACGTAGATCATCGCATGGACTATGAAAGGGGGCTAGATATGCACATTTTGATCACCAAATATCACAGGCGGATGTGCAGAAGCTACTCAAAGTTCACATAATCTACATACGGCGGACAGGTTCTAACTAGAGACGTAGAAAACTATAAATTAACTATGCAAACGGCGGAGATTTAGCACTTCCTCGCCAGGCCTTCGCCCTTCCGGTCGCCGGCGTAGATGTAGGTGTCGGCTGCAGGTGGTAGATCATCAGAGTCATCGGAGGAGAAGCTGTAGTCGTCGTCGTATTTGTCGGAGTCGTCGGATAGGACAACGAGCCCCTTCCGCCACCGGACGGCCCTATCCTACGACCGCTTTAGTTTGGCCAACCGAGCCGCCTCCGCCACTGCCTCCGCCGCCTCGCGCTCCGACTGCTCAATGGCAAGTCGGAGCGCCTTCGCATTCTTCCGCTGTAGGCGGGGAGCATCTGTCTCTGTCGTCGTGAGCGACTGGCGGTAGACCCCAAGCGAGAAGCCGCTTGTCCTCGTCGGGCTCCACCGACATCCCGCGGCGGCGGCGCACAGACTGCTCCGCCATGTTCTTCCTTGGCCGTTGCCTCTTGTGGTGGTCGGAGCGCGCCTCCGATTTCGGAGTGCGTGTGCGGGCCGGCAGCGCGGGCACTAGCACCCACCGCTGCCCGCGCGGAGCAGCGGCCGGCGGGGGAAGGGGTGGCATGAAGGCGGATCAGATTGCACCGTCCTGGCGGGAGTTGCAACGACGTTGTAGATCCGGAGTTGCCCCCTGAGGGAGTCCTGGGTTAGGGGGTGTCCGGATGTCCGGACTATACCTTCGGCCGGACTCCTGGACTATGAAGATACAAGATTGAAGACTTCGTCTCGTGTCCGGAAGGGACTTTCCTTGGCGTGGAAGGCAAGCTTGGCGCTACGGATATGTAGATCTCCTACCATTGTAACCGACTCTGTGTCACCCTAGCCCTCTCCGGTGTCTATATAAACCGGAGAGTTTTAGTCCGTAGGACAAACAACAATCATACCATAGGCTAGCTTCTAGGGTTTAGCCTCCTTGATCTCGTGGTAGATCTACTCTTGTACTACCCATATCATCAATATTAATCAAGCAGGACGTAGGGTTTTACCTCCATCAAGAGGGCCCGAACCTGGGTAAAACATCGTGTCCCCTGCCTCCTGTTACCATCCGACCTAGACGCACAGTTCGGGACCCCCTACCCGAGATCCGCCGGTTTTGACACCGACATTGGTGCTTTCATTGAGAGTTCCTCTGTATCGTCACTTTTAGGCCTGATGGCTTCTCCGATCATCAACAGCGATGCGATCCAGGGTGAGACTTTTCTCCCCGGACAGATCTTCGTATTCGGCGGCTTTGCACTGCGGGCCAATTCGCTTGGTCATCGGGAGCAGATCGAAAGCTACGCCCCTGGCCATCGGGTCAGATTTGGAAGTTTGAACTACACGGCCGACATCCGCGGAGACTTGATTTTCGACGGATTCGAGCCACAGCCGAGCGCGCCACACTGTCACGATGGGCATGATTTAACTCTGCCGCCGAACAGTGCCCTGGAGGCCGCACCTGTGTCCGCTCCGACCCCTAGCTTGGAGCCGATCACACCAACCGAGGATGGGTGGTTAGACACCGCCTCGGGGGCTGCAATCTCTACGGCGATCGAGCCAAACACCAGCCCTATTCTCTGCGAAGCCCGTGACTCCAAGGAGCCGGACTCCTTTCTAGACTCCGAGCCCTCCGCACCCCGACCGATCGAACCCGACTGGGCGCCGATCATGGAGTTCACCGCCGCGGACATCTTTCAGCACACGCCCTTCGGCGATATTCTGAATTCACTGAAGTCTCTCTCTTTGTCAGGAGAGCCCTGGCCGGACTATGGTCGGCAAGGTTGGGATACGGATAATGAAGAAATTCAAAGCCCACCCACCACCCACTTCGTAGCCACTGTCGATGATTTAACCGACATGCTCGACTTCGACTCCGAAGACATCGACGGTATGGACGCCGATGCAGGAGACGATCAAGAACCAGCGCCTATAGGGCACTGGAAAGCCACCTCGTCGTATGATATATACATGGTGGACACCCCAAAATAAGGCAATGGCGATGGAACATCGGAGGATGACCCCTCCAAGAAGCAGCCTAAGCGTTGGCGCCAGTGGCGCCGCTCTAAATCCCGCCAAAACAAAAACGGTGATTCCGGCACGGGAGATAATAACACCCCGGACTGTGCCGAAGACAACCACCTCCAGCAAGATTCAGCACAGGAGGATAGAGAAGCCAGCCCTCATGAGAGAGCGGCACACAGAGACGTCGAGGACGATAATTATATGCCTCCCTCCAAAGACGAGGCAAGCCTCGACGACGACGAATTTGTCGTGCCGGAGGATCCCGTCGAACAAGAGCGTTTCAAACGCAGGCTTATGGCCACGGCAAGCAGCCTCAAGAAAAAACAGCAACAGCTTAGAGCTGATCAAGATTTGCTAGCCAACAGATGGACTGAAGTCCTCGCGGCCGAAGAGTATGAACTCGAACGCCCCTCCAAGAGCTACCCAAAGCGTAGGTTCCTACCCCAATTAGAGGATGTAGCACCTAAACCTACATCAGCAGCGCATGATGCGGCCGACCGGCCACCCCGTGGCCGCGACAGAGAGGCCTCTCGGCCCTCCACTCAAGCCGCACCCCGGCGCCGCTCAAAAACCACCAAGGCATGGGAAAATGCGCCAGACCTGCAAGACATATTGGAGGACAAGGCAAGGCAAACAAGATCGATCTAGGAATCACGTGGGCGCCCCACGGCACGAGACGGTACTCGTCACGCCGGATACAGTAAATCCGGCCGGGCCGAACACAGTAGACAAAGCTCGTTTGAGCTGCGTCGTGATGTAGCTCAATACAGAGGCGCCGCACACCCACTATGCTTCACAGATGAAGTAATGGATCATCAAATCCCCGAGGGTTTCAAACCCGTGAACATCGAATCATACAATGGCACAACAGATCCTGCGGTATGGATCGAGGACTATCTCCTTCATATCCACATGGCCCGCGGTGATGACCTACACGCCATGAAATACCTCCCACTCAAGCTTAAAGGACCAGCCCGGCATTGGCTTAACAGCTTGCCAGCAGACAATTGGTTGTTGGGAGGACCTGGAAGCCGCATTCCTCGACAATTTTCAGGGCACTTATGTGCGACCACCAGAGGCCGATGACCTAAGCCACATAATTCAGCAGCCAGAGGAATCGGCCAGACAATTCTGGACATGGTTCCTAACCAAGAAAAATCAAATCATCGACTGTCCGGACGCAGAGGCCCTAGCAGCCTTCAACCATAACATCCGCGATGAGTGGCTTGCACGTCACCTAGGACAGGAAAAGCCGAAATCTATGGCAGCCCTCACGATACTTATGACCCGCTTTTACGCGAGGGAAGACAGCTGGCTAGCTCGCAGCAATAACATGACCAAGAACCCTGGTAATTCGGATACCAAGGACAGCAGTGGCAGGTCGCGTCGCAACAAGCAAAAGCGCCGCATTAACGGCGACAATACTGAGGATACGGCAGTTAATGCCAGATTCAGAGGCTCTAAACCCGGTCAGTGGAAAAAGCCATTCAAAAAAATACTCTGGGCCTGTCCAGTTTGGACCGAATACTCGACCGCTCATGCCAGATACATGGCACCCCCGAAAAACCAGCCAATCACATCAACAGGGATTGTTGGATGTTCAAGCAGGCAGGCAAGTTAAATGCCGAAAGCAGAGACAAGGGGTTGCATAGCGATGACGAGGAGGAGCCCCGGCCGCCGAACAACAGTGGACAGAAAGGTTTTCCCCCACAAGTGCGGACGGTGAACATGATATACGCAATCCACGTCCCCAAGAGGGAGCGGAAGCGTGCGCTAAGGGACGTATACGCGATGGAGCCAGTCGCCCCAAAGTTCAACCCATGGTCTTCCTGCCCGATCACTTTTGATCGAAGGGACCACCCCACTAGCATCTGTCATGGCTGATTCGCTGCATTGGTTCTAGACCCAATTATTGACGGATTTCACCTCACTAGAGTCCTTATGGACGGCGGCAGCAGCCTGAACCTGCTTTATCAGGATACAGTACGGAAAATGGGTATCGATCCCTCGAGGATTAAACCCACCAGAATGACCTTTAAAGGCGTCATACCAGGGTAGAAGCCAACTGTACAGGCTCAGTTACACTTGAAGTGGTCTTCGGATCTCCAGATAATTTCTGAAGCGAGGAGTTAATCTTTGACATAGTCCCGTTCCACAGTGGCTATCACGCACTGCTCGGGCGAACCGCATTTGCCAAGTTCAATGCGGCGCCGCAGTACGCATACCTCAAGCTCAAGATGTCAGGCCCTCGAGGAGTAATCACGGTCAATGGAAACACTGAACGCACTCTCCGAACGGAGGAGCATATGGCGGCTATCGCAGCGGAAGTACAAAGCAGCCTCTCAAGGCAATTCTCCAGTCCAGCCACTAAACGTCTAGACACCGTCAAGCGCACCCGGATTAACCTACAATAAGACCCCCTGGCACATTCCGAGCAAGCGTAGCAATGTGGCCCCAACCCCAACCCTCACGAACTTGCGAAACCAGTGTTGCCCGTACACAACTACGCTCTGGAAATACCATGGGCACAAGGGGAGGGGCACCATCGCGGCACGCCCGAAACACGGCTTAAACCGCACTAGGGGCTGCTGATTTCTTAATTTTCTATTATTTTCAGGACTCCATTCTTCGGAAGGCTTGTCCGGCAGTACAATTGCCGCACAAACGATACAACTAGGGAAGCAGAAAGCTACGCCGCACTACGGAACTCTAGGGTGGTCTCTATAACGAGCAGTATACCTGTTTCGCATAACATTCCGCAGCTCGCCCCTGGAAAGGACATATTTGATAGTCTCATCTTTTGCTTATCGCACTATTTGTATCGTTCTACTTTGATCGCAGCTTTTTTAAATAAACAATGCATAGCTTCCGTCTATTATTGCATTACCTCTTTTTTTACGAATATATGTTCATTAATGACATGTTGCACCCGTACACTTTGGTACGGCCAATACGCCAGGGGCTTAAGTACCCCACAACATGGTGTGAGAAGTTCGAACACTTTCACAAGTGCGGCACCCCGAACTTATAGCATTATATGCACCGGCTCCGAATCATGTCTTGGGTTAATAGTTGGGTTTGCCCAGCTCCTATGTTTTAGTACCTTACGTTCCGTTATATCAGCTAAAGTAGCACTAGGAGAACTACTGCGATTGTGCCCCAGTTGAGCTGGGCTAAGCTCCTCAGTAGAGAAAGCTAAAACTGACCATCATGATGAGGCAAGAGCTGGTCGCTGTTCAAGAGGTTTTCAAGTCCCTAAAGACTTATGCCGCTTAGAGAGAGGAGTCGGCTTTGTCCGGCCTAGGCGTGGATAGCGCCCCGAACTCGGTCTTCCGAACACTAGGGGCTTCGCCGAAATTTAAAATTATAGAATTCTATGGTAAGTGAGAGTGTTCAAGCATTATAGTCTGATTGCCTTGTTCGTTGTGTTGAGCGCCTCCCTCGAAGGACCCAAGAATGGGAAAAAGAGCGCTCATGTTTATCCCGAACACCCCAGCACTCGTGCCATGGGGGCAGAAGCCGACGACTTGCCATCTCTCAAATTTGATAAACAGTCGCACAGAAGGTAATATTTTAAATTCAAAAAGCATTGCTTACCGCACATGAACAAGTTTTCAGCGCACAAGACAAAACGAGCGAGTTTACTGAAAAATTACATTCATGGAATATTCATCCGCCACAAGGCGGGCACTCTTCAGAACGTCCTCATAATACATTTCGGGCTTGCGATGCTCCTTGCCCGGCGGTGGCCCGTCCTTCACAAGCTTCTCAGCATCCAGCTTGCTCTAGTGCACCTTCGCACGAGCAAGCGCCCTACGGGCACCCTCGATGCATACGAAGCGCTTGATGACTTCGAGCCTTGGACAGGCCTCCACCAGCCGCCTCACCAGCCCGAAGTAGCTCCCAAGCATGGCCTCTCCAGGCCACAGCCAGACTATGAGGCCCTTCATGGCCTGTTTGGCCACCTTATGGAGCTCGACTAGCTGTTTCAGCTGGTTGCTTAAGGGCACCGGGTGTTCGGCCTCAGCATACTGAGACCAGAACACCTTCTCCGTCGAGCTTTCCTCCTCGGCTCGATAGAAGGCGGCGGCATCCGACACGCTACGGGGCAAGTCTGCGAATGCTCCTGGAGAGCTCCGGATTCGGGTAAGTGACAAGTAATTCATTTTTACGTGCTTGCTTTGCATAAAGAATGCCTTACCCGCCGCTATCTTTTTTATTGCCTCAACCTCCTGGAGGGCCTTCTGGGCTTTGGCCTTGGCAGACTTGGCATCTTCAATGGCCGCCGCGAGTTCAGACTCTCGCGTCTTCGAGTCAAGCTCCAAACTCTCATGTGTTTTCATGAGAGCCTGGAGCTCTTGCCGCACCTCGCCAACCTGCGTCTCATGCTTCTCCCGCTCGGTGCACTCCGCGGCCACCCTCTTTTCAGCCTCGGACAGCGCTTGCTTAAGGGTCTCCACCTCAGTTTTGGCCCCTACAATAGCCGCGTTAATCCTGTCACTTTTTGCAATTGCACCTTTCACATATTTCAATAAGGTATTTCTTACCTTCCTTTTCCTCGAGCTACTGCGTGGCTAGGCCGAGCTCTTACTCGGACCGCTCGAGGTTCTGCTTCAGCGTATCCACCTCCGCAGTCAGTGCGGCGGAGGCCAGCAGCGAAGCCTGCATACGCATATTGACTTGATTATGTTAGACTCCTGCGAATGTTATTAGATCCTCTATTCGGCTTTTCTTTCCGAAGGCCGAACAGAGCATCAGGGGCTACTGTCTATGCGGTAATATTTTTACATATTCTTTACTTACCTCAAAGCCTGTTAAAAGGCTGGCACAGGCTTCAGTCCGTCCGCTCTTGGCGGACTGAACCTTCTGGATCACCGCACTCATAATATTGTGGTGCTCCTCGTCGATGGAGGCGCCGTTAAGCGTCTCCAGCAAATTGTCCGGTGCCTCCGGTTGGACGGAGGTCACCGGCTCGGTAGGCTAGCTCCTCTTGGAAGAAGGCTGCCTACTGGAGTCCGGAGCAATTGAAGATTCCGGCGCGGTGTCCGGCTCAAGGCCGGACTTGGAGCCCTTGGGGGTTCTATCCCCTTTACGCCTGGAGTCCGGGAGGTTGCCTTGCGGCGCCTCTAGGACCACCTCCTCCTGGCTTGGAACCTGTTGGGACGCCACCTCGGCACCATCCGTAGGGTGGGGGGAGGAAGCCGTCGGAAGCGAATCCACATCCGACGAATCCAGGGAGCCGCTCGACAACTCGTCGAGCCCGGCCTTGGGCGGACTGCACAATCATGTTCGACGTAAGGAAAAACTGTGCAATGGGGGAATACTATGAATCACTCTGGTATCTGGATACTTACGATCTCGCCAGGGGCTTGGCCCTGTACGGCCACTCCTCTTCGCCGTCGTCGACGTTGGTGGAGTAGTCCGGAGGAGGGGTCTTCCTCCTCTTGGACCCTTCGGCCTCCCTAGTTGGGGCGGCCTTCCTTTTCTTCCCTCCCCCGCTGGAGGGGAGAGGTCTCTTCTTCCTCCTCCTCGTCTTCATGGGAGGAGTGCGCCTTCGAGTCGTCGGATGATGAATCCGATACCTCCTGGCACCGGGCACTCTTTCGAGTCCTCGTGGCCTTCTTCTTGGCCTTCTTCTCCGGCACCACGTAGGGTGCCGGAACCAGCAGCTTCGCCAAGCGAGCGTCCGCTGGGCCTTCGGGGAAAGGAGTCGGACAGTTGATCTGTCCGGACGTCTCCTGCCAATCCTGTCAAAGGTAAGGGAGCTTAGATCCTGCATGGAGTCAAACTATGAAAAACTAATACCCTGTAAAAGGTAAAAGAAGCTTACCGCACGAGCGTGACGCGGCGTGCTGAATCCGCGATCCTCGGTAGCGGATGCGGGGGCCTCGGCGCCCTTGAAAAGCACCTTCCAGGCATCTTCGTACGTCGTGTCGAAGAGTCTGCTCAGAGTTCGGTGCCGCGCCGGGTCGAACTCCCACAGGTTGAAAGCCCGTTGTTGACGCGGGAGGATCCGGCGGATGAGCATAACCTGGACTACGTTGACAAGTTTGAGCTTCCTGTCCACCAGGGTTTGGACGCATGTTTGGAGTCCGGTCAGCTCTTCTTTTTTACCCCACGACAGGCTCGTCTCTTTCCAGGAGGCGAGCCGCGTAGGGGGCCCGGATCAGAACTCGGGGGCTGTGATCCATTCAGGGTCACGCGGCTCGGTGATGTAAAACCACCCCGATTGCCACCCCTTTATGGACTCCACGAAGGAGCCCTCGAACCATAGAACGTTGGGCATCTTGCCCACCATGGCGCCTCCGCACTCCGCTTGTGTGTCGCGCACCACCTTCGGCTTGACATTGAAAGTCTTGAGCCATAGGCCGAAATGGAGGCGGATGCGGAAGAAAACCTCGCACACGACGATAAACACCAAGATGTTGAGGACAAAGTTCGGGACCAGATCATGGAAATCCAGGCCATAGTAGAACATGAGCCCCCGGACAAATGGGTGGAGAGGGAAGCCCAGTCCGCGGAGGAAATGGGGGAGGAACACCACCCTCTGATGGGGCCTAGGGGTGGGGGTGAGCTGCCCCTCTTCGGGAAGCCGGTGCGCAATGTCGTTAGACAAGTATCCGGCCTTCCTTAGTCTTTTGATATGTCCCTCTGTGACAGAGGAGACCATCCACTTGCCTCCCGCTCCGGACATGGCTAGAGAAGGTTGAGGTGGGGTGTGCGGACTTGGGCGCTGGAGCTCGAGTGCGCGGAAATGGATAGGCAAAGGAGGAAGAAGGCGTGGATGAAAAGGTGGATCCTTATCCCCTTATATGGGCGGACGCGACTATGCACCCCCACCAGCCTGGTAAAACTCGTTTATCTTCCAAGCGCCGTAGTTAATGGTGCGGTTGGGTTACCCACACCCGTATTGATGAGAATCCCGGAATAAGGGGACACGATCTCTGCTTTAACAAGACGTGCCAAGGAAACCGCCTCGCTAAACGCGCTGAGGTGGGACAGTAAAATGATTCGAATAAAGACTTGGCCGTGGTGTGATGTCACGCTACGGAATACGTCAGCAGATTAGATTTGTGTAAATATTATTCTCTCTATGCAATATGTGGAAACTTATTTTGCAGAGCCGGACATTACCTTTGTGTTCAAAATCTTCTATGAAGTACTTGGAGGAGGAACCCGCCTTGCAATGCCGAAAACAATCTGCGCGCCGGACTCGTCGTCATTGAAGTCTGGTTCAGGGGCTACTAAGGGAGCCCTGGGTTAGGGGGTGTCCGGATGTCCGGACTATACCTTCGGCCGGACTCCTGGACTATGAAGATACAAGATTGAAGACTTCGTCCCATGTCCGGAAGGGACTTTCCTTGGCGTGGAAGGCAAGCCTGGCGATACGGATATGTAGATCTCCTATCATTGTAACCGACTCTGTGTCACCCTAGCCCTCTCCGGTGTCTATATAAACCGGAGAGTTTTAGTCCGTAGGACAAACAACAATCATACCATAGGCTAGCTTCTAGGGTTTAGCCTCCTTGATCTCGTGGTAGATCTACTCTTGTACTACCCATATCATCAATATTAATCAAGCAGGACGTAGGGTTTTACCTCCATCAAGAGAGCCCGAACCTGGGTAAAACATCGTGTCCCCTGTCTCCTGTTACCATCCGATCTAGACGCACAGTTCGGGACCCCCTATCCGAGATCCGCCGGTTTTGACACCGACACCCCCGATGTCCACCTTGGACCGCTCCAAGGCAATGCGAAGGGCCAGCTCCTCGTCGACGTCGACGTTGGAGCCGGAGTGGCTGCGGGAGCTCGACATTGCGTCAGATTGGATCGGAATCAGAGAGGGAAAAGAAGAGGACGGAGCGAGAGAGGATAGTGAGAGAGCTAGGTTCCGAGCGAGGAGCTAGATTGGGGTTTTTTGTGGGATAGTCATGGGGTCAGTGATGGGCCGGACATGTCAGCTCCGACGTGATGGACGCATTCGGACCGTCTCATATTCGTTCTACATTTGGACAGGATATAAGGGGCGTCAGACAACCCAGACGTTTAAGACCAGTTTAAGGCGTCCGGATGGGTTGATTTTTTATGACCGACTCATCCACCCAAACGTTTGAGATGGATTTGAGGCGTATGGCTGTATAGATGCTCTTATTTGATACTCCACCAGCGATACATATGCTCTTATTTGATACTCCGCCAGCGAGTAGAAAGGCTCGTACGCTTTCCATTGTGCACGTAGTGTGTCACCTTCACTACAAAGTAGAAATAAATCCGTCGCAATCGTACATCACGAGCCTGGGTCGGAATCTTCCGTCCATGCAAACAAAACGGCGTGCGCACGATCGCGAGAGGGGCGAGCAAAGGCCAAAGGGTCACGTCCGGGGTAGCCAACAAGCGCAGCCAGGGCTCCATCTCCATGCGTGCATGATCACGATGCGTCTGTCAACGCTCGCCAAGCTTGCATGCACGACCTATTCCCAAATGATGATGCTTTTTTTTCTGAATGCAGAATATTTTATTGATCTAGCAACAACGCATTGCGCCATTACATGACCATTGAGGCATGTATCATTGCCTGAAGCTAAGCACCTGAAGCTAAATGTTCTATTCTACTAAGCTTTAGTGCAAGTTTTGCCTGATGATGGGCTCAAAAATTATAGTTCCTAGGAATATGATAGATCCTTGATGAGTTAAAGGCTAAAGAAAGAAGGGCGTTTTAGAGCTCGGCCTCCATGGAGGCTGGATTTTTAAAAAAATTCAAAATTCACACTTTTCAATTCCAAAAAAATCTGAAAGAAAATCATACAAATAAACAAGGATGTTATGTGTATGTATGTAAAATTTGAGGATGAAATACCCTAAAATGCGATCTGTGCAAAAAAAAAATATTCATGGACTTTGAGGATGAATAGTGCATCTACTAAAAAGCCTCAGATTTGTTCTTTTTGTATAGCACTCATTTTAAGGTGTTTCGTCCTGAAAATTTGCACACATATGCTTTATGTCTCTAAGTATGTGTGTATTTTTTTCAAAAAAATTTAAAACGTGAAAGTTTGAATTTTGACCAAGTCAAACTCGGGCTCCATGGAGCCCGAGCTCTAAAGAGCATTTTCGCTAAAGAAGCTGCTACGTAAGCTGGTTCAGTGTCTTGGTGCAAGAATCGGGCTTTGAGTTGCCGTAGCCTTTGTCAACGTAGCACTGTTTGTCAAGAAGATGGCTTGCTGAAGCTGAAGCAGTCATGCAATTTGAGTTGCAAGCATCGAACTGATGCTTTGTTCGACCAGCAACGCACAGTGGTAGGTAACTACTCCACTGCACTTCGCTACATGCATATACTGCCACGACGCTTTGTCTCTCCCCAGAAGCAATTCGACTCATTTGCCACGGGTCCGTGCACGGTCACATCACGGTGCACTGCCCGTAACAATGGGAGGGGTTGCAACTTGCAAGTTAAGGTCATCTTCAACAGCAACTCGTAAAGTTTCTTTCGTATCAGGCTATGAATAGCGAAGACCAGTCCACGGACACGAATACGGAAGGCCGTTATCCAACAATAGCCGCATACATTTTTGCAACAACTCAAACTAATCGTATGAAATTTAATCAAAACCGACCGGATTTCATATAAACACGACATGATTTCATATAAACATGACAGATTTCATCTAAACATGACATATTTCATTACATTTACATCATCTAAACAGAGCTCGTCCAACTAGGTCTAAATGGTCACGGGCGCCCTTTCTCTGTGCCCGGCCATGAACCAAGAGAACTGAAGTTTCACCGTCTCCAACTCCGCCTCTATAACCTCCTTCTCCAGAGGTCCGAAAAATGAAGTTTTCCGCCTCCACATCGCCGCCAAGTGACTAATCGGTCAAAGATGCTCAGCCCACCAAGCTTGGCGTCGATAGGGGGGGTGGGGGGAGGCGGAGGAGCGGTGGCCTTCCTGGGACCAAAGCGGTGGCGACCTACCGTGCACTACTGTTCCTCGCTGTCGGCGGCGCATGCGGATGTGCCAGCTTCTTCGTGGTGGCGGCAAGGCGCGGCCTCGACGTTGTCCTCCTCCTCCTCCTCGCCGGTCTCGCCGAACACCGCCTCGTCCGCTTCGTCGTTGCACTCCTTGCCGGCGGCCTCCACCCACTGCCGGTACCGCCAGCGGGCGAGGCGGATCTCACGGCCAGAACGGTAGGACTCGAGTAGCGCCTCCTGCTCTGTCAGGTCCGCGTCTGGCGCGATCGCCCTGCCGGTGGCGACCTAATCCTCCACCTACATATCCTCCTGGAGGAGGCTGCTGTAACACCCTCGATGCGACTATAGCTCCCACGTGTCGAGGCACGACTTAGAGACATAATCGCATTGAAGGCATATGTCATAAGTTAGGCAATCTTCACAACATCCCATGTAATAAAGATAAAAGGGGAGATAACATAGTTGGCTTACACTCGCCATGTCAATCAAGAACATAAATAACATTACATCATCCATACACTCAAGGCCCGACTACGGCGCCAAAATAAAAGAGAACCCAACATGCGACTACGGTCCCGTTCACCCCCAACTGGGCACCACTACTGATCGTCGGGAAAGGAAACATAGTATTGTTGAGAGTCTTCGTCGAACTCCCACTTGAGCTCATACGCGTCTCCTGGAGCGGAATCATCAGGCCCTGCATCTGGTGTAATAGTAATCTGTGAGCCACAGGGACTCAGCAATCTTGCACCCTCGCAATCAAGACTATTTAAGCTTATGGGTATGGCAAGGTAAAATATAGTGGAGCTGCAGCAAGCGACTAGCATATATGGTGGCTAACTTATTCGCAAAAGAGAGCGAGAAGAGGAGGCAAAGCACGAGCGAGAAACTAGAGAGCAACCTGCGCAAACACTACTCCAACACCGTGTCCACTTCCCGGACTCCGCCGAAAAGAGGCCATCACGGTAACAGATTCAGTTGATTCATTTTAATTAATTAAGGTTCAAGTTATCTACAACCGGGCATTAACAAATTCCCATCTGCCCATAACCGCGGGCACGGCTTTCGAAAGTTTAATCCCTGCAGGGGAGTCCCAACTTAGCCCATGACAAGCTCTCACGGTCAACGAATGAATAGACCTCCTCCCAAGACGTTCCGATCAGACTGGGTATCTCAGTAATTCAAGACACTTCGACAGGTTAAAACAAGACCAGCAACACCGCCCGAATGTGCCGACAAATCCCGATAGGAGCTGCACATATCTCTTTCTCAGGGCACACTCAGATTGTCTTAGGTACAGGTAGGCCAGCCCAGAGTTGCCCCTGGTGGCCACCGGCAGCTGACAGGTAGACCAACACTCAGAGGAGCACTGGCCCGGGGGGTTAAAATAAGATGACCCTTGAGTCTACAGAACCCAAGGGAAAGAAAAGGCTAGGTGGCAAATGGTAAAACCAAGGTTGGGCATTGCTGGAAAAGCTTTAATCAAGGCGAACTATCAAGGGGTTCCCATTATAACCAAACCGCGTAAGGAACGCAAAAATCCGGGAACATAACACCGATATGATGGAAACTAGGGCGGCAAGAGTGGAACAAAACACTAGGCGAGAGGCCGAGCCTTCCACCCTTTACCAAGTATATAGATGCATTAAGATAACATGGCAATATAGTGATATCCCAACAAGTATATAAATGATGTTCCAACAAGGAACGGCCTCCAATCTTCACCTGCAACTAGCAACGCTATAAGAGGGGCTGAGCAAAGCGGTAACATAGCCAAACAACGGTTTGCTAGGACAATGGTGGGTTAGAGGTTTGACATGGCAATTTAGGAGGCTTTCAAGTAAGTGGTAGGCATCATAGCAATGGCATAGCAAAAGAGCGAGCAAACTAGCATAGCAAAGATAGTAGTGATTTCGAGGGTATGATCATCTTGCCTACAAAGCTGTCAGAGTTGGCTGGATCATCAAACGCAAACTCAACGGGCTCCTCGGTAGCGAACTCGTCTTCCGGCTCTACCCAAACAAGACAAACAAGCAACAAGGATACAATCAACCACGTGCAAGGATCAAACAAGACGATGCAACGAGGATATGCTATGCTGGATGCGATGCGGGATGCAAAATGCAAGATATGACAGGAAATGTATGAACCTAGCCTCAACTTGGAATTCCAAGGGTCCCACTGGAAAGATGAGATGAAATCGCTTGAAAACGATATAAAGAAGGCCGGAATCGGAGTTACGGTTTGGAAACGGCAAGCGATTCAAAAATGGCACCGGTCTGCGATTTACAGCAAGTAGGCATCTAAATGCAATGAGATGAACATGCTACAGCCACCAAACATGACAACAAAATATATGGCAGGGATGCACACAAGATGCTTAACAAAGGTCTAGCACTGAGCTACGGACAATTCATCCATTAACAGGTTCAAACAAGCATGGCAAAAATGCAAATGGTAAAACAGATCTCAGACTTAATGAAATTAACATTTGTCTGGAATTTCAGATCATATAGCCCTCTTCGGAGCAACAAAACAACATGCTACAGGACTTGAACATGACAAAGAAAGACATAGCATGGAGCTACTCAACAAGCTTAACAAAAGTCCCTTAGTGACCTTGAGCCAAAAGGGATCACAAAATATAGTAACAAGCACACGAACATAGCAAAAACATAATCAGTTTTCAGACTTAGTGAAAAGTGGGACATGCTGAAACATAACTCACGAAGGCATGTTTACGAGCTCGATGCACTCATCACGGTGCAAGTCATGGCAATACAAGCATACATCCCTTAAGAAGGCACAAAATACAAGCTAGACATGGCAAGAACAATGGCATAGCATACACGGATCAACTACAACAACATCGGCAAAATCGCAAACAAGTTGACGATCTGCCCAGATTCGCAATGAAGCAAAAGTAGAGCTCGATTGACTCAAGCTAGGGTGCTCCATAATTGCAAACAAAGACATGGATGGATAGAGCACTACAAGATTAACAAAACTCCCTTACTGATCATCCTCAAAAGAGGCATGGATCACTAGGAAACAATAAGAACATATGGCATCATGAACTAAACAATCCCAGACTTAGTGAAAACTACTAAGTCCCTGAAAACAGATTTACCGGGTGCCTCACTTTGCAAGCTTGCAGAAGTCACCACACACATCACAAAAATGCATGGGTTGCACCTCTGGAAAGATAACAAAATCTTTAACAAAACATCTATAGGACTCATGGGCATATCATGCACACAATAATCATGGCAAAAATGACAAAAGCCTAAGATGAACTAGCAAATCTGACAATTAACTCACGAAGCCTCCTTCTAACAGCATATTGGGCATCAAGATGAACTCAAATGAAAATGATGCAATGGAATGAAATGATGTACTCATCGAGGCGAACATTTTGATATACTATATGCCCAAATCGGAGCTACGGATGCGGAGATACAACAGGTCAAAGTAGGCATAAAAATTAGGGTTCGGAGGGAAAAAGTTAACCCTAAACCGATCCGGATCTGGATCTGCGCGCCACCCGAGGTTCGCCGGACTTCGAGCTCCTGTTCGCCGGAGTTCTTGCCGGAGTAGAGGAGGAGGCCGGCTGGGGAGAGAAAGGGGCCGGGGCGGCGCCGATGGAGCTCGCCGGAGCGGGCCGGTGGCGGCGCGGCCTTGCCGGCGCGGTGGCGGAGGCGGCTGGCGCCGGCCGGCGTCGGGACGGCGTCGGGAAGAGGAGGCGGTGGCGGCGCGGCGATGAAGGCAGCGGTGCGGTGGCCCGGCGACAAGGAAGGAGGCGGGGCTGGGGCGAGGCGGCGGCGGGCGGCGATGCGGGCCACGGGGGCCGGCCTCGGGCTCCCGGGCCGCGGCGGCGGCGGGGACAG
>NC_041382.1:616008447-616016687 GCF_002162155.2 Triticum dicoccoides | reverse complement strand
AGGCAGAGGGAGCTAGGAGAGTCCAAATGAGGTGTGATTTTCGGCCACGCGATCGTGATCGAACGCTCTAGGACATGGAGCAGAGTTTGGTGGGTGTTGGGCCAAATTGGAGGGGTGTTGGGCTGCAACACACACGAGGCCTTTTTGGTCCCTCGGTTAACCGTTGGAGTATCAAACGAAATCCAAATGGCACGAAACTTGACAGGCGGTCTACCGGTAGTAAACCAAGGCCGCTTGACAAGTCTTGGTCCAATCCGGAAATGTTTAATCCCCACACACAAAAGAAAGCTAGAAATGACCACCGGAGGAGAACGAAGCGCCGGAATGCAAAACGGACAACGGGGAAAAAGCTCGAATGCATGAGACGAACATGTATGCAAATGCAATGCACATGATAACATGATAAGAGATGCATGACAAAGACAACCACACACGGAGACAAAACCCGAACCCGAGGAAATAAATATAACTGAACGCCGGAAACGGCAAGAGTTGGAGTACAAATTGGGAAAGTTACATCCGGGGTGTTACAGCTGTGGTTGTAGTGTCGACTTGCGCCTCCCGGAACTGGTCCTCCCACTCCTCCCGCAGCATGTCCATATAATGGGCACGAGCCTCACCGATGGTCATGGGGCAATGCACCGGAGAGGGTGGAGCAGAGGAGGAGGGTGCCATGGAGGAAGAGGAGGGTAGCGCTGGCTCGTCGGAGGAGACATCCTCCATTTGCACATCGTCGTCAGAGGCATCCTCCGGCTGCCTGCCGGCTTGCCAGTCGGCAGCAATGGCGGACATGGCCTTCTTCTACTCCGACGTCAGCCCATCCCGGAAAGCTTTGGCGGCGGAGGGATTCATGACAGGGTGTGGTGCGGGGAGGAATGATTGTGGCTATGGCCAGGGCACTGGGGCAGCGGTTTACATAGCATCGGTGGGCGGCAGAGGAACGGACGGGTGGTGCCGGAGGAGATGCCTCGGCAACCGCGAGCCATCAATGCGAGCGGCAGACGGACGGATGGGCGGCTATTGTATCGTTTGAACGCACGACAGTCGCCTACACCGGGAAGCGGCGCGGGGTGCGCTTTCTTCGCCGGCACGCCGCTTCAACGCTGGCGCCAGTGAACGGTCCCATCCCCTCTGGCCGGGCAAGAATGCGGGCGCTGACGCTCTGGAGTGGCACTAACCGAAAAAGCACGGGATGAGGGAAGGATTTTTGGTAGGGCAGGGCGGTCAAAAGCGTGCTTGGGATCGGTCAGGACTCTTGCAAACCTCTCCACGTTTGTCTTCGGTTTATGAAAGAAAACGCATCCGAACCACGCGGTGGATCGTTACAGAACCACTTTGCATGATTTTCACGGTCTAAACGGTTACGGGAAATTTGAGCATCAGAGTTTGGAGATGCCTAATATGGTTAATAATATAGCCAGCTGATGGCTATAAGAAACCGCCATGTCATCTAGAGCCATCATGTGTATGCACTTATACAATAGTGTGGGCTATAAAGTTGGCTATTGCATTAGTACTTTTTTCCATCTTCTTTCTATCTCTTTCTTCACATTTATTGTGTTTACCTAGGAATGCATATATAGCTAGGCTCTTCCATAAAATCCCACTCCCTTTATTTTTTAACATATTTCTTCTTCACATAGACAAAAATGTCATGTAAGAGCATCTCCAGTAGCTTGTCTATATGGATGTCTATACTCGTTTTCCACGACGTGAGCCCAAAACAGGCATCCAACAGCTTGTCTATATGATCGTCCAAATATACACATTTTCTAATTCGGCCTCGACAATGTCCATGCCTGGACAATGTGAAGGCGTTGTCTAAACTCAGCTGCAGTCATGATTTCTTCCTCTCCCTAGCGACGGCCCACCTGTCATGGTCCCTGTATATAGACATTCTGATGCAAAACTGGATGTGTATATAAAGGAATCTTTTTAAACCATTGTCTATATAAATATATAGACATCCAAATATACGCATGCTATTGGAGATACTTTAAGCGGGCTATAAACTCACTATTGTACTGCTCTTAAGAACCGGAGGAATTAACAACACGCACGCCGGAGGCTAGCCCCGGAAGCCGAGGCCACTGACGCGGATCCGCCCGCCAATTCCCATTGACCCCGCTCCGGCGCGTCGGCGCGGGGCAACGCGGCCTCGACAGTCGCGGACGGGAACGCCATATTTTTGCGGCACCAGCGCATTGTTCAAACGAACCAGGCCGGATCGGCGACCTTGCATACAAAATGTAGTAGCATCCGCTTGATGGCAAAGAAATACGATATCTGGAAGCCAGCGGGGCAGCGTTGAAACCCGTGGAGATGGATGGTTTGTCCGGTCTCTAGCGGCCAGGTCAGGGGCACACGGCAGCGTGTGGAACCACGCAAGGATACGTGTGATGTTTGCCGGCCGTCCGGCTATATCAAACAGGCCCTGGACACTGAATTATATCAACAGACATGCATGCTCCTCGTGCAAGGCTGTGATGAAGGCTGTCATGACCATCCCTTTTTGTCTCTCATGTGTTGCTGTTAGTTGGTGTTTAAGAAATAAGGTTGCAACGTAAGCTTCTTTTAGTCCTTTTCAGACATGCGAGACTGCTTGGCCGATCCTTTGCTTAACTAGAACCTCAAACTCCGTGTGCGCCAGCGTGGTCTTGACCCTCGTGAGGCGTCAAGAAGAATTGGGAGCTGCTTAGAACGGCAGAGACTCTAACTAAGGGAATCTTCAACCACAATCCGTAAATTTTCTTTCACGTTCGTCCGCATATATGGAGGATTAATCCATGGACACGGATGCAGAACGCCGTCATCCAAGTGTAGTCACATATATTCGTCCAGTCTCATCTTTTTTAAAGTCCTCACGATCAAATGGCCCCATACATAGAGTACAAACGTTCAAATAGCGGCATGTAGTGGTAGTTCACATTTTAAAAAGTTCAAATATTACATGCCAACATTGTTATCCCCTTTAACCATCTACTGATACTCAATCAGATCTTTTTTCAGTTGCTCGTGAATTGGCCGATGGCGAATTTGTTAATGCATTTGAATAAACTCTTCAAATGTGACCGGATTCTGGTCTGTAAGTTGGATAGGAAGACCCATATTATCAAATTCTAGAGTTGCGGCAGCATCGTCACTCTCATCCTCAACGATCATGTTGTGCAGGATCACACAATATGTCATCACCTCCCAAAAGGTCTCCGGATTTCATTGTTTAGCAGGTCCGCGACCAACTGCAAAACGGGCCTGCAGAACTTCAAATGCCCTCTCGACATCCTTTTTAGTTGCTTCTTGTTTTTGGGCAAAGTGAGTCTTTTTCTGGCCAACTGGTTTAGAGATGATGCTGACAAAGGTAGCCCATGGAAAATAGATATCGTCAACCAGATGGTAGTCCATGTTTTATTCATGTCCATTGACAGTACAGTGGCAAGGAGGAGCTTTTTCTTCAGTCCGCCTTGCAACAGTGATCGCTACAGCACATTGATGTCATTGTGAGACCCGGGCATGCCAAAGAAAGCATGCCAAATCCAAAGATCCTCCGATGCAACCGTTTAAAGAATTATGGTGGGCTTCTTAACATGAGCCTGATATTGCCCTTGTAAAGCCTTCGGGTAGTTCTTCCATTTTCATTGCATGCAGTCAAGAGATCCAAGTAAACCTGGCCACCCTCTTGCTTCTGAGATTGCCAAGAGCCTTTCGGTGTCTGCCACAGTTGGTTCTCACAGGTACTGAGGTCCGAACACCTCGACCACGGCAGTTCCAAACCTGACCATGGCATCTCCGCATGTGCTCTCAGACATCTATAGATACTTGTCCCACGAATCAGCAGTCGTGCCATATGCAAGCATCCTAGTGTAGCCATACATTTCTGGTAATCAGAGAAGCCAATCGTTCCCATGACGTCCTTGTTCAAGACAAAATAGTCATCATAGGACTGGACGCCATGATACAAACGATCGAAGACAGTCTTGCGCATCCGAAAACGCCAGCGAAAATGGTCAGCAAAGAGTGAATCCAAGGCAAAGTAGTCAGCCATCAGTGTCAAATAGCCATGCGCCCTGTTGCGGTTGAGCACTCGATGACCCTTGATTGAGCCCTTGAAATTAAGAACATGCTCCTCCGCACACTCCGCGTCCTTAAGGACCGCCTGCATCATCGCCGTCTCATCCCAGCACTCCTCCTCATTGGACGAGCCGTCGGAAGACTCAACATAGTGCTTGTATATGTACTCCAAATCGGAATCCTTGCTAGAAAGAAGAGAAAACTGTTTTAGCTCCGGCAATTCATCGAACAGTTGACGTGCACGGTGAGTATAGCAGTAGCGACTAGTACCTGACGGGGCAGTCGGAGGACAGAGGTTGAACGACGACGAAGGAGAAGCGGAGTGGAGCCCGGCTGGAACGTTGAAGGTGATGGAGACGTAGAGTTTCGGCAGGGGTGTGGTGTGACGGCCGAGGGGGTGGAGTGGCTGTGAAAGCAAGAGAGAAAGTAGGAAGGAGAGAAAATGAGAAGGATGGAGGCGCAGGGTCCAGAAGGGGTTTTGGGTGGGCCAGGGGTGTCGGAGTCCTACATGTCTGGTGTCCGGCCTCCCGCAAAGCTCCCCCAAATTTACCTCCGATTTATGGGAGAAATAACGTCCGGACCGCGTCGCGGACAATACAGGCCCGAATTGGATGGTTTCCACGGTCCGGACAACATGATACAAACGAAAGCGGGTCATTTGCAGGTTCACCTTGGAGATGCTCTAATATTACATATATACTATTCGATATTGGCTACCTGAATACATTAACAATGATAAAATGGAATAACGTACCACGTCTTATGGTTGGATTCTTCTTTAACATGGCACAACGCAGGTGCCTAAATGTACGCATATATACTTATCTTTATAAATGCAGGTACATATACATCGTATCCTATAAACAACTTCGTGATACTGAGCCGGCTAAACCTTTTAATACTGACTAAATTATCACAAACGTCTTCATAATCGACGACAAGATAATCTAAAAAAGCACAAACACCAATGCCAGATTTAGAACTTAAACTATGATGGGTTGGTTCCCCCACAAATAACCTAATCATCTGATCTACGTAAGTTCGCTCTTTTTCTGTAAAGAGGAACTATGCTTACTTCGCTCTTACGGCTGGCCGGGTTTCTACAATATCGATGCGGTGTATATACTAACCTAATCGATTGTATTGCATAATCTCTACATTATTTAATATGTGTATGTCTAAACGCAGGACATCTGTATGTATCGTTTCTTAATCTTTGGTGCGGTTGAAGAAATTTCCTTTCCACCACCAAATGTATAACAACATTATTTCGTCTGTGTGTACTCCTACAAAGTACAAACTGGTAATTTGACCTCTGATTGTTTGTTAGTAGAGGTCACTGTTCAGTTTTTTCGAAAAGGGAGGCTCCCCGGCCTCTGCGTCAGAGTGATGCATACGGCCATCTTTTTAATCAAAGGAACAAAACGTGCCAACAAGGTTCCAAAGTCTTCAACTAAAAAAAGAAAAGACAGCTCACACAGAGCCTAAAATGCTAGCGACACAAACTAGCCAAGAGGATACGCCACAATCGGCTGGCTAAAAATAGACAGATAAACTAATTGTCTATCCTATTACATGACCGCCATCCAAACCGGTTGAAGATATCCCGAGCTACCATCTCCCAATGAATAGATCCAGTAACCAAATGCTCTCTGGCTTCCATCGGAGTGAGTAGCGACCACGAACGGATCACTGTCGTGGTGCGGAAAATAACCTGCTAAAAATGAATACGTGATGTTCTGTTAAAAACCAAATCATTTCTGCAATTCCAGATAGTCCACAGCAGAGCACAAACTCCAACCTTAATATGTCTTGCTAAGTCAGGCTCAATCCCATTAAGCGATGTCCCAAATAAAGTATTGACATAATTCGGTGGAGTAGTATTAAAAGCAATGTGGACTGTCCGCCAAAGGACTTTGGCCAACGGGCAATCAAGAAAGAGGTGCTTAATCGCTTCATCCCGATCACAGAAACTAGACCTAGTAGGTCCTGTCCAATTACGCTTAATCAAGTTATCTTTTGTTAAAACAACTTGTTTATGGACAAACCACATAAACACTTCTATTTTCAAAGAAACTTTGACATCCCAGACAGTCTTGAAAGTTGGAATGGAGTTTGAATTAATAACATCAATATACATTGATTTAACTATAAATACTCTAGACCTAGTCAGTTTCCAGCGTAATTCATCGGGTTGGTCAGAAACTTGAACCTCCATGAGTCTCCTAACTAGATGGAGCCATTCGTCCCAACGATTTCCCGCTAGCGCTCGTCTAAACTGAATATTAAGGGGGCAGATTGAAATACCGTTGCAACAAACACCTCACGTCGTTGAGCAATACGATATAAAGACGGATATTGAATGGCCAAGGGCGAGTCGCCAAGCCAAGTATCCTCCCAGAAACGTGTACTAGCACCGTTTCCAATAACAAACCTCATCCTATTGAACATTGATTGTTTGACTTTCATAAGTCCTTTCCAGAAAGGCGAGTCAGTCGGCCTGACTGTGACCTGGGACAACGTTTTAGTCTGGAGGTACTTGCTACGAAGGATCTGCGCCCACATGGCCTCAGTCCCGGACGAGAGCTTCCACAGCCGCTTACTAAGAAGGCATCTGTTCTTAACTTCAAGATTCTCAATACTAAGACCCCCTTGATTTTTCGGTCTATAGACGATATCCCATTTAGCAAGACGGTATTTTCTTTTAAGTTCATCACCCTGCCAAAAGAAACGCGATCAATAGAAGTCCAGTCTTTTCCTAACACCAACTGGGACCTCAAAGAACGATAAGAGGAACATAGGCATACTCGTGAGCACCGAATTTATCAAGATTAATCGGCCTCTGTATGACATGAGCTTACCCTTCCAGCAACTCAGTTTCTTCTCAAATCGGTCTTAGATGTACTTCCATTCTCTGTTTGTCAGTCTACGATGGTGTATCGGAATACCTAGGTAGGAGAAGGGTAAACTCCCCAACTCGCACCCAAACAATTGTCTATAAGACTCCTGTTCGTCTTTGGCTCTACCAAAGCAGGACAACTCGCTCTTATGAAAGTTAATCTTTAACCCGGTCAATTATTCAAATAGGCATAACACCAGCTTCATATTTCTCGCCTTGGCCAAGTCATGCTCCATAAAGATGATTGTATCATCAGCGTACTGAAAGATGGATACACCTCCATCAACAAGATGAGGTACCAAGCCACCCACTTGACCATTCTCCTTAACCCTTCCTATCAAAATTGCTAACATATCCACCACAATGTTAAACAGGATAGGGGACATCGGATCTCCTTGTCTTAGGCCTTTATGTGTCTGGATAGAGGTCACTGTTCATATTGATATGTCAGAAATCACAACACAACACAGTGTTATATACTATTGTTGTATAGGTTCGCAGAGTAGCTACGTGTCTGCATTTTTTATTTGCATTCATTAAAATATAAGTAAAAGAATTAGTTAAATTTGTCCTGTTTTGAGAATACAGTGCAGGTCTGACTATCAACATTTGTTCAATAATAATCTTATTTCAAATTTGGAAATGGCACCAAAATAACCACGTCAAATCTGCCAACCCCCTCCCTCAAGACTTCACACAAAACTTCGTCCGCATTTGCTACAGAAAAGTCCACGTGTCTTCTGGATGTGTGGACACGCACAAGATTTTAAATTGGCAATGACGAATCAGCAATAGCTATACACTTGAATATATGCTGTCGCGGCAACATTCCAAGGTGGCAGGAGCACTGATGGTCATGTGAATGTTTGTCTGGCCGGGCAAGAGTGTAATGTTTTCTCTTTCCTCCCCTAAGACATAATACACCAATACCGTATAAATGGGCTAAATCTCTGTTCACATCATGTAATATATTAAAAGTGAGAAAAGTGGACGGTGGACGATTACACGAAGAAGAGCTCAGATTTTAAATTTGGGTTCTGCAAGAGAATGTTTCATAAACAAAATTAGAAAACATGCAAGACCGCAAATGTTCATTTTTATGTCCGGACATGGTCTGCGGACATGATGCGAGAGAGAGCCACCGAACACTACTCACAAATTAATCCGGCTCGAAGGAGAGAGGGTAAAGGAGACCATGCATGTGGTGAGATATTATGGTATGGTATCTGGTTAGGGAGAGAGAGAGAGAGAGAAGAGAGGGCGATGTATGTGA
>NC_041382.1:615970078-616007841 GCF_002162155.2 Triticum dicoccoides | reverse complement strand
CCCCATTAGTTGCAAAGATACCATAATCCGTACATCCGGACTGCTAAACGAGCATCATATAAGGGTCTTCTTTGGATGTTAAAAGTGGTCCGGACACTGCGGTCCGGACATATAGTTGAAGTTTGAGGGTCTATTTTGGAGATGGCCTAACACTCTTATGGTAGCAGGCTGAACATACCTCCGTCTGAAAAAACTAAGTATAGCTCAGTTGGCTAAGTTTCTTGTGGTTGAACTTATCCATCGGGTTCAAGTACTAGACTTGACACGGGTGCTCGTATTTTAGGTATTTATTTCAGACTTTTCAACATTATTCTCTCATTCACATGGGTGAGTGGGCATGCATGTATGGAGCATCTGCTTCCCTTTCTATATTTTATATTACATTTATCTCACAAAAATCCATTAATATCATGATATATTTAAAGGAGAAAAGGAGAACTTAATGAAAGCAAACAAACTCCTCTTTAGCTATGTAAACGTAGTCAATATAACTCAAAAGAGTTAATTTGCATCGGAAGCCTAAGAGCAGAGGATAATCATTTTGGTCGGCGGAGTACCTTTTCACAACGCAATGAGCATTAAGACACAATCTATTGCCGGGGTTTAAGAAAAGAGTAAAGTTACTAGGGTTTTGCATTTCTACATGTGCAAATGTTCTATCACCTCGATGAAAATGTATCTACACATTAGAGTGGATATTAGGTGGAAGGTTGGTGAAAACTATGTTTTAAATTTTGTGGAAAAAATATGATATGTGGAAGAGGATGTTCTACAAACATGTAAATTTTTAAATTCAAAATCAATAATTTTTTTCATTTGGGTGGTATAAAAAAAACAAATTCAATAATGAATATTGATAAGCAATACAACATCATTGTCCAAGCATATTTTTCTCATGCCTCCTTTTTTGAAACCTAGAAATATAATATGACTATGTATAAAAAGAATTAAAAAGCAGGTATGGAGAATAAAAGATTATCCTATGCCTGTTTTGGGAAACATCATGATAATAAGGCTCCATATGTACTACGACAACCTTGTCCAACATGAGTGTCAATCCATCTCTGAAGAAATCAAAATTCTTGCTTTTGACTCTATGTCCAAGGCGGAGAAGATCCTTCTTTACAAGAAATTTATGGGTACTAAGTGTAGGCACTTCCATTCTGAATATCTTGCCATTTCTTTTACTCCAAATATTCCAGCACCCCAGAATGATGACATACACAACAATTTTCTGAGGGATTTCTTTGAAAGCCAACAACGGAAATACCTTTCTGATTGTTGGGGAGACTAGAGTCCCAAAGAAATAAACTAATTTACAATCCCCAAAAATATGTAAGGTTGTCTCTTTACAGTTTTCTTGGCAAAAGACATAATGTATATCAATTAATGTGCATTGATTTCCTTTTGATAGTTTCTTGTGTTGATTCTATCATGCAAAATGAGACAAAAGGAAGTCTTGTGCTTGATCTAGCACCACATTTCCTGATCCATAATAAAGCTCTCTTAATGTAAAACCTTCACAGAATTTTCAATAAGGAGGATCTACCATGGGTGAAAGTTACTTGAGAAGCCTATTGTAACAAATTATCTTCCAACTTACATACATGAATGGTCTTACTTGCAGAGAACTCCTCTCAAACTATTAAGTGAATTTAAAAAAGTGGCAACTTGTTGTATTGGATCTAGAGATTTAGTAATGTTTTGGTATGACCAATGGCAGAAGCAACCTCTTTCATAGAAATATCCTGAGATACTCTCTTTTGCCACAAGCAGTAAACTTTCCTTGGCTGATGTGGCCAATTGTATTGACTTGGTTGAGCACTTTCATACACCATTGTCTATTCAAGCTTATAGTTAGTTAAATCAAATTAAGGAACAGTTTCAGTAGATCACCCCTCCACCCATCTTGACAAATGGACATATAAATGCAAGGGTCATGGCTACTCTTCAATGCAAATGTACAAATGGATGTGTTGGCGAACGCAGTATTTCAAAAAAATTCCTACGATCACGCAAGATCTATCTAGGAGATGCATAGCAACGAGAGGGAGAGTGTGTCTATGTACCCTCGTGGATCGAAAGCGGAAGCATTGAGTAACGCGGTTGATGTAGTCGAACGTCTTCGCGATCCAACTGATCAAGTACTGAATGCACGACACCTCCGCAATCTGCACACGTTCAGCTCGGTGACGTCCATCGAACTCTAGATCCAGCTGAGGCCGAGGGAGAGTTTCGTCAGGACGATGGCGTGTTGATGGTGATGATGAAGTTATCGGCGCAGGGCTTCGCCTAAGCACTACGACGATATGACCGAGGTGTGTTTCTGTGAAGGGGGGCATTGCACATGGATAAAACAATTGTTAACTTGTGTGTTCTAGGGTGCCCCCTGCCCCCGTATATAAAGGAGCAAGGGGGAGGCCGGCCGCCCCTCATAGGGCGCGCCCAAGGGGGGCAATCCTACTCCAAGTAGGAGTTGGATCCCCCCTTTCCTAGTACTACTAGGAGAAGAAGGAAGGAGAGGGGAAAGAGAAGGAAGGAGGGGGCGCCGCCCCTCCCCCTAGTCCAATTCGGACTAGGCTCATGGGAGGCGTGGGAGCGGTTGCGATTGTTGTGCTATGTGCACTGTTCTGTCGGTCTCTGTGCTTGGCGTGAGGGCTCTCCGCGAGAATTTATAGACCCAATGATGAGTTGTTGGCCGCCTTATCATGGGGATAAAGAAAGATTAGTCACCGATTGTTTTTAAGTGATCACAAACTCTTTGAGATAGCATATCCACCGATTTCTGCAATGCTCATTTATTTAGTAAAGCTTCTTTATTTGTACATAGCATATACTAATCCAAAAGGCATGGAATTGTAGAAAGGAAAATCCATCTTGGAGGCACCCAATTATAAGTCCTGCAAATTGTGCTCTTTAATAATTATGCGTCCTTTTTTAGCCATGGAAAGTAAACCATGGACAATTTTAGTTAATCTAATGTGTTCATTTTCTTGTTGGTACCATCTTTTGGAACAGTCGAAATAGAAATATAAAATATATTAAAATAATTTACATTACTCAATTGTAAAGCTTCCCCACTGCTTCCATAATCTATAGAAAGTGTCTGACGGCAACTCAAAAAAGAAAAAGTATCCGATGAAAATCAAGTTACAATAAAAAGAACTCTGTGAAAATCCCCGACCCTTGCATTTATATGTCCATTTGTCAAGATGGGTGGAGGGGGTGATATATTGAAATTGTTCCTTAATTTTATTTAACTAACTATAAGCCTGAATAGACAATGGTGTATGAAAATGATCAACCAAGTCAATACAATTGGCCACATCAGCCAAGGAAAGTTTACTGCTTGTGGCAAAAGAGAGTATCTCGGGATATTTCTATGAAAGAGGTTGCTTCTGCCATTGGTCATACCAAAACATTACTGAATCTCCAGATCCAATACAACAAGTTGCCACTTTTTTAAATTCACTTAATAGTTTGAGATGAGTTCTCCGCAAGTAAGACCATGCATGTATGTAAGTTGGAAGATAATTTGTTATAATAGGCTTCTCAAGTAAGTTTCACCCATGGTAGATCCTCCTTATTGAAAATTTTGTGAAGGTTTTATATCAAGAGAGTTTTATTATGGAGAGCCACATTATGAATGTATAATCCACCTTGGGATTTTTGCCTACAAACTTATCCTAAGCAATTAAAGCAGATCATTTATTCCCTTGCCTAAATACCATACAGAATAAGTTCCTAAGATATTTGTTAATTTGCTCGGTGATGCTGATAGCCAAAGTAAGGTACAAATGATGAAAATGGATAGAGAGGAGGATACTGATTTAATTAATTTAAGTCTTCCATCATATGACAATAAAATAGAGCAGCCAGTCAATCTTCTCTCAAATTTTTTTGACAAATAGGATTGAAGTCTTCAAGTTTTGGTCTGCTAGTATTGAGAGGGAGATCAAAATATGTGAATGGAAAATATCCCAACTAGCATGAATGTTAACCAATGTACGAGCTTTGTCATGACTGACATTGAGAGGAACCGTCACATATTTAGTATAATTAATTACCAGACCAGTTTGAGCAGCAAAGTGTCTCTACAGATTCATTACTTGTACAAGTAGGCTTTCAGCACCAAGCATTACAAGAATTGTGTCATCTACGTACTAGATGATAGAGAAGTCAGAAGATGATAAACAGGAAATAGGGATCTGATCAAGTCATTATTCATAGCCTCATTTAGGACACACTGAAGCAAATCAACAGGAAGCAAAAAATTAGAAGAGATAGAGGCCCTGTTATCTAACTCCTCTTTTACAGTGAAGCTGGCCTCCAGGGATTCCATTCAGTAAAACTGAGGAAGCACAAAAATTAGAGGAGATAGAGGCCCTGTTATCTAACTCCTCTTTTACAGTGAAGCTGGCCTCCAGGGATTCCATTCAGTAAAACCGAGGAGGTGCTAGAGAATAAAAATCAATTCCATCCAATTCAACCATCTCGCTCCAAAACCTCCATTCAGTAAATTGGTCTCCTTCTTTAAACAAAAATTGAAGTTGTAATGTCGGGTAGGAGAGAAGCGTTACAACAGTTTTTCCTGTCAGATGAGGTAGGAGAGAAGCGTTACATGCGCAGAGATTCCTGTCAGATGAGGTAGGAGAGAAAAATTAAACCTCTTTTTCTTACATGAATACACATCAATACAAACATAGAGGGGTGAATAACAACAGTTTTTCCTATCAGATGAGGTAGGAGAGAAGCGTTACATGCGCAGAGATTCCCTCTCCTACCAAAGACTTACATTTTATTTTATTTTTATATCATTTTGAATGGCTCATAAATTTGGTACCAAAATTTGTTTCTGAAACTTTTTATTTTTTACATCTTTGAATTCTTGGCGAATAGGCCGTTAAAGCAAGACCGGCCCTGAATATATTTGAACAAGTTTAAAGTACCGATTTCACAAATTTCACAAATTTTATAATAACATATTTCACTCATTTCAAAAAATATTTCATATTAACATATTTCACTCATTTCACATATGATATTTCACTCATTTCAAAAAATATTTCATAATAAGATATATCATTCATTTCAAAATAAATTTCATAATAACATATTTAAAACAGATTTCACTCATTCCATATAACGTATTTCACAATTTTCAAAACAAATTTCATAATAACATATTTAAAACAGATTTCACTCATTCCATATAACATATTTCACTCATTTCAAAAGGATATCATAATAACATATCCCACTCATTTCAGAAAGATTTCGTAAATAACACATTTCACTAATTTCATACTAACATATTTCACTCATTTCAAAAAGGATATCGTAATAATATATTCCACTCATTTTAGAAAAGATTTCGGAAATAAAAAATTTCACTCATTTCATACTAACATATTGCACTCATTTCAAAAAGATTTCACAAATACATTTTTCATTATTTGCTCCACCTTCCTTTGAGCTGAGCACAGATGTGAGGGTCTCCGCGGCATCGGTTCTTTCAAGCTTGCTGGCGTCGTCGTCGCTGGAGAGATTGGCCGCTAGCTCATGAGCGCGAGAGAACAGTGGGTGCCAGAGGAGACGCCCTGTGGACAAGCGCTTTGAGGGCAGGGCCGCGAAAAAAGTCGCGGATCTGGCAACAGCCAAGCACTAGTGCAGAATCAAGCTTTAGTCCTGGTTCGTAAGGACCTTTAGTGCTGGTTCTGCAACCGGCACTAAAGGGTGGGGACTAAAGCCCCCCCCCCCCCCCCACACACACACACCTTTAGTGCCGGTTCGTCATGAACCGGGACCAAAGGCCCACCACGTGGCACGAGCCCACGCCGGGGGGCTGGGGGCCTTTAGTCCCGGTTGGTTACACCAACCGGGACTAAAAGATTTAGGGGTTTATGGGTTTATCGTTTATTTTTCCTTTTAATTTTGTGCTTTTCATTTAATTCTTTTTCATTTCAAACATATTTACGCTACTACATATTGTACACGTTATGCATATATATAAACATATTTTAGGGGTTTATTTCTCGTAGAAACGACCATTCACATACACATATATATACAATTTGGTATATACATTTTCTCCTACAATTTGCAGATAATTACATGAAGGCATTACAACTTGTAATGGTATTCTCCTTTGGGATCTATGACCTGGTCGAGCAAAAATCCTGCTATTTCCTCTTGAATTGCTCGTACGCGATCCTTTGGTAGGAGCTGATCCCGCATCTCCCTCATCTTTAAAGAAGGAGATCAATATGCATGTATTAGAGGAGTTAGAGGCCCCGGTATACTGAATGGAGGTGCTAGAGAACAAAAATTGAAGGAGATAGAGGCCCCGGTATCTCACTCTTCTTCACAGTGAAGCTGTTTTCCAGGGATTCCATTCACTAAAACCGAGGAGGTGCTGGATGAAAAAAATCAATTCCATCCAATTCAACCATCTTGCTCCAAAACCTCTAGTAGTAAGAAATATCATGATTGTGTCATGCGCAATCACCTCAAAGCATTTCTCAAATCCAGCTTTGGGGCCATAATTTATTTTTAAGACGGTTGGCAGTAAAATAAGAACTCAAAAGCCCAAATAAGACAGTTTTGGATGGATCTGCTTTAAAAAACATATTTATTGATACGAACCAATTTGAAAATTACTTTATGCAGCTTTTTGCAAGCAGATTTTTTAAGATTTTGATGGTGCAGTTAATTAAGGACATTGGCATGAAGCCACTTGAGGTTTGAGGGTTGTCTTTCTTTGGAATCAGGGTGATAAAAGTTGTATTGATGGACTGCAAGTTAATTATTCCATGATAGACGTCCTCAATAAGCTCACACAAATCATTTTCAAGAATATCCCGGTAGGACATAATAAAAGCGTCATTGACCCATCAGGTGCAGGACCCTTGTGAGAAGGGAATTTTTTAACTTGATTTTCACATAGTTCTTTTTATTGTAACTTGATTTCCATCGGATACTTTTTCTTTTTTGAGTTGCCATCAGATACTTTCTATAGATTATGGAAGCAGTGGGGAAGCTTTACAATTGAGTAATGTAAATGATTTTAATACATTTTAGATTCTTATTTCGATTGTTCCAAAAGATGGTACCAACAAGAAAATGAACACATTAGATTAACTAAATTTGTCCATGGTTTTACTTTCCATGGCTCAAAAAGGACGCATAATTATTAAAGAGCACAATTTGAAGGACTTATAATTGGGTGCCTCCAAGATGGATTTTCCTTTCTACAATTCCATGCCTTTTGGATTACTATATGCTACGTGCAAATAAAGAAGCTTTACTAAATAAATGAAAGAGCATTGCAGAAATCATTGGACATGCTATCTCAAAGAGTTTGTGATCACTAAAAACAATCGGTGACTAATCTTTCTTTATCCCCACGATAAGGCGGCCAACAACTCATCATTGGGTCTATAAAGTCTCGCGGAGAGCCCTCACGCCAAGCGCAGGGACCGACAGAACAGTGCACGCAGCACAGCAATCGCAGCCCCTCCCACGCCTCTCAAAGCTGATTTATTAAGCCTTAACCTCCTCCTTGGAGCACAGAGCATCGCTGGTCCTGCACCTCCGCGGCGGCCGGCATTTCGCAAGAATCGATGGGGTGCAAGTCGTGCCAGAAGCCCAAGGCGCAGCACCGCAAGGGGCTGTGGTCGCCGGAGGAGGACCAGAAGCTCCGCGACTACATCGTCCGCTACGGCCACAGCTGCTGGAGCACCGTCCCCGTCAAGGCCGGTAAGAACTCCCTCCCAGCCAAGCGCGGCCGGCATTTCGCGCGCGATTCCCCCGAGAATTTCGAAGGGGAATCGGGCAGATTTTCTTCTTGTCTACTTGCATTCATGCCCAAATTCCGAATTTCCCCTGATTTCCTGCCGAGGCTCTGCAAATGCACCTCGGCTCGTGGGAAGGGGGAAGATGGGGAATTAATTTCTCTTGAGCTTCGTCTGCCTGCTCGAATTCAGAATTCAGCAAATTTTTGTAGCGCTTTCGGAAAAGAATCCAGCAGAATTTTGTCAAATGTACCTTGGCAAGTGGGGTGGGGGCTAAATTTTGCCGTGAATTGCAGGGCTTCAGAGAAACGGCAAGAGCTGCAGGCTGCGATGGATCAACTACCTGAGGCCGGGGTTGAAGCACGGCATGTTCTCCCGGGAGGAGGAGGAGACCGTCATGAGCCTCCACGCCACACTAGGCAACAAGTAAGCATCCCAAGCACACATCACAATTCTCACCTTTTCCACCCCACCTTCTTCGGCCTCAGATAGCTGACGAGCAAAACGTCACCTGATTAGCAGGCGCGGTTGAATTGAATCAGTCAGAGAGTATTTCTTTGTTATTTTTTTCCTTCTAATTCATCTATAGTCATCCTCAGAAGTTTAATAATAAAAGGAAGAAAAGTAGAGTATTCTTGCTCAATTTGCTGGTGTCAGCATGGCAGTGTCGTTTTGCTGGCGAGTTGAGTTTCAAGCGTAGAAAGTGAAATAAAAGGGAAAGAAAACGTATTCCTGGCGGAAACAAAAGGAAATGCTGATGTCTGCCATGGGCATGGAGACCGCTTTACGTGGTGGAGTTGATGCCGACGCCTGCGTTGGCTTCTCTTTCCGAGTGCTGGTTTGGTGACAGTGAGCAAGCGCCTCGCTTTCGCTAACCTACTGGATGGAAAGTTGGCTTGGTCACGGTTAACCTCTTTTTGGACAGAGGAAAGGACGAAAGAGCAACTGAGAATCGCTAGCCTTGTGGCTAAAGGGTCTTTTGCGGTTGCCTGTCGGTGCAAGCAAAGCTGGTTTTATCATTTCCGTTTCGTGCGTCCTTGATCATAGCTAGTACTGTGCCGTGCCTAGTTTTGATAATGAAGATAGATTGATATTATGAGTGTACAATCATTTGTGAACACGCTTCTAGTACAGTCAACTGTTGAGACCAATGGGCAATGATAGTGTAACAGATGCTTTGACATTGACAATCATACCTTTATTTATCGGAGTAACTGTACACTAATTTGCTTCTCTAACATTGGTGAGGTTTTTTCTCTGGCGCAGGTGGTCTCAGATAGCGCAGCACCTGCCGGGCCGGACCGACAACGAGGTGAAGAACTACTGGAACTCGTACCTGAAGAAGCGCGTCGAGGGCGCGCGGGCGCCAGCCAAGTCCGCCGGCTCGGACGCGCCCCGGAGCCCGACGCCCAGCGACAGCGGCCGCGAACGCAGCACCGTTAACCAGCCGTCCAACTCCGGCTCGTCCGGCCCGCCCGAGTCGTCGTCGACGGCCGACGACTCGAGCAGCCTCACCGGGCCCGGCGCGGCCGGCTCGATCCGGCCGCACGCGCCCGTGCTCCCCAAGGTGATGTTCGCGGACTGGCTCGACATGGACATGGACTACGGCGCCGGCCTGATGGCTCCGAGCGCCCTGGACGCCGCCTTCGACTGCAGCCCGGCGCAGCAGGGCGCGAGCGGGAGCACCACGGTGGACGGTCGTTGCGGCGCCGTGGACTCGTTGCAGGGGCTCGGCGACGGCGGCATCTGCTGGGAGTTCGAGGCGGACATGCAGGGCGGAGGAGCAGGGTTCTGCGACCTGCTCTCCATGAGCGAGTTCCTCGGGATCAACTAGGCGGGAACCCCGGCGTCGCGGGTGAGGCAGCAGGCTAAGCCGACCGTCGTGATCGAGCGAGCGGCGAAGTGTTCTGCGGCAAAGCGTCGCGGGGTGTTTGATTCGTTGTTCCGTGCTGTAAATCATCGTGCCGTGTTTGTGCAGTTTTAAACTTTTTTTCTTTCTTTTTGCCTATAATTGTGCAGTCTTAAGGTTTAGAGTGTAGCGAACAAAGCGTTTAATTTCTTCGTAAGAGTTTGTAGCCCCGCTCTGGTCCCGGGGAACGTGTATACAGAAATAACAACGAGGGCAGAGCGCAAGGATTTCATGGTTTCATAGGTTCCGTATCCGATTGGTGTCTGAATTTCTGGATGAGAATGCATCATGGGACCTCGAGTTGTTAAGGCACTTCGTGGAGGCTGATGTCTCCGTCCATAGTTTAAAAAATCGAACCGCTGACGCTGAGGCCGTCGGTTAAGGTATTTACCGACAAAAAAATCAGAATATTCAAGGATATTTTTCAAAATTTTGACCTCGAATCAAAGAAATACACATAATATTAGACATAAACCATTAATAATTCATAAGGTGGTATTGGCCTAGTTGGTTATTGGTGTCTTACCTCAAGGTTAGGTGTTTAATCCCTAGGTTATGCACCATTTTTTTTAATCTTTCCCTCTTTTTTTACTAAAAGACCAATACACCTTAAAAGGTAGGCAAGATACCGGTTCCTGGTTTTTTCGGTCGAATCGGTGGTCCGGTCTAGTTTTTAAAACTATGGTCTCAGCAGACCCTGTCGGCCGGCCCTGCCCGGCCTAGGGCTAAACATGTTTGGCATGGCATGGTCCGCGAGAGCACGTCTAGTACACGGGCCTTGTCGTGCCGCCCTGCGTGCCCCGCCTTCAGGCCCAGGCACGGCACTGCAAGTAAATAGGTGGGCTCATCGGCATGTTTAGCCCGCCAGTCCGTGTATTATTCAGCCTATTTGATTGTTTTGGGCCTATATTCAGCCTCTTAGCTTATAAAAAAAGGTCGTGCCATGCCCCGGGACACGTGCTCAACCTCGCGTCCTAAGCACGGCCCGATTAGCCACGGACCGGGCACGCGTGCTAATGAGCCGGCCTGCCAGGCACAACCAAGTGGCCAGGTTTGTGGGCAGATCCTATTTGGCGCGCGGGTCGCCGCTTAGCAACTGCGCGCATACCCAGCTATGCACGCTGTGTTGGTTTGGGCCGGCCCAACTAGCCGTTTTGTTTACTTTTTTGGTTTTTTTCCTTTTAATTTGCATGTTTTACTTTCTTTTTAAATTTATTTTCCCTTTTTTTCATTTCATTTTTTCTTTCCAAATACAAGGACATTTTCTCAAATCTGGGAACTTTTTTCCCAAACCAATGGACATTTTTTCAAGACGGTGAATTTTTAAAAAATTCAAAATTTGTTCACCGAAACAAAAAAAGGTTCATCAAATTCAAAAAATGTGAATGAATTTTTCAAAGATGTTCATCATATTAAAAAATGTTCATCGAATACAAAAAATATTTGATTTAAAAAAGTCATCAAATTAAAGAAATGTTCATTGAATTTAAATTTTGTACATGAGATAAAAAATGTTCATCAAATTCAAAAATTAAGTTTTAGAATTGTGGGAAAATTTATGAATTCTTGCAATTTTTTAAATCCGTGGAGATTCTTATGAATTAGTGAACATTTTTTGAAATAATAATATTTTTTTGAAATCCAAAAAAATAAAGAATAATTTTTTATTCAACATTTATTTATCAAATTAGAAATAATGTTCATTGATTTTAAGTTTTGTTCATCAAATACAAACAATGTTCATAAAAAAATGTTCATCAAAATACAAAAATGTACATAAAATCAAAAAATAGTCATGAAAAAGTTCATCATTTTGAATTTCTTACCATTTTACGAATTTGTGAAGATTCTCTTACATTAGTGAAGCTTTTTTAAATTCTGATTTTTTGAAATCCAAACTTTTTTAAAGAAGCAAAATATTAAACAGAAAAGAAAAGAAAAACAAAAAGAAACGAAAAAAACAGGGGAGCCCCGCCCCACAATTGGGCTAACCCAAGTCACGTGTGGGAGCGAGGGGTTGCGCTTTGTGCGCAGAATAGGAGCTCCCAAGTTTGTGTCTCGGAGATCCTCAAATCAGAGCTTCGCTGAGGTAGAAGGATGACATGCTCGTTTGGGGCCCGGGTAAGTTTGGAAGTTTCTCTAACAAGAGTGCCTACTCTCTTGTGCTTGATGAAGCTCACAAAGTTAGCTCGATGGGCCCTAGTTATGTGCCTAATGGTCACTGTTCTTGTTGGAAACTCATCTTGGTCATGCGGTATTCCACCCACTATATCACATGGAGGGTGGTTGCGAATACCATTCCGACTTGGTAGAATAAACACGATAGGGGTCAATTGACTAATCTCTACTCGGTCATGTTCTGCTGAGACGGAAAACAACTTCCATCTCCTCTGTCGTTGCCCTCTTGCCCGTGAACTTGGAAGTTTATGGCGGAAGTGTGGAGGCTACCTGATCTGGCATCTATTTGCAACATCGACAAAAATGGCTTCTACATGCTCTTGATCAGTTGCCTGATGTTGAGCATTGTATGCTACTAATGACCCTTTGGCGTTGTTGGCATGTACGCAATGAAGTGGTTCACAATAAGCCTCCACCTTGATGGATACTTCCAGAAGGTTCCTTGTCAGCTATCTTGATTCTTTGATTGGACTGAAACTTGATCTGCCTGTTGCCATGCAAAGGAAAGGTGATCATCACATATGATAGTTGGGTAAAACCCTCACATGTGATACCGGCTATGGAGAAGCCATTTGTTTGGCTTCCTCCAAGATGTGTTGCATTAAATTGAACTCAGATGGGTCCTTTGCGGATGACGGTGCTACCGGTGCAGGTATGGTACTCAGAGATGTCAAAGTGAGAATTATGTTATTGTCTAATTGGGAGCTTTTTCTTGTAGGGAAGCCATCGAGGTCGAGCTATATGTACATGTATGGGAGGTCGCTCTTTCTCTATCTAGAGAAGTGACCTTCCAATTATAGTAGAGAGGATTCCATCATAGCAGTTAAGATGATTCAATCGCGTGGCTTGGACAAACTGGTTTATTCCTCTCTCGTAAAAGAAATCAAACACCTTATTTATCTTCGCGAAACTTGTTAACCGTACTCAGAATAAGGTTAGCGATAGCTTAGCAAAGCTTGCTATATTGGATGGTAGAATTATGACTTAGGTTGGTTCTGGACCTCCAGAACATTAGAGCTAGCTCTCGCAAATTGTAATGACAATGTCATTGAGTCATACAATGTTTTCACTCGCAAAAAGTATTACTATTGTGTCGGACTGCTCATTAGATTGGTCCACATGACCCGTGGACTCTTCTTGTAGTTCAAATTATCACGTGATGTCTACTGCGCAACCTTCTTCTTGTAGACATTGTTGGGCCTCCAAGTGCAGAGGTTTGTAGGATAGTAGCAAATTTCCCTCAAGTGGATGACCTAAGGTTTATCAATCTATGGGAGGCGTAAGTTGAAGATGGTCTCTCTCGAACAACCCTGCAACCAAATAACAAAGAGTCTCTTGTGTCCCCAACACACCCAATACAATGGTAAATTGTATAGGTGCACTAGTTCGGCAAAGAGACGGTGATACAAGTGCAATATGGATGGTAGATATAGGTTTTTGTAATCTGAAATTATAAAAACAGCAAGGTAACAAGTAATAAAAGTGAGCATAAATGGTATTGCAATGCCATGAAACAAGGCCTAGGGTTCATACTTTCACTAGTGCAAGTTCTCTCAACAATAATAACATAATTGGATCATATAACTATCCCTCAACATGCAACAAAGAGTCACTCCAAAGTCACTAATAGCGGAGAACAAACAAAGAGATTATTATAGGGTACGAAACCACCTCAAAGTTATTCTTTCGGATCGATCTATTCAAGAGTTCGTACTAGAATAACACCTTAAGACACATATCAACCAAAACCTAATGTCACCTAGATACTCCAATGTCACCTCAAGTATCCGTGGGTATGATTATACAATATGCATCAAACAATCTCAGATTCATCTATTCAACCAACACAAAGTTCTTCAAAGAGTGCCCCAAAGTTTCTATCGGAGAGTCAAGACGAAAATGTGTGCCAACCCATATGCATAAGTTCACGAGCGAAACCCGCAAGTTGATCACCAAAACATACATCAGGTGGATCACGTGAATATCCCAATGTCACCACAGATAAGCACATGCAAGACATACATCAAGTGTTCTCAAATCCTTAAAGACTCAATTCGATAAGATCACTTCAAAGGGAAAACTCAATCCATTACAAGAGCGTAGAGGGGGAGAAACATCATAAGATCCAACTATAATAGCAAAGCTCGCGATACATCAAGATCGTACCATCTCAAGAACACGAGAGAGAGAGAGAGAACACATAGCTAGTGGTACATACCCTCAGCCCCGAGGGTGAACTACTCCCTCCTCGTCATGGAGAGCGCCGGGATGATGAAGATGGCCACCGGAGAGGGATTCCCCCCTCCGGCAGGGTGCCGAAATGGGTCTAGATTGGTTTTCGGTGGCTACGGAGGCTTCTGGCAGCGGAACTCCCGATATATTCTGCTCCCCGATGTTTTTAGGGTATATGGACATATATAGGCGAAAGAAGTCGGCCAGGGGAGCCACGAGGGTGGGGGCGCGCCCAGGGGGTAGGGCGCGCCTCCCTGCCTCATGGCTTCCTCGAAGCTTCCCTGACGTCTACTCCAAGTCTCCCGGATTGCTTCTGTTCCAAAAATAACTCTCCTGAAGGTTTCATTCCGTTTGGACTCCGTTTGATATTCCTTTTCTTCGAAACACTGAAATAGGCAAGAAAACAACAATTTGGGATGGGCCTCCGGTTAATAGGTTAGTCCCAAAAATAATATAAAAGTGTTTAGTAAAGTCCATAAACAACCAAAACGGATAAAATAATAGCATGAATACTTCATAAATTATAGATACGTTGGAGACGTATCAGCATCCCCAAGCTTAATTCCTGCTCGTCCTCGAGTAGGTAAATGATAAAAGAAAGATTTATGAAGTGTGAATGCTAGCAGGTGCACAAGTTTGATCAATGGTAATTTCAATCACCTTTTCTAGCATCATTATATATCATAACAGTAGCTCAACTCATAGGAATTCTCATGATCAAGTAACAAGCTATTCACATGTTAAAGTATAGATCATAAACTTTCTTGAAAACTAACAAACCGTGTTATTAGTCATCAAACAATTACAATTCATCTTATTTTCAAGAAGGGTCTATGTCAGAGCTTTGATTCAGCAAACTTCACATAGTCAACTATCATGTAGTCTTTCACAATTGCTAACACTCAAGTGATATTTATGGGTTCAAAGTTTTAATCAGGCACAGAGAAAGATAGGGGCTTATAGATTCACCTCCCAACCTTTTACCTCAAGGGTAATGTCAACAATAATAGTTCATGATGCCTTACATCCAATTGGATATATATCAGGATCTTTCCAACACAATGTGCTTGCCAAAGGATAAAATGTAAAAATGAAAGGTGAAGATCACTATGACTCTTGCATAAGGTATAATACAAGAATAAAAGATAGGCCCTTCGTAGAGGGAAGCAGAGGTTGTCATGTGCTTTTATAGTTGGATGCACAAAATCTTAATGCGAAAGAACGTCACTTTATATTGCCACTTGTGATAGGGAACTTTATTATGCAGTCCGTCGCTTTTATTGTTTCCACATCACAAGATCGTATAGATCTTATTTTGTCCACACTAATAGATCATACATATTTAGAGAGCAATTTTTATTGCATGCACCGATGACAACTTGCTTGAAGGATCTTACTCAATCCATAGGTAGGTATGGTGGACTCTCATGGCAATACTGGTTTAAGGGATGTTTGGAAGCACAAGTAGTACCTCTACTTGGTGCAAAGAATTTCGCTAGCATGAGGGGGAAAGGCAAGCTCAGCATGTTGAATGATCCATGACAATATACTTTATTTCAGATATAAGAAAACATAACCCATTACGTTGTCTTCCTTGTCCAACATCAACCTTTTAACATGTCATATTTTAATGAGTGCTCAAAATTACAAAAGATGTCCAAGATAGTATATTTATATGTGAAATCTCTCTTCCCTCAATATTCTTTCATGAATTGTTCAAGTGACCAATACAATGTTTGCTAACCTTCAATAAATTTACCACCTCTACTTCTTATATGTGAAGTCATTACTCCCCATGGGATAAGCATATGAAACATATATAATTTCAGATTTATTATATTCAATTCATTCAACCATTTACTCATAGGATATATGTGAAGCACGTAAATGAATAACAAACTACTCCGAAAGATATAAGTGAAGATCAATGAGTAGTTAAATAATTATTTAGCTATGTGAAGACTCTCCAGTTTAATAATTTCATATCTTGATACTTTATTTAAACAGCAAGCAAAACAAAATAAAATGACATCTAAGAATAGCAAACATCATGTGAAGAAGCAAAACTTAGGATCAACCGATACTAACCGATAGTTGTTGAAGAAGAAAGGTGGGATGCCAATCGGGGCATCCCTAAGCTTAGATGCTTGAGAATTCTTGAAATATTATCTTGGGATGCCTTGGGCATCCCCAAGCTTGAGCTTTTGTGTCTCCTTAATTCCTCTCATATCATGGTCTCCCTAAATCTCAAAAGCTTCATCCACACAAAACTCAACAAGGACTCGTGAGGTAAGTTAGTATAAACCAATGCAAAAACATTATCATATTCTTATGTAGCAAATCACTAAAATTATTAATCAACATTGCATACTAAATCCCTACGCATATTTAATAGTCCTATCCTCAAATAGAATCATTAAACAAGCAAACATATGCAAACAATGCAAACATAACAGTGATCTGCCTAAACAGCACAGTCTGTGAAGAATGCAGCAAGATCCATACTTCCCTAACACCAAAAATTATGAAAGAAAATTCCCACTGTAGTAAATTTGTCATAGCTTATTATGCAAAAGGTTTCAAGAATGCAGTTTTGACATCCATCTGCCATATTTCATAATCATAAAACGCAGCAATTGCTAACATGATTCGGACAGACTTAAGCATCGCTACGGGTGAGAAGGTCTCATCGTAGTCAATCCCTTGAACTTGTCGAAAACCTTTCGCAACAAGTCGAGCTTTGTAGACAGTAACATTACCGTCAGCGTCAGTCTTCTTCTTGAAGATCCATTTATTCTCAATTGTTTGCCGATCACCGGGCAAGTCAACCAAAGTCCACACTTTGTTCTCATACATGGATCCCATCTCAGATTTCATGGCTTCAAGCCATTTTGCGAAATCTGGGCTCACCATCGCTTCTTCATAGTTCGTAGGTTCATCATGATCTAGTAGCATGACTTCCAGAACAGGATTACCGTACCACTCTGGTGCGGATCTTACTCTGCTTGATCTACGAAGATCAGTAGCAACTTGATCTGAAGTTCCATGATCATCATCACTAACTTCCTCACTAGTTGGTGTAGGTGTCATAGAAACCGATTTATGTGATGTACTACTTTCCAATAAGGGAGCAGGTACAGTTACCTCATCAAGTTATACTTTCCTCGCACTCGCTTCTTTCGAGAGAAACTCCTTCTCTAGAAAGGATCCATTCTTGGCAACGAATGTCTTGCCTTCGGATCCGTGATAGAAGGTGTACCCAACAGTCTCCTTTGGGTATCCTATGAAGACACATTTCTCCGATTTGGGTTCGAGCTTATCAGGTTGAAGCTTTTTCACATAAGCATCGCAGCCCCAAACTTTCAGAAACGACAACTTTGGTTTCTTGCCAAACCATACTTCGTAAGGCGTCGTCTCAATGGATTTCGATGGTGCCCTATTTAACGTGAATGCGGCCGTCTCTAAAGCATAACCCCAAAATGATAGCGGTAAATCTGTAAGAGACATCATAGATTGCACCATATCTAGTAAAGTACGATTACAACGTTCAGACACACCATTACGCTGTGGTGTTCCGGGTGGCGTGAGTTGCGAAACTACTCCGCATTGTTTCAAATGTAGACCAAACTCGTAACTCGAATATTCTCCTCCGCGATCAGATCATAGAAACTTTATTTTCTTGTTACGATGATTTTCAACTTCACTCTGAAATTCTTTGAACTTTTCAAATGTTTCAGACTTATGCTTCATTAAGTAGATATACCCATATCTGCTTAAATCATCTGTGAAGGTGATAAAATAACGATATCCGCCAGGAGCCTCAACATTCATCGGACCACATACATCTGTATGTATGATTTCCAACAAATCTATTGCTCTCTCCATAGTACCGGAGAACGGCGTTTTAGTCATCTTGCCCATGAGGCACGGTTCGCAAGTACCAAGTGATTCATAATCAAGTGGTTCCGAAATTCCATCAGTATGGAGTTTCTTCATGCGCTTTACACCGATATGACCTAAACGGCAGTGCCACAAATAAGTTGCACTATCATTATCAAATTTGCATCTTTTGGTTTCAACATTATGAATATGTGTATCACTACTATCAAGATTCATAAAAAATAGACCACTCTTCAAGGCTGCATGACCATAAAAGATATTACTCATATAAATAGAACAACCATTATTCTCTGATTTAAATGAATAACCATCTCGCATCAAACAAGATCCAGATATAATGTTCATGCTCAACGCTGGCACCAAATAACAATTATTTAGGTCTAATACTAATCCCGAAGGTAGATGTAGAGGTAGTGTGCCGACCGCGATCACATCGACTTTGGAACCGTTTCCCACGCGCATCGTCACCTCGTCCTTTGCCAGTGTTCGCTTATCCGTAGTCCCTGTTTCGAGTTGCAAATATTAGCAACAGAACCAGTATCAAATACCCAGGTGCTACTGCGAGCTCTAGTAAGGTACACATCAATAACATGTATATCACATATACCTTTGTTCACCTTGCCATCCTTTTTATCCGCCAAATATTTAGGGCAGTTCCGCTTCCAGTGACCAGTCTGCTTGCAGTAGAAGCACTCAGTTTCAGGCTTAGGTCCAGACTTGGGTTTCTTTTCCTGAGCAGCAACTTGCTTGCTGTTCTTCTTGAAGTTCTCCTTCTTCTTCCCTTTGCCCTTTTTCTTGAAACTAGTGGTCTTGTTGACCATCAACACTTGATGCTCCTTCTTGATTTCTACCTCCGCAGCTTTTAGAATTGCGAAGAGCTCGGGAATTGTCTTATTCATCCCTTGTATATTATAGTTCATCACGAAGCTCTTGTAGCTTGGTGGCAGTGATTGAAGAACTCTGTCAATGACACTATCAACCGGAAGATTAACTCCCAGCTGAGTCAAGTGATTATGGTACCCAGACATTCTGAGTATATGTTCACTGACAGAACTATTCTCCTCCATCTTGCAGCTGTAGAACTTATTGGAGACTTCATATCTCTCAATCCGGGAATTTGCTTGAAATATTAACTTCAACTCCTAGAACATCTCATATGCTCCATGACGTTCAAAACGTCGTTGAAGTCCCGGTTCTAAGCCGTAAAGCATGGCACACTGAACTATCGAGTAGTCATCAGCTTTGCTCTGCCAGACATTCTTAGCATCGTCAGTTGCATCAGCAGCAGGTCTGGCACTTAGCGGTGCTTCCAGGATGTAATTCTTCTGTGCAGCAATGAGGATAATCCTCAAGTTACGGACCCAGTCCGTGTAATTGCTATCATCATCTTTTAACTTTGTTTTCTCAAGGAACGCATTAAAATTCAACAGAACAACAGCACGGGCCATCTATCTACAATCAAACATAGACAAGCAAGATACTATCAGGTACTAAGTTCATGATAAATTTAAGTTCAATTAATCATATTACTTAAGAACTCCCACTTAGAAAGACATCCCTCTAATCCTCTAAGTGATCACGTGATCCAAATCAACTAAACCATAACCGATCATCATGTGAAATGGAGTAGCTTTCAATGGTGAACATCACTATGTTGATCATATCTACTATATGATTCACGCTCAACCTTTCGGTCTTAGTGTTCCGAACCATATCTACATATGCTAGGCTCGTCAAGTTTAACCTGAGTATTCCGCGTGTGCAAAACTGGCTTGCACCCGTTGTAGATGGACGTAGAGCTTATCACACCCGATCATCATGTGGTGTCTGGGCACGACGAACTTTGGCAACGGTGCATACTCAGGGAGAACACTTTTATCTTGAAATTTAGTGAGAGATCATCTTATAATGCTACCGTCAATCAAAGCAAGATAAGATGCATAAAAGATAAACATCACATGCAATCAATATAAGTGATATGATATGGCCATCATCATCTTGTGCTTGTGATCTCCGTCTCCGAAGCACCGTCATGATCACCATCGTCACCGGCGCGACACCTTGATCTCCATCGTAGCATCGTTGTTGTCTCGCCAATCTTATGCTTCCACGACTATCGCTAACGCTTAGTGATAAAGTAAAGCATTACAGGGTGATTGCATTGCATACAATAAAACGACAACCATATGGCTCCTGCCTGTTGCCGATAACTCAGTTACAAAACATGATCATCTCATATAATAAAATTTAGCATCATGTCTTGACCATATCACATCACAACATGCCCTGCAAAAACAAGTTAGACGTCCTCTACTTTGTTGTTGCAAGTTTTACGTGGCTGCTACAGGCTTAGCAAGAACCGTTCTTAACTACGCATCAAAACCACAACAATAGTTTGTCAAGTTGGTGCTGTTTTAACCTTCGCAAGGACCGGGCGTAGCCACACTCGGGTCAACTAAAGTTGGAGAAACTGACACCCGCCAGCCACCTATGTGCAAAGCACGTCGGTAGAACCAGTCTTGCATAAGCGTACGCGTAATGTCGGCCCAGGCCGCTTCATCCAACAATACCGCCGAACCAAAGTATGACATGCTGGTAAGCAGTATGACTTATAGCGCCCACAACTCACTTTTGTTCTACTCATGCATATAACATCAACGCATAAAACCTGGCTCGGATGCCACTGTTTGGGAACGTAGTAATTTCAAAAAAATCATACGCACACGCAAGATCGTGGTGATGCATAGCAACGAGAGGGGAGAGTGTTGTCCACGTACCCTCGTAGACCGAAAGCGAAAGCGTTAGCACAACGCGGTTGATGTAGTCGTACGTCTTCACGATCTGACCGATCAAGTACCAAACGTATGGCACCTCCGAGTTTAGCACACGTTCAGCCCGATGACGTCCCTTGAACTCCGATCCAGCCGAGTGTTGAGGGAGAGTTTCATCAGCACGATGGCGTGGTGACGATGTTGATGTTCTACCGATGTAGGGCTTCGCCTAAGCACTGCTACAGTATTATCGAGGTGGACTATGATGGAGGGGGGCACCACACACAGCTAAGAGATCAATGATCAATTGTTGTGCCTATGGGGTGCCCCCTGCCCCCGTATATAAAGGAGCAAGCGGGGTGCAGCCGGCCATAGGAGGAGGTGCGCAGGAGGAGTAGGACTCCCCTCCTTTTTCCTAGTTGGATTAGGACTTGGGGGGAAGGAGTGGAGGAGAAGGAAGGAGGGGGGGGCGCCGCCCCCCTCTCCTTGTCCTATTCGGACTAGGGGGGAGGGGCGCGCGGCCAGCCCTTTCCTCCTCTCCTCTCTTCCACCTAGGCCCACTAAGGCCCATTTGATTCCCGGGGGGTTCCGGTAACCTCCCGATACTCCGGTAAAATCCCGATTTTACCCGGAACACTTCCGATATCCAAACATAGGCTTCCAATATATCAATCTTCATGTCTCGACCATTTCGAGACTCCTCGTCATGTCCGTGATCACATCCGGGACTCCGAACAACCTTCGGTACATCAAAACATATAAACTCATAATATAATTGTCATCGTAACGTTAAGCGTGTGGACCCTACGGGTTCGAGAACTATGTAGACATGACCGAGACACGTCTCCGGTCAATAACCAATAGCGGAACCTGGATGCTCATATTGGCTCCTACATATTCTAAGAAGATCTTTATCGGTCAGACCGCATAACAACATACGTTGTTCCCTTTGTCATCGGTATGTTACTTGCCCGAGATTCGATCGTCGGTATCTCAATACCTAGTTCAATCTCGTTACCGGCAAGTCTCTTTACTCGTTCCGTAATACATCATCCTGCAACTAACTCATTAGTTGCAATGCTTGCAAGGCTTAAGTGATGTGCATTACTGAGAGGGCCCAGAGATACCTCTCCGACAATCGGAGTGACAAATCCTAATCTCGAAATACGCCAACCCAACAAGTACCTTCGGAGGCACCTATAGAGCACCTTTATAATCACCCAGTTACGTTGTGACGTTTGGTAGCACACAAAGTGTTCCTCCGGTAAACGGAAGTTGCATAATCTCATAGTCATAGGAACATGTATAAGTCATGAAGAAAGCAATAGCAACATACTAAACGATCGTGTGCTAAGCTAACGGAATGGGTCATGTCAATCACATCATTCTCCTAATGATGTCATCCCGTTAATCAAATGACAACCCATGTCAATGGCTAGGAAACTTGACCATCTTTGATCAACGAGCTAGTCAAGTAGAGGCATACTAGTGACACTCTGTTTGTCTATGTATTCACACATGTATTAGGTTTCCGGTTAATACAATTCTAGCATGAATAATAAACATTTATCATGATATAAGGAAATAAATAATAACTTTATTATTGCCTCTAGGGCATATTTCCTTCAATAATAACATAATTGGATTATATAACTATCCCTCAACATGCAACAAAGAGTCACTCCAAAGTCACTAATAGCGGAGAACAAACGAAGAGGTTATTGTAAGGTACGAAACCACCTCAAAGTTATTCTTTCGGATCGATCTATTCAAGAATTCGTACTAGAATAACACCTTAACACACAGATCAACCAAAACCCTAACATCACCTAGATACTCCAATGTCACCTCAAGTATCCGTGGGTATGATTATACGATATGCATCAAACAATCTCAGATTCATCTATTCAATCAACACAAAGTACTTCAAAGAGTGCCCCAAAGTTTCTATCGGAGAGTCAAGACGAATATGTGTGCCAACCCCTATGCATAAGTTCCCGAGCGGAACCCGCAAGTTTATCACCAAAACATACATCAAGTGGATCACGTGAATATCCCAATGTCACCACGGATAAGCACATGGAAGACATACATCAAGTGTTCTCAAATCCTTAAAGACTCAATCCGATAAGATCACTTCAAAGGGAAAACTCAATCCATTACAAGAGAGTAGAGGGGGAGAAACATCATAAGATCCAACTATAATAGCAAAGCTCGCGATACATCAAGATCGTACCATCTCAAGAACACGAGAGAGAGGGAGAGATCAAACACATAGTTACTGGTACATACCCTCAGCCCCGAGGGTGAACTACTCCCTCCTCGTCATGGAGAGTGTCGCCTCTGGCAGGGTGCCGGAACGGGTCTAGATTGGTTTTCGGTGGCTACGGAGGCTTCTGGCGGCAGAACTCCCGATCTATTCTGCTCCCCGATGTTTTAGGGTATATGGACATATATAGGCGAAAGAAGTCGGTCAGGGGACCACGAGGGGCCCATGAGGGTGGGGGCACGCCCAAGGGGTAGGGCGCGCCTCCCTGCCTCGTGGCTTCCTCGAAGCTTCCGTGACGTCTACTCCAAGTCTCCTGGATTGCTTCCGTTCCAAAAGTAACTCTCCTGAAGGTTTCATTCCGTTTGGACTCCGTTTGATATTCCTTTTCTTCGAAACACTGAAATAGGCAAGAAAACAGCAATTTGGGTTGGGCCTCCGATTAATAGGTTAGTCCCAAAAATAATATAAAATTGTTTAGTAAAGCCCATAAACATCCAAAACAGATAATATAATAGCATGAATACTTCATAAATTATGGATATGTTGGAGACGTATCATCACCCCTCTCCAAAATCGGTTTGAACACACCCCCTCCACACACCCAAAACCTAAGCCTCCCACCCCAACCCTATCTTCCACCCAAATCTAAGTCATCGCCTCCTACTTCTTTGTTCTCCCTTCCCCTCGCCACTTCTATAGACTAGTGATCGGGCTAAGCCCCAACACTGGGTGATGAAGGCGGCAACGGGGATGGCACTCTTCTCCTCCTCCCACCCCCACCATGGCGCCGCCACCACCAAGCCCCGCCTCATCGGTGCCACCGCCATGGATCAGCCTAAACACCTAACCCTCTCATGGATGGCCTTTTGCACTGGGATTTCAGTCCTGGTCTATCTGTGGCCAAATAGGTTTGCAAGCGCTTTGGCTCCACGGTGCATTTCTCTCATGCACCATTGATGAGTGGATTTTATGCATACCTTTTAGAGTATATTCTAGTGCTAAAATCCTTCATATCATTTCCATCTAGCACTTATTCATGTCTCAAATGCATAGTTTTCGGCATTTACTTGTTTTACTTTTACCAAGTTCGTTGGACACTTTTTATTTTTATTTATTTTTATTAGTTTTAATTTGTTTTGTGGTCTTTGTGGGTGTGTTGACATGTTCATGGACTTGGGCATCAAAAGAACCAAGTTGGGGGAGTCAAACCAAAGAAGTTGAGGCACCAGATCAAGGCCCTTTGGAGATTTTGATGATTTTACATTTATCAAAGTGTCCAAATTGAAGGTCCAAAGCCTATGATGCATCACACTTTTTGCTGGAAATCCAACGAATCCAAGAACATCAAAATCGGAGTTCGTATGAAGAAATGAAAAACAAAATGCGAAACACCTCCCGAAGTCCAGAGTGAAGGACGGCCTTACATTCGAGCGGAGTGTATGACCTCCTGACAGCTTCGAAAATCATCAATAACTACGTCGATTGTGCTTCGATTTTGCCCCGTTTTCCCCGACGGGATCCTTGACCACCAAGGCCTATATTGGATGTGGATTTGGTGTTGGGGAACGCAGTATTTCAAAAAAATTCCTACGATCACGCAAGATCTATCTAGGATATGCATAGCAACGAGAGGGGGAGAGTATGTCTACATACCCTCGTAGACCGAAAGAGGAAGCGTTATGAAACACGGTTGATGTAGTCGAACGTCTTCGCGATCCAACCGATCAAGTACCAAACGCATGGCACCTCTGCGATCTGCACACGTTCAGCTCGGTGACGTCCCTCGTACTCTTGATCCAGTTGAGGCCGAGGGAGAGTTTCGTCAGCACGATGGTGTGATGATGGCGATGATCAAGTTGTGACGGAGGGCTTCGCCTAAGCACTACAACAATATGACGGACGTGGAAATCTGTGGAGGGGGCACCGCACACAGCTAAGACAACTGTCAACTTGTGAGTCGTAGGGTGCCCCCTGCCCCCGTATATAAAGGAGCAAGGAGGAAGGCCGGCCGGCCCTCATGGGGTGCGCCCCAAGTAGGATTCCTACTAGGAATAGGAATCCTATTCCTAGTAGGTTTCCAACAAGGGAAGAGAGGGTGAAGGAAGGAGAGGGAGAAGGAAAGGGAGGGGGCGCCGCCCCCTCCTAGTCCAATTCGTACTCCAGGGGGCGCGCAGCCAGCCCTAGGGCCCTCTCATCTCTCGCTCTCTCACAAGGCCCATGTTGGCCCATTAGTTCCCCGGTGGTTCCGATAACCCTTCGGCACTCCGATATATATGCGGTGACCCCGGAACTCATCCGGTGTCCAAATATAGTCATCCAATATATCAATCTTTATGTCTCGACCATTTCGAGACTCCTCGTCATGTCCGTGATCACATCCGGGACTCCGAACAACCTTCAGTACATCAAAACACATAAACTCATAATATCGATCATCATCGAACGTTAAGCGTGCGGACCCTATGGGTTCGAGAACTATGTAGACATGACCAAGACTCATCTCCGGTCAATAACCAATAGCGGAACCTGGATGCTCATATTGGCTCCAACATATTCTACGAAGATCTTTTTCGGTCAAACCGCATAACAACATACGTTTTTCCCTTTGTCATCGGTATGTTACTTGCCCGAGATTCGATCGTCGGTATCTCAATACCTAGTTCAATCTCATTACCGGCAAGTCTCTTTACTCGTTTCATAATGCATCATCCCATAACTAACTCATTAGTCACATTGCTTGCAAGGCTTATAGTGATGTGCACTACCGAGAGGGCCCGGAGATACCTCTCCGATACACGGAGTGACAAATCCTAATCTTGATCTATGCCAACTCAACAAATACCATTGGAGACACCTGTAGAGCATCTTTATAGTCACCCAGTTACATTGTGACGTTTGATAGCACACTAAGTGTTCCTCTGGTATTCGGGAGTTGCATAATCTCATAGTCATAGGAACATGTATAAGTTATGGAGAAAGCAATAGCAATAAGCTAAACGATCATAGTGAAGGAAATATGCCCTAGAGCAATAATAAAGTTGTTAATTATATTTCCTTATATCATGATAAATGTTTCTTATTCATTATAAAAATGTATTAACTGGAAACTTGATACATGTGTGAATACATAGACAAACAGAGTGTCCCTACTATGCCTCTACTTGACTAGCTCGTTAATCAAAGATGGTTAAGTTTCCTAGCCATATACATGAGTTGTCATTTGATGAATGGGGTCACATCATTAGAGAATGATGTGATGGACAAGACCCATCCGTTAGCTTAGCACTATGATCGTTTAGTTTGTTGCTATTGCTATCGCATCATATACAACTCTTCTTTAAGATATCCATTAAGGAATGCAGTTTTGACATCCATTTGCGAAATTCCATAATCATAAAATGCGGCAATTGCTAACATGATTCGGACGGACTTAAGCATCGCTACGGGTGAGAAGGTCTCATTGTAGTCAACTCCTTGAACTTGTCGAAAACCTTTCGCAACAAGTCGTGCTTTCTAGACAGTAACATTACCGTCAGCGTCAATTTTCTTCTTGAAAATCCATTTATTCTCTATGGCTTGCCGATCATTGGGCAAGTCAACCAAAGTCCACACTTTGTTCTCATACATGGATCCCATCTCAGATTTCATGGCCTCAAGCCATTTTGCGGAATCTGGGCTCATCATCGCTTCCTCATAGTTCGTAGGTTCGTCATGGTCAAGTAACATGACTTCTAGAGCAGGATTACCATACCACTCTGGTGCGGATTTAACTCTGCTTGACCTACGAGGTTTGGTAGTAACTTGGTCAGAAGTTTCATGATCATCATCATTAGCTTCCTCACTAATTGGTGTAGGAATCATAGGAACTGATTGTTGTGATGGACTACTTTCCAATAAGGAAGTAGGTACAATTACCTCATCAAGTTCTACTTTCCTCCCACTCACTTCTTTCGAGAGAAACTCCTTCTCTAGCAAGGACTCATTCTTAGCAACGAATATCTTGCCCTCGGATCTGTGATAGAAGGTGTACCTAACAGTCTCTTTTAGGTATCCTATGAAGATACATTTCTCCGATTTGGGTTCGAGCTTATCAGGTCGAAGCTTTTTCACATAAGCATCACAGCCCCAAACTTTAAGAAACGACAACTTGGGTTTCATGCCAAACCACAGTTCATAAGGTGTCATCTCAACGGATTTCAATGTTTCCCTATTTAACGTGAATGCAGCCGTCTCTAAAGCATAACCCCAAAACGATAGCGGTAAATCAGTAAGAGACATCATAGATCGCACCATATCTAATAAAGTGCAATTACGACGTTCGAACACACCATTATGTTGTGGTGTTCCAGGTGGCGTGAGTTGCGAAACTATTCCGCATTGTTTCAAATGAAAACCAAACTCGTAACTCAAATATTCTCCTCCACGATCAGATCACATAATCTTTATTTTCTTGTTACGATGATTTTCCACTTCACTCTGAAATTCTTTGAACTTTTCAAATGTTTCAGACTTATGTCTCGTCAAGTAGATATACCCATATCTGCTCAAATCATCTATGAAGGTTAGAAAATAACGATACCCACCACGAGCATCAACACTCATCGGACCGCATACATCAGTATGTACTATTTCCAATAAGTCTATTGCTCGTTCCATTGTTTTGGAGAACGGAGTTTTAGTCATCTTGACCATGAGGCATGGTTCGCAAGCATCAAGTGATTCATAATCAAGTGATTCCAAAAGTCCATCAGCATGGAGTTTCTTGATGCGCTTTACACCAATATGACCCAAATGGCAGTGCCACAAATAAGTTGCACTATCATTATTAAACTTATATCTTTTGGCTTCAATACTATGAATATGGGTATCACTACTATCAAGATTTAGTAAAGGTAGGCCACTCATCAAGGGTGCATGACCATAAAAGATATTACTCATATAAATACAACAACCATTATTCTCTGATTTAAATGAATAACCGTCTCGCATCAAGCAATATCCAGATAAAATGTTCATGCTTAACGCTGGCACCAAATAACAATTATTTAGGTCTAAAACTAATCCCAAAGGTAGATGTAGAGGTAGTGTGCCGACGGTGATCACATCGACTTTGGAATCATTTCCCACGCGCATCATCACCTCGTCCTTAGCCTATCTTCGCTTAATCCGTAGCCCCTGTTTCGAGTTGAAAATATTGACAACAGAACGAGTATCAAATACCCATGCGCTATTGCGAGCATTACTAAGGCACACATCAATAACATGTATATCAAATATACCTTTCACTTTGCCATCTTTCTTATCCGCCAAATACTTGGGGCAGTTCCACTTCCAGTGACCAGTCCCTTTGCAGTATAAGCACTTAGTCTCAGGCTTAGGTCCAGACTTGGGCTTCTTCACTTGAGAAGCAACTTGCTTGCTGTTCTTCTTGAAGTTCTCCTTCTTCCCTTTGCCCTTCTTCTTGAAACTGGTGGTCTTGTTGACCATCAACACTTGATGCTCCTTCTTGATTTCTACCTCTGCAGCCTTTAGCATTGCGAAGAGCTCGAGAATTTTCTTATCCATCCCTTGCATACTATAGTTCATCACAAAGCTCTTGTAGCTTCGTGGCAGTGATTGAAGAACTCTGTCAAATGACACTATCATCAGGAAGATTAACTCCCAGCTGAGTCAAGTGGTTGTGGTACCCAAACATTCTGAGTATATGTTCACTGACAGAACTATTCTCCTCCATTTTGCAACTGTAGAACTTATTGGAGACTTCATATCTCTCAATTCGGGCATTTGCTTGAAATATTAACTTCAACTCCTGGAACATCTCATATGCTCCATGACATTCAAAACATCGTTGAAGTCTCGGTTCTAAGCCGTAAAGCATGGCACACTGAACTATCGAGTAGTCATCAGCTTTGCTTTGCCAGACATTCTTAACGTCGTCAGCGGCATCTGGAGCAGGCTTGTCACCCAGCGGTGCATCCAGGACATAATTCTTCTGTGGAGCAATGAGGATAATCCTCAAGTTACGGACCCAGTCTGTGTAATTGCTACCATCATCTTTCAACTTAGCTTTCTCTAGGAACGCATTAAAATTCAACGGAACAACAGCACGGGCCATTTATCTACAACAACATAGACATGCAAAATACTATCAGGTACTAAGTTCATGATAAATTAAAGTTCAATTTAATCATATTACTTAAGAACTCCCACTTAGATATAGATCCCTCTAATCATCTAAGTGATCACGTGATCCATATCAAGTAAACCGTGTCCGATCATCACGTGAGATGGAGTAGTTTTCATTGGTGAACATCACTATGTTGATCATATCTACTATATGATTCACGCTCGACATTTCGGTCTCAGTGTTCCAAGGCCATATCTGCATATGCTAGGCTTGTCAAGTTTACCCCGAGTATTTTGCTTGTGCAAAACTGGCTTGCCCCCGTTGTATGTGAATGTAGAGCTTATCACACCCGATCATCATGTGGTGTTTCGGCACGAAGAACTGTAGCAACGGTGCATACTCAGGGAGAACACTTGTACCTTGAAATTTAGTGAGAGATCATCTTATAATGCTACCACCGTACTAAGCAAAATAAGATGCATAAAGGATAAACATCACATGCAATCAAATAAGTGATATGATATGGCCATCATCATCTTGTGCCTTTGATCTCCATCTCCAAAGCACCGTCATGATCACCATTGTCACCGGCTTGACACCTTGATCTCCATCGAAGCATCGTTGTCGTCTCGCCAACTATTTCTTCTACGACTATCGCTACCACTTAGTGATAAAGTAAAGCAATTACATGGCAATTACATTTCATACAATAAAGCGACAACCATATGGCTCCTGCCAGTTGCCGATAACAGTGTTACAAAACATGATCATCTCATACAATAACATTTAGCATCATGTCTTGACCATATCACATAACAACATGCCCTGCAAAAACAAGTGAGACGTCCTCTACTTTTTTGTTGCAAGTTTTATGTGGCTGCTACGGGCTTCTAACAAGAACCGTTCTTACCTACGGATCAAAACCACAATGTAGTATAGTGATTGCTTTTTGATCTTTAGAAAGAACCCTGTTCATTGAAACTGATTCAACTAAAGTTGGAGAAACATACACCCACTAGCCACATGTGTGCAAAGCACGTCGGTAGAACCAGTCTCGCGTAAGCGTACGCGTAATGTCGGTCTGAGCCGCTTCATCCAACAATACCGCTGAATCAAGAATCAACTAGTGACGGCAAGCAATATGTATATACCCACTCCCACAACTCCTTTATGTTCTACTCGCGCATATAACATCTATGCATAGACCTGGCTCGAATGCCACTGTTGGGGAACGCAGTAGTTCAAAAAAATTCCTACGAGCATGCAAGATCTATCTAGGAGATGCATAGCAACGAGAGGGGGAGAGTATTTCTACGTACCCTCGTAGACCGAAAGTGGAAGCATTATGAAACGCGGTTGATGTAGTCGAACGTGTTCGCGATCTAACCGATCAAGTACCGAACGCTCGACACCTCCGCGATCTGCACACGTTTAGCTCGGTGACGTCCCTCGTACTCTTGATCCAGTTGGCCGAGGGAGAGTTTCATCAACACGACGGCGTGATGACGGTGATGATGAAGTTACCGACGCAGGGCTTCGCCTAAGCACTACAACGATATGACGGAGGTGGAAATCTATGGAGGGGGGCACCGCACACGACTAAGACAGCTGTCAACTTGTGTGTCCTAGGGTGCCCCCATGCCCCCGTATATAAAGGAGCAAGGGGGAGGCCGGCAGGCCCTCATGGGCGCGCCAAGTAGGATTCCTGCTAGGAATAGGAATCCTACTTGGCGCGCCCCCTCCTAGTTCAATTCGGACTCCAGGGGGCGAGAGAGGGGGAAGAGAGGGGGGTGGAAGGAGAGGGAGAGAGGGAGAAGGAAAGGGAGGGGCGTCGCCCCCTCCTAGTTCAATTCGGACTCCAGGGGGCGCGGCCAGCCCTAGGGCCCTCTCCTCTCTCTCACACACCAGGCCCATGTTGGCCCATTAGTTCCCCCGGTGGTTTCGATAACCCTTCCGGCACTCCGATATATATCCGGTGATCCCGGAACTCATCCGGTGTCCGAATATAGTCATTCAATATATCAATCTTTATGTCTCGACCATTTCGAGACTCATCGTCATGTCCGTGATCACATTCGGGTCTCCGAACAACCTTCGGTACATCAAAACACATAAACTCATAATACCGATCATCATCGAATGTTAAGCGTGCAGACCCTACGGGTTCGAGAACTATGTAGACATGACTGAGACTCATCTCCGGTCAATAACCAATAGCGGAACCTAGATGCTCATATTGGCTCCCACATATTCTACGAAGATCTTTATCGGTCAAACCGCATAACAACATACGTTGTTCCCTTTGTCATCGATATGTTACTTGCCCGAGATTCGATCGTCGGTATCTCAATACCTAGTTCAATCTCGTTACCGGCAAGTCTCTTTACTCGTTCCGTAATGCGTCATCCCGTAACTAACTCATTAGTCACATTGCTTGCAAGGCTTATAGTGATGTGCATTACAAGAGGGCCCAGAGATACCTCTCCGATACACGGAGTGACAAATCCTAATCTTGATCTATGCCAACTCAACAAACACCATCGGAGACACCTGTAGAGCATATTTATAGTCACCCAGTTACGTTGTGATGTTTGATAGCACACTAAGTGTTCCTCCGGTATTCGGGAGTTGCATAATCTCATAGTCATAGGAACATGTATAAGTTATGGAGAAAGCAATAGCAATAAGCTAAACGATCATAGTGAAGGAAATATGCCCTAGAGGCAATAATAAAGTTGTTATTTATTTTTCCTTATATCATGATAAATATTTATTATTCATTCTAAAATTGTATTAACTGGAAACTTGATACATGTGTGAATACATAGACAAACAGAATGTCCCTACTATGTCTCTACTTGACTAGCTCGTTAATCAAGGATGGTTAAGTTTCCTAGCCATATACATGAGTTGTCATTTGATGAACGAGATCACATCATTAGAGAATGATGTGATGGACAAGACCCATCCGTTAGCTTAGCACTATGATCGTTTAGTTTGTTGCTATTGCTTTCTTCATGACTTATACATGTTCCTATGACTATGAGATTATGCAACTCCCGAATACCGGAGGAACACTTAGTGTCGGGGATATACCCCACGGTATGACCCGGCCGGAGTTATAACCCGGCTGGGACCTGGTAAACCGGCAGGTGTTAAGTCAGATGATAACCCGGCATGTGTTAAGTCAGATGATAACCCGGCAGGTATTAAATCAGATGATAACCTGGCAGATGTTAAGTCAGATCATAAACCGGCAGGAAGTCATAACCCGGCAGACCATTATAAACCGGCAGACCGTGATAACTGGTTGACAGTCATAACCCAGCAGACAGTGATAACTGGTTGACAATCATAACCCGGCAGATAGAGTCGCCTCGGGTTATGAAGCCCGAGACGTTATGAAGCCCAAGATGTTATGAAGCCCAAGACGTTAAGAAGCCCATGAAGAGAAGTCAGAATAGTTTAAGTCTTAATCCGAGTTGGACTCTACGTGTAACCCGCCCCTTCAACATATATAAGGAGGGCTAGGGCACCCCAAGAGAGAGGAGAAAATAATCTTAGGGCTAGACATAACTGGGAGAGCCGGTTTACGGCGACTCCCTCGTGATGATAATGAGACCTAGCCACAAAACAACATGTAAGATTGTTACCGGATGATGTTTCCCGGGGCCCAAAGCTGTCTAAACCCTTGTCTTGTGTTTCGTCTCTCGATTCCGCTCAACCCCTCTCAAGCTACCACATAGATGCGTTGGCCTCATGACTAAGTCCTCACACTAGGACATATGTCGTGGCTAATCCACGATAGTTGGCGCCCACCGTGGGGCCGCGCACACGGTGGTGTTGAGTTCTTGGAGGGATTTTTCCTAGGGTTCGAGAAGCTCGTGATCATACCGATGATGCAGGGCCGACGTTGTTTGCGGCGAAGTTTTCTGCCGTTGGCATGGAAGGATCTACATTGTTGACTAACAGGTGGAACAGCATATATGAGGTTGGATCAAGAGTTAGTGTTATATCTATGTATGCTGCCACGCGCAACCAGGCGATCCATCGGACCGGATCAGATTTTCACTGCAAAGCCGTCAGATTTCCATGTCGCCGAGATGGTTTCTACAATAGTCTATTTGGCGGGTCGAATATGCTACAAGTCCCAAGGCATCAACTCATGGCTGATTATGATGTTCCCTGTGTGAAAACCAACATGTTCATCTACCAGAAGGAGTACTTACGTAGAGGCAGTGCTACTGGAGTATTATAGTTCACTAGTAGAATGCCCGTGCGTTGCCACGGGCATTTTAAAAAATTTAGTGGTTGCATATACTCCCTCCGTTCTAAAATATAGGTCTTTCTAGAAATTTCAATAAGTGACTACATACAAAGCAAAATGAGTGAATCTACACTCTAGAATATGTCTATATACATCCGTATGTGGTAATCTATTTGAAATCTCTAAAAAGACTTATATTTAGGAACAGCGGGAGTATAAGCATAAGGCATGTCAAATTTTAAGCTTGGCATAGAAAGTGAGTCTAAAATTTCGAGCCTTGCGATATCATTGTTCTTGTTGATTCAAATTAGGCATTATAAATCTGCAAAAAGAAAACTCACCCTAAACTCTATACATAATCTGAAGAAAAAATTGTGTAGTTATTCTGATAATCTTGCTTGTATAATTATGATAGTTAGGATAATCACCTAGGTGTTTTAATTTTTGAAAGAAAAAAACAACAACAATCATGAGGCCTTAAGAAATCACGACATGATCCTGAAGCTGATATGCTACAAGATATATCCTTCCTAATATTCACATCTAGTGGGAAAAACTCCTACCCGACAATATACATATAATATAAATAGAAAAGTTTTTTTCCATTTGCTAAATAGTCATGGGAACAGAAAATGACTTGGGACTTCAGGATCCAATAGTATATATACAAGATTTGATGTGACGAAGCTAGCGAAGAACATCGAGATGGTTCCAACATAGGATTTGTCTCGATTGTAAGGGAGTATCGCGTGCCCGAATCGCCCTCTGTCTTTGTCAGCCACACCTAATAGAAGCAGCATACTTGGCTATGCTGTTTTCAAGAACCTTTGCTTGAACAATCAGAGGAGAATGTAGCACCTCACAACAACGTAACTGCACGAGAAAGAGCTTAGTACTGCCTCCCCACTCACAAATTGCAAATCACAGCAATCAAAATGGGAGACTTAAAGTGCCGACATAATATTTTGAACCTTTGAGAAGCTCTCTCGTAACAAAGGTGAAAAGATGAAGATGTATTCAGTTCATTGTTAGACTCACTAACAATAACAGAGATGTGTAAAAAGAGAGGCTACATAGAGTTATGCCATCATGGAGACCTTCAAATAAATTTCCTACAGTGAAACCATGCTCTAACAACACAAGCTGGTAAAGAAAGATTAATTAGATAAATCACCAAATATTAAAAGGAACTTATAACCAAAACTCAAAATGTCAAAGTTCAGCACTATGTTGCATAGTTATTGTTCTTTGGAGATAACAACAACGCTGGCTATCACCATACTTGTTGTTGATTCAGTTTGTAGCCCATGGCTGACAGATGCATCAGGAGATCAGCTTCTCCATGCATGGCCTCAGCCAAAGAGGCTACAATTCAAGAAGACACGAACAGGTTCATAAATAAAATTAACCATAAGTAGTGGATTTCAGGCATCTTATACCATGGAACATTTTGCTGGCTAAATTTCATGTGGGTCTGGTCACAAAACAATGGTCGGGACGCATGGACGCACCACAGCTGCTCTCGACCCAGTCCTCTTCACCTCGCTAGCCCCTCCCAGCGCCTCCATCTGCACCACCCCACCGTCGTAGCCCCCCAGCTTTGCCATCCTACGCTGCCCGCCTTCAATCCGAACGGCCTTGTGTTAAGAAATAAACCACGAGTGTGTCATGGTGGGCACAGTCCGGCTAGTATCCGACCATTGTATGGGCAGTGTACGTGGTGGTCTGTGTGTGCGCGTCGGGCGCGCCGGGCGCGGACCGCGTCGGGTTCATGACCGGTTTGTGTGCGTGTGTGTGAGTAGCGTCTGTTGGCGAGCGAGGGGGAGAGATGAGTGGGGTTCGTTGCGGGCTCACCGCGGACTGGACGTGAGCGGGTAGAGCGGGCAAGACCAGGTGCTCAACGTAGCGGAGATCGTGGGTGCGTGCCCTGGAGTATCTCAGGTATAAACCCCCCGTGTACGTTGGAACAGATCGACTGGATTTGAGTTCGTGCTCAAGGTAAAGTGTCGTTCGTGCGGTGGCGTATGTGCGCCAGAAATACATCCAAGTCCACTTCGTGCTCCCTCCTTCCTTCTTCCTCCTTCCGTTCTGTATCAGAAAGAGGGGTGCAGTGCGAGAGATAGAGGTGCGGTGAGGTAAGGCAGGAGCTGTGGCAACAACATTTGGTATCATGAGCTGGTTCTTCTTGGGTGTCGTCACCTTGCCGGAGGCGTGCCGGCGGTGGTAGCGTTCGACGGCGGCTGCGCGGTGAAGCTCCGGGTCGTGTGTCGTCCTGTGGAGGTGCGCAGCGCTGCGGCTGCCATGGCAGACGCGGAGGCGGCGCGCGGTGAGTCCACGGCGTCTGGTGCATTCGGGCTCGTCGGGCGCGTCGGGTGCGCGTGGGACGTGCGGGACGCACTGGTGCGGTCGGGCTCGTAGGATGCGCGCGGGACGTGCAGGGCGCTGAGGGACGCCAGGCGTGTGTCACCGGTGGAGAAGGAACTCGGCGTATGTCGCAGGAGTCGTGACGGAGCACGGTGCGACCGGCATCAGTGCGCCAGGTCGGGTCCGTGGCGGTGCAACCAGCGTCAGTGCGCCAGGTCGGGTCCGCGGGCTGGGTCACGGTCGTGGCGACATCGACGACAGAAGCTACACCAACTCCGACGACGACGACGACGTCGTGGTTTAGGGAGAGTATGTTAAGAAATAAACCACGAGTGTGTCATGGTGTATGAGTCTAGGTCGAGTCAGAGCGCCGGTGCGTTGCCGCATTCGTGTCTAGAGCGAGTCGAGCCGAATTGAATACAGAGAGAAGGAAAAAGGCCCTGGCGTTCGTCGTCGGGGCGGGCGTCCGTCGCTGCGGGTGTTCGTCGCCCGGCAAAATCCGTCTCCTCGTGTTTTGGTGATTGTCCGGCAGTCCTCGGTTCCAACACCTCGCTCCGCCTCCACGACACCTCGAACGACCGCTGCACAGTATCACACCACGGATGATGCTCCAGCTTCCGCATCCTGCCTCTGGTTCCCGCTCCTTGCTCGCTCATGCTCCGTGGCCACCGTTGTGCTCGTGCTCCTGAGCCGCCGCCACCTTCGACTGCTCTCTTCCTCTCTCTTGATCTAGCGAGGCCATGGCTGGAAAGTTGAAGGTGTCTATCGTTTTCGATTTACCGAGCTCATGGCCTGAAAGTCTGATGGCGTGTTTGGATCGAAGCCAAACTTTAAATGATGGATTACCTAACTTTGCTTTGAGTTAGAAAACCCTAGGCCCGCATGATTAACTAAGATGTGCCATTCCTTAATCTTCACCAATTTTATTATGCTACATGTTACACTGAACATATTCATGGTAATGTCCGTAAATGGCTTAGAGTGATCTAAACATAAGAATTATTGCACTATTGGAGGTGGACCAGAGACGAGGAAGGCCACACGGGAGGGGCGGGGACGGTGGTGGAGGGGCTCCCGGCCAGATCGAGATATGGTGGGGTGGGGGCTCTGACAGGAGGTAGGGAGACGGAACCGCCCCGCCGCTGCCATTCCTGGGCGCGGTGTGGCTTCACCGGTCGGCCCTCCGGCAGCGGCGTTGCGGGGAGCGGTGGGGGCGGAGCGGGCCTTGGGCGGCGGCGCGGTTTCCCCCCGTGTCGCCAGCCGCGGGTGACGCGGGCGATGGGACCAAGGGCGCTGGTTTGTTTCAACCGGTTTTGACTGGAAAAGAAAACCGGTGAGGGAATCGAGAGGTGGGTTCGATCGATAAAAATCGGTGAAAGTGGGGAGGTTGTGCGAGGGGGTGCGAGCGGACGAACGAACGACGTACGAACTGCTCCATTAGAAGTAGAGATAAATGAATTAGGAAAATAATTAAGGTTGACTCTAAGGTGGAAGCACATTTCTTCCTCATACGTCTGGGCGTGTTCGGACATCAAACAGGCGCCCAACATGCTTCACAAAATTCAACCATTTGGACAATCTAGGCTCCCCCAAATCCAGATCATATGTGGGGGAGAAATGTTGTTGTCCGGACTATCTACCATGTTATCGTCAACACGTGGACTTAGAAAAAAAATCCCACACCACAATGCACCCTTCCCTTTTCTTGCCCGACCCTTCCCTTCTCGCTTGATTTTCTGTTGTAGTGTAACATTTCTCGCTTAATCCCTCTCCTTTAAAACCGAAGTACACTCACCTCACCTTCGTCATGGTGCCCTCTCTTCTTCACACTGTACTTCTCCATGGACCACCAAGGAGGAGTCCCCAGCAACCACCCGCCGCTCTCTGCCGTGATCTCATCTCCCTGTGTTTGTGCTGATCCACCACCACCATCAAGGGGGGTAGGCGTGCGCC
>NC_041382.1:615962602-615969721 GCF_002162155.2 Triticum dicoccoides | reverse complement strand
GCGCGCCAAGAAGGCATATCTCATGTCTCCTGAGCCATTGCAACGTTGTAAATACGGTTGAATTCCGTTCGTTACTACGAAACGAAAATATGATGTTTTGTCGTTGGGCATGCACTGATTCGCCATCATGTTCGTTATTAACTCTTGAAGCCACCACACAATGTATTTACCTTTTTATCCTAACCAAGAAAATAATATGACTCGATGGAAAAATATATATGAACCGATCATTTATGCAATTTGTCGTAAAGCCATCTCTAATGAAATAAAATTCACCACATTTTCTAAAGTAGAAAAATTACTCTAATTAGACGGTCGTAACTGAATAGACCAACTCCAACCCCCATCCACATCTGGCGCATCTATAATACCTAAATAGTTCATCCCCACTAAACTAATTCTCTTGACATGCAAGCTACCCAACTCAGCAATCTTGCCGCATAAGCAACTTTTAACATGCATAATGCCCTCAGCCATCCATGTCATCATTTGTTTTTGGTGTTTTTTCTGAAAAGAAATGGAGCTCCAGCTGGAGCATCACGGCCCTGCCATCTCTGTTGGTAATAACTCCAACGCCGATTGATTTTCCATCACTAAATCTCCTACGTCACTTCCACTTCGTCTTCTCCACCGAATAGATGCAAGGATGGAGTTGCTCTCCCTCTTGCAATTAATTTTTCCCCATTCTTTCTGTGCTCAGTATCGCCTTTTCCCCTCCCTTCCCATCCAGTGCAAGATGTCGTGCCTCTATTTAATCTTCTCCCCTCCCCGTCATCTCCTCTGCCCCCTTTCTTCTCTTCCTTGATCCTCGCCACATGCTATTTGTGCTTCCGTCCATCTGCGTGTCGTGGAGTCGAGCCTCCTGATCGAGGTCTATGTTTCAAGCTACAGCCTCCACATCTCGACAGAGCCAACTCTCCTCCCTGACACTGCTGTCTATCTGCACGGCGTCATCGAGGTTAGGTATCCTCACGGGCATATTCCTGAGTTGTGGAGTGATACTGCCTGGGAGGTATCCCAAATCAACATTAACTGATGATTAGTCAAAAGTGTCGATGAAATTTGTGACATCATTCTTCTTCACGATGATTCATGGTAAGCCTGTAGGTTGCCATAGCCTTTGCACATGCTTTTCTCGGTTCAGATATGTTTGCTCACTTCATTTTCTACCTTCAGTCATATATATGGGCTAGCTATTATGTAAACTTAATTACATTACATACACTTTTGTATCTGAACATGAATTTGATTTCCATGGACCTTGCAGTTGAATTCGGCAGCTAATATTTCTATCTTCATCTCATTTGCTGTCATAATTAGTTGCTATTGTTTTTTTGCGGTTTCGCCTACAAAGGTACTGGTTCTTAGTTTATAGTTGATGTATCGGATTTGTTGCTAATAGATGGAAGTTATTTCTCTTGCCTTTTCAGTAATATAATTCTGGCATGAAAAGCAGTCCTCGGTGAGCTCTCAAAATCTTTCCTGTAGGCCAATGATGAATGGCGTCACTACAGTTTTGGTCAGCCCTTTCCATCTCCGTGTCTTTCCTGTATGCCAATGGTGAATGGAGTCGTTAGAGTTTTGGTTACCCATTTTACATGCCCAGAAAAACTACTGGTGACCAAGCATGCTCATCACATCATGGTTGAATAGCAAACTCCTAATATTTCCATATGTTGTGCACAGTCTTCTCCTTTATTCACATCGATTGTATAATGTATCAAGTTAAAACTACCAGTTGTGTTCTGAACATTGTGTATTTTTTGGACATGTCCATTACTTGAGAAATCGGCTAATCATGTATATCCATGAAGATGTAAATCTATTTCCCTTCCAATTTTCAACTCAGATTATATTGTGAGATATAATTATGGAAGTACTATCTGATGGTCCATTTTGGAAATTCTAGGTCCCTTGAATTAGCTTCAATAGGTACACTATTCTGAACTTTACATACTTTTCTTAAGCATGTTTCCTATTCTCTAACATTTGATGAAACATTTCTTTAGATTGACTTCCAATGGTAGAAGGGAGAGGGATTTAGATGTTATGCCCTGAGTGTGTTTTCGTAATACACCAGCGGGTCTGTGGAGTAGTATCTTTGTCCATTGTCTTTTAGTAATGCGGGTATGCCACATGCATATTCCTAGCAGTCTCCACTTTTGGTTGTGGGATTCACACGTGGATATCATTGAAGCTAATAGATTGATATTGATTTATTTCTAATGGTATCTTAGTCACTTTATGCAAATATTTTTAGGTAGGTGTGTGGTGAGAGTATCACTACTACATTAATTCTTCTATAATGTCACTTCACGTTGTAAGCTGAAAGTGCACATAATTTATCACTTCATGTTCTATTTGTTTTCCGACTTGCACACTATGCTTCTCATTTCAGTATATTTTGAACAAGGTAAACTCATATTCTATAGTTGAGGAGTTATACTAAGACTTTATTTTTTCTGATTGCTCAAGCGAATAGAACAAATGTGACACAGTAATCTCATTCAATATTGATGCAATCTTTAAGAACTTATCAAAACATCCCGCAACAACGCGTGGGGTATCTTCTAGTAATATAAGTGAGAGGCCCACATATGTCCACATAATTTTTGACGGGACAAGTGAGCATCCCACATAATCTCATGCCAATAATAGACTCACCTAATTGCCAGTGCATTCCAGCGCAGCAACGTGCCATATATATTTTTTAATTATTCGACATTAGTTGTACCTCGCATACATATTCAAAATCATCTTGCACACCAGCCTGCCTTGGCGACTTCTTTTTTAACAGTAAATCACTCTCCTTTTATTCCTTTGTTTTCTTCTCTCAACCAAAAATGTTTCTCAGAATGATATGTGAATATCAAGAGCTAAAAATTCTATAATCAAATAATTTAAGAATGCATCCATTATGCATTCGACATTAAAGTTATCGTGTGTGACAGACACCGGGAACAAAGACAATGATGGCTTGCCACCAAATCCCATTTTTTATTTTAGAATATGGTTGTCCTACCAATGTGTACTTGCAAGGTTTCTTCCTCCTCACTCTCCCTCATTCCCTCTCTCGAACACTCTTCCTCCCTCTCCCGGTCTCCCCCCTCTCTCTGGATCACTCTCGGTCTCCATGTTGTCTTTGCAACAAGGCTCGAACGGTTCAGTAGCTGCCTTGTGAGCTGGTCATCATTGTTGCTGATTGCAGTTGTGCCGATGATGAGGAAAACCACCAAGGGTTGTTGATTCTCTTGATCTCCTCCCCGAGGTCACTGTGGTCCCTGATTGGAGTGTTGTTCATTAACGTCACAACTGTGCCAAGTCCTTCCTGTATAGGAAAGAAAAAGTGTCACACAAAAGGGGCATATCGTCAACTTACAACAGAGTGAAAAAAAGAACAGGTACTCGAGGAAGAACAAATGGTGAAATAAAAAATCACCATTAACCACTACGTGAGATACCATCATTACCTGAACAACTTTTTTCAGTAACATAATAGTTGATAAGAAAAATATGCCGCACAGCATGAAACGCAAAACATATATTTATTGACACAAGATATACTACAATTTTATCCAGAAATTTAAATTATCCTAGTAAGCAAATGCATTTAGAATGGTATTTCAATTAATCACATAAATGCAGGAAGAATCTGGAAAATGGAGAATCATAGAAATGCATGTAATTTTTCTGAAAAAATACCACCATCGACTTATATGTATAATCATTTAATTGATGTGCCTATTTCTCTAGCAATTTTGTGCAAAGTATCAACAAGCTAGCAAAAGTGAAGTAAACTAACAAAAGTACGTGCGATATTTTGCTGTACTCCCTCCGTCCGGAAATACTTGTCCTACAAATGGATAAAATGGATGTATCTATAACTAAAATAAGTCTAGATACAACCATTTCGAGGACAAGTATTTCCGGACGGAGGGAGTATTAATTAAAACTCACAAGATGCAAGCTAGGGCCTGAGCATGATGACCCGGGAGGGGGAAAGGTATAGTAAGATTGGCTGATCAGCCAAGGGCGCATAACAGGGTTCACAGCAATTGTTAGGAGGGCCAGAGGCAGGCAAGGACTCATCGTCTGGCTCCAGCGAGCCGCACAGAACAAGGTTGGCGGCATGATCAGCTCGCTTGTTTGTCTTGGTGCGTCCAGATCTCTCCTCCCTCCTATTCTCCTTCGCACTGAACTCCTTTCTGCTTTGCTCCACCGAAACTCTCTACGTAAACTTCAAGTAGCATGAGAGTTTAGTAGAACAAAAAATCTATATATCTGAAGAAATGATAGTACAAGCAGAATAGCAGACTAAACTGAATGGGAAAGTGTTGGTCATGTAAATATTGCCATTTCCAATAGATGTACAATGCACAAAGTGGCATCATCTTCAATTTATTTAGCTATCTATAATTGGATTAGCAAGTATGTATACAATCAAATTCAACATGAAAAATTCAGTAGAACCTGAAAAATTCATTAACCCATGGCAAATTTGTAAACCAAAATTAAGAGTAGTGACAATGAATGAAATATCTAAGATGACGTGGGAATATAAAACAAGAATTTAGCCAGAAGACTAATTGTACTCACAGGTCACAACAAGGCAAAAGTAAAACAATAGCTATATGCGAAAATCATAAACTTCATGGATTTGCTATAAATAAATAATCAGTGAGAGGCGGTACATGATCGAAAAATATCTAAATAATTTAGAGAAAAATATCTAAATATTTAAACATAGGAAGACAGATATAAGGCATTAAGTAGGTTACATGTCTCTAGTTCTGTAACCTTGTGGCTTCCATGGTGCCAAACATGTTTTATGGTTATTGCATCATGCATGAAACAGAAGGACAACGCTGAGTGAATTTTTCCAATGTGAACCGACATTTTACTTGCACTTACCCTAAGAGTAAAGTTTCTAGAAAATAAAGTAATGCATCGGATCGAATATATAGTCAAGATACATGCAGAAACAACATCCATTAATGAAAAGGCCCAACGTATTGTCCTACTCCAGACTTACAAGATACTGGAGGGAGATCCTCACCTCTCTCTACGCAACGTACACCAACTCTAGAAGCATCAGCCTCAGCCTCTCCTCCCTGTAAACCAAAGCGACCTTGCAAGCAAACCAAATCAGTAATAAAAACTGAACCAAATCAAGCCAAGAAGCAAGAGATTTCCACCTATCGCGTGTGTGCTCTAGCTATTTTGAGCAAAACCACATGGCAGCAAGCCCCTCAAGCAGCTCTGCCGGGTAAGGTCTCTGATGAGCGAGAAGCTAAACACAGCTCCATCTTTGATGTCTCTCTCTTCTTAATTTGGTGCCTCTCCTCAGGTGGCCTGACCAACAACCTAGGATGGGGAGGGGAGGAAACGAAATGACCTACATACTCCCCTTCATAATAGTAGTAGATATATACTTGCCAGGCGATGCGCCAAATAAAAAAACTACGTTTCGAAAATACATAAGAGAAACAGTAAAATGTGCAGGCATTTATCTCACATCAAAACTAACGCTACTACATCTCAGATGTAATCACTAACATCTTTGAAATTCCACTATGATGACATAATTCCAAAAGGCACAACTTATTAGATAAATAAGCAAATAAAAAATGTAATATAGTGACTAATATTCGATCACTTGTATCTATGAGTTGGTAATCTGATAACACCTTCATACAAATTTACAAATACAGTCAACGAAAATTTCACAGGAATATCATGCATAATACATCCTCTGTATACATAAACTGGTATAGCAAACTGAATATAGGAATAACTTTAATTGAGGGTTAACAACAAAGTGTCAAACAACGAACAGTTACTCCAAAGTGGATAAAAACAAGATTTCTGGAAGACTATTTGAGTAAATTTAGACACAGAGAAGCTCATAATTCATACAAACAACAATATATCTCAAAGGACAACTATACCACATAATGGCAAGCAATCCTTCCAGTTCATGGGTCGAACACGATATGATGGGCTCGACATTTGCATGTAAAATGGATCCACATAACAGCGGTCCTTAGTACTGGTCTAAGAAGGAGATGACCTCGCTTGCTGCTGGCAGAAGCTCTGCACATGATAGTAATTTCAAACAAAATTTCAGTCACGAACCACTAATAACGATACCCAAAATTTTGTACTGAATTAAACTAGTTAATGTCTGTAATCATGCTTTCTGCCACAATTAAACTAATTTCTTTATTCAGTATATGCTCCTATCATCTTGACCAGTGTCTATCCAGCTTCCAAATCCTTTCCCAAAAGATTAACACCACACAGACATCGTAGTTTAGGATTCATTATTTAGAACAACATAATTCCTCTGGAACCCAGCAATTGCTGGCTTCATATTAATTAATTCGACGGTGGCAACAATTTACAACTAAATCCTGATAAGGTGCGAGTGTGCAGTTTAGAGCTTTAGCTCAACTGTGGGTGCAAGAAAGGAATTAAATTCAATATGTAATAATACTTTCAATAACATCCAGCGCTTATGCAAGAAGATTTTAGTTTCAGTTTTGTGTGCCACTACCAACACACCTACAAACTATTTTTAATTGACATGAAATCAAAGATTTTAGAGCCGCCTCACCGGTGAAGAACTGGAAGAACTTCACAGGGAACATGATGGTCTCCGGCATAACCTGCGTGGCACTGTCGATCACCATGACATCATCTCATCTCATTTTGGGCTTCTCAGAGATGCTCGGCAGCCAGGGGAGCCTCGCATGGAGCTTTGCCTGTTCCGAGCTGCGTTCATCGATGGCAGCTGAGGCGTCCCCAATGTTCCCATCCTTTTTCTTGGTCTCCGCAGCAGAACCCTCTTGCCCAATGCAAGTGGTCTGTAAGTAGATTGACAATACCCTAAAAATGATCAAACAGTACTTGACGTATTACTATTGATGACTGCAAAAAATGTTGCAATCAAAACAAATGCATGAGGTTTGCCTTTTTATATAAAACATATGCATTCTAGTCCAATATCAAGGCCTTGATGCAACACCAAGAAGTAGAGATATCTCTTTCATCAAATTATGTCTTATAATTTTATAAACCTTCTCAAGGAAAAACGTAGGTTAAATTTATAGTAAATTT
>NC_041382.1:615920624-615962133 GCF_002162155.2 Triticum dicoccoides | reverse complement strand
AACACACACACACAAATGGTAGTTATTCTTTAATTTGCAGTCCCTCCATCCTAAAATAAGTGTCTTAACTCTAGTACAATTTTATACTAAAGTTAGTACAAAGTTGAGCACTTATTTTGGGACGGATGGAGTAGTATTTATGAGTGAAACTGCCTTGAAATGCAACATATCAACACATTTATACCAGTTGTGTGATGTGCCCTGTTAGTTTGCCATTCCATAGTCCATTCCCAGGATGATCCATTAACCTAGAGAGAGAACACCAATTTCAATTAAAAAAAAGCAAAACATAAGGTTGTAATGTAATGAAGATCTCAGCTGTACAATAAAAAAAGAGAGAAGCTATTGTATCTAATCGGAAGCAGTAGCACATGTCATGGTATATACTTATATTATATACAGAATTCGATTTCAGAACACCCAAGTAGTCTGTTACCATATTCACAATGCTCTGTCAATGGTAAAACATTGCTAGTACCTGCAAAAAAGTGTAAAAACAAAATGATGGAACGTTATAAAATAACAATTAATAATTGATGTCAACAACATCTACTTTGCCAAGCTGCAGATGCCCTCTAACTTCCTAATGATTGAAATCCCACAAATATTCCTTCAAGTCAGAAACGGTTATATAACTTGACTCGTGGAGACATCACCAGATTTTTCTTCCGTTCTTGCCTCCAAAAGGATTAGTATGTAATACATTAGAGTAAATGGATAGGTGCAAATAATCTCCTAAATTGAAAACCTGCATAGGTGCAATGTTGAGACAGGATAGCCTCTGACTATGAGATGCTAAGCATGCCTTGGCATCTGGACTGAACTTCTGAACTTCTGTGAATCAACTTTTGACTATAGTTTTCAAGCAGAAAGCATCTCAGTATTTTGCATCTAAAGTTCCTTCCCTGAATATTTCCCGTGTGCAAAAATGAGAATGATTTGGAGCGTGGGATTGGGGGATTTGGAGCGTTGCCTTGAGGATGTCGAGCCTGACGGAGCCGTAGACGACGCCGACGCCGATGCCGACCGCGGAGATCCTGGCCACCTACAAAGCAACATCGCGAGGGGAAGAAACCTGCCGGTCAGTCAGTCAGATCTGATCCGCGAGGCCGCGGACGAATCGGGGGAGGGGTAGGGAGGAGTGCATCGGTCGCTTACGAGGTTTAAGACAAACTTGCATCGCTAGAGACTTCTCCAACTCCTTCAAAGACTCCTGCAACTTTTGCTCAGGGGCTTCACCATGCCACCAACTTCTTCAGGTGCCAACAACATGAACAGATAACGGGGTGAGAGGGGGAAGGGAACAGAGATGGAGGAGGGATAAGGGAGAGGAGAGAAGAGGGGGAAAGAGGAAGGGGTGGAGATACCTGTGATAACGGGGAGGCGGCAGTGCGGGACGGGAAGACTCGCCGCCGGCGGGCAGGATGAAGAGCTGGCGGCTCCAACCCTAGCTTGCGCGTGAGAACTGCATCCGTCGCACACAACCAAGGCATCCATCGTCTGCCGTCGTGCTCCAGCGAGCTGGCGACCGAGGGTTGCCTGGAGCGGAGGTGGAGGCGACCAGAGCCGGCGGCGGCGCGGCGCCGAGGTTGGTGCGACGGCGAGCTCGGGCGGCGGGGCAGAAGCTGCAGGAGACGGCGGCGGGGACCTCGAGGCCGAGCTCAGGCCATGGCTTCCCTGGCTCCAGAGGCCGTGGCAGCGCCGGACGCAGCGGCGGGGCGAGGAGGAGGCCGGCCGTCGGGGAGGCAGGAGCTCCTCGTCCCCTCGATCCAGATCGAGATCGAGGAGGGAGCAACAGGGGCGCGAGGGAGGGGGCGATAGGTTTAGGTTTTTTTGTCGCTGGTTAACCTTTGTGGGTCTTTTTTCGTTGGTTAACCTTCCTAGGTCTATTTTTTATACGTGAATGGGTGCGGGTTGGACTTTTAGGAAGAGATTTTTTCGGTTTTTGATGAATAAGTCAGAGGTGGGAGGAGGTATCAAAATAAACCAGAAAAGGTGAGACGAAAATTGATCGATGGAGACTACCGACTGCTTCATTAAGAATAGAGATATATTTTCGAATCTTTCGATGATTATCGAGCGTTGCATCTACTGATCCATCAAGCCATCACATCAAATCAGCCCATATCTGAGTCAAACCGGTGCAACTTGCCGTCCGGCGAAAGGCCAAAAATCATTTTCAGCTACTGCTATTGGGTCACACCACGTGTCAGGATAGATACGTGTTGAATATGGCATCCTATGTTCGATTACTCAATACAGCAAATTCGAATCAATCTCCAGTTTCCAAACTACAAGGCAAAAGTTGCGCAGTGCTCAGCGCCGGCAAGTCGGGGACTCGGTCTCCGTTTCCATCCCCAAGTTGCCACCGCGGCTTCGCTCCCTCTCCACGGAGTCATCGTCCTCCAACGCCCGCACCTGCTCTGCCCGATCATACCCGCGCCTGCTCTGGTCGGCTTATACTTCGCGCGCCCGCCGGTTCGTCCCCGCACCCTGACCTCGTGCTCGCCTTCGGATTATCTCCGTTGTTGCCTTTGAGCGGATGCTGCGCTACCCCGTGAAGCATTGCCTCTTACCAACGCGCCATTGAACCGCCCTGGATCAACCCACTTCCACCATGGCTGCGGCCCGCTTCACTCTACCTCAGGCTGGCTTCACTGATCCGCCGTTTCGGGTCGCCGGCTTGCTCGCCCGCTGGCTACGTTCGAGCTACTGCTCCTCTACTGTCACCGACCCTGTGAAGCAGCCGGCCGTTTTCACCTGCTGCTACTGAACCGGCCTACGGTTTCCTCATCCGCCTACAAACCTTGCCCGACCCGGAAGAGGAGGATGAACCCGCCTCGTTGTTTTCTGTTCCTGCTGCGTTGAGTCACCGTTCAGCTCCGAGCCACTGGGGCCGTTGGGTCGCCTGCCTCCGTTTCTAAGTCGCCATGCCGCCCGTCTCCACCGGCCGCCGTCGCGGTCTCTGTGCTCGCGCTCCTATCGCCGTAGGCCGCCGTGGCCGGTTCACCGGCGTACTGCCGTTCCTCGCGGCCACGGCTCCACTTCTGCATGTGCGACCCGGAGGAGGATCGGGCTATAAGGACGCGGACTCTGACGCTGATGCGGTCTCTGCCTTTGTTGCAGTTACAGTTGCACCTCGACCCGTCTGGTTCGTCCACGCCGTTGACCCGTCACTGCTCACTGGTTGCTGTACTCCAATGCCGGTTCGCCCGCGGCCCCGGCTCGTCTCTGCCTCCGCCCGTTTTCGCGTTAAATCGCCGCCAGTCACCATCGAGTGGCCCGCGCGGCTTCAAGCCGGCCGAACCTTTGCTGTTGAACCGTCCCCGCGTCTGCAATTTCCGCTTCGCCGAGCCACCTCACCGGCCTTGGGTTGCCTCATCGCTTCCACCGCTCAGGGAGTTGCTGATGTGTTGAGCCGCCGTCGACGTTTTACCAAACCGCCACCGTTTAGCTAAATGCAGTCTGTCTCATGACGCCCTGAACCGCCGCGATGGGCGCCGGCCCACTTCTGCCTCGTCTTGGCCATGAACCGTTGCGCCCCGTGAACCGGTCAGCCGTCGCGCCTTTCTTCATCCACTGGATCGAGCGGCCGCCGGGTCGTCCCCGCGCAACCTCGCCTCGCCTTCGTCAAATCACCGACGGTTTACGGCAACCCCCTGCGCCGCTGAGCCACCATCACCGACGCGTCGAGCTGCTGTTGTGGCCCGCTTTGCTTCGCCTCTCCAACCCGCTACCGGATCAGCGGTGCCTGACCGGCCGGCCGCCTCGGGCTGCTGCTTGCCTGTCCGATATGGCCTACTGCGGCCCCACCGTGTCGGCCCTTCATCTGGTCTCCATTGAACCGCCGCGCTCTGCCAGATCGAACCTGTAAGCTGGCCTCTCGGCGCCTCAAACCGCCGCACCCCGAGCAGTGACCGCGGGCCTCCGCAGCCGCAACTCTTCAACCCGCCACCGGTTTAGCATCGCCTCGCCAACCGACCGCCTTGAGCTGCTGCTCACCTGCACGCCCCGCTGTTACTGCCCCTGCGAGCGCCGAGCGCCCGGTCCAAGTCGGCTTCCGCGGTCGTTGTTTCCGCCTCCTGCCGGGTCACTTCGGCCAGAGGCCGGCGCCGGTTTCTCCTCCGCCCGTCCGTTTACTCCAGCGCCAAGCTGCTGCCGCTTCACTAAACTGGTAGCGCAGCGGCCCGCCGTGCCAGGCCCTGGGCTGTCGCCTTGAGCCGTTTCCTCTGGCCTATTTCTGCGCCCGTGGGCTCCGTGCCACTGTCGCGTTGTACGTCCTCTGGCCGGTTCACACTTCAAGCCCCTACCGAGTCGTTTCCACCCTCGCGGTTGTGCCTGGTTCATCTCCGTCGCATGAGTCGCTGCCCTGATTTACTTTTGCCGGGAGTCGTCGCCTCGCCACCACCTCCGAACAGCCGTCGTGGCTCGTTCATTTCTGCCGCGGGCCATGGGAGCAGGCCTTACACATTTTTAGTGTAAAAAGATGATAGTATGGAGACGCATAAGCTGGATGATGCCAAATGTGTGATGGGTTCCAGGGAAAAATCCATGTGAAACTGCACTGGCCCGGTTCCCCAAGCAAAAACAAAAATGAACATGGGCGAAACACGCTGTCGGATTGCATCAACAGGCCAGATGGATCTATCACACGTCGGGTTACCCAAAAAATTATCAGGTGATATCTGTCCTAGTTCTTTTATGCAAACATATTTGATTCATCCGAGCATGATTACTCGCCCCTGTATTATTTCTATATGCGCAGGTTAAATTACCCACTACACAGGTGAAATTATACTGCACCATGATGCCCAATGGACGTGCGCAAGACGCCGCCCTTGCGGCCCGGTCCATATCAACTTGCTGGGATCACGCTTGATTGTTACTCAATGGGCGTGCGCAAGACGCCGCCCCTGCGGTCCAAACTACTCTGACTCACCCGAGATTGATCTCAGCTTCGCTGAAGTAATCATTAAGCTCCATGGCGGATAAATTCCGGCTTAACATATCAGGTGAAATCTATCCAATATTTTTTATATTCCATATTGCTTTCTTTAAAAGAGCAATTACTCCAGCTTGCGAAGTTATCTAATGCAGGACCTTAAACCGCCATATTGGTGCAAATTTAAAGGCCGTCAGAAACTTGCCGGCTTAAAAAGAAGGATTCTGGTTTAAAATCCGGCTCAAGGGAAAGCTATCTCCCACAAAGCTTTGAAGCTCTCAATATCCGGTTTAAAAAATTCCGGTTAAAAAGAATTCATCTCTCGCAAGTTCGAGTTCTCAGAAAAATTACAGGGACCCAAGAGAGTTTGTTGTAGATCATAACTCAAATATAGGCACCCGGCGAGCACAGCTCAAAAATATATCACTTGGGGGCTTCCGGCTTATTGAGCTAGGCTATGATTACCCATTTATCCGGGTTATAGGCCACATAAAAAATCACTTGGGGGCTTGGTCGTATTCGAACCATAGCTACACCTCTTGATCGGCGTAAGGCCACCAGGGAAATCACTTGGGGGCTTGGTCGTATTCGAACCATAGCTACGCCTCTTGATTCGCGTAAGGCCACCAGGGAAATCACTTGGGGGCCAAAGAGAGTGTTGTAAAAGCACAACTCGAACGTATGTACCCACTGAGCATAGCTCAAAATATTGCTTGGGGGATCTTTGCTTCTCAAAGAACAAAGAGTCTACACCTTTGTAATAGGCTATCAAGCCAGGCTTGGAAGCCAGGTGTAGTCACCTAAAACCCCGGGTTATCATGCCTTCTTTAAGTAAGCAACTCCATCCAGGTAATCCTGGTATGACCTGCCGAACGTTTGGCAAGTCAATCTTATACAGACCCTGAACTTGTCGAAGATAAAACAACGATTGGTTAATGTGAGGTCCGTCTTAAAAGGCTTTGTAAAATGGTTTAACTCAGTGGTCTGGCAGCCCATGAAAAGCCTCGATTTTGGGCCTGGCAGCCCATGAAAAGCCTCGCGTCTTCCTATGCTTGTATTCGACAAATTTTCTCTTTTTGAGGTTTACAACACTTTATGATAAACCGGTGTTTATTAACCCGACCTGGCCTTCGACTATAAGTCGCCAGTATATATTTGGATTGCGCCATTGGAATCATGCGCTTATAAATCATTGAGTATATTATTCAAATCTTTAAAATAGCCAACATGGCTGGATTTTTATTATGGTTATCGATAACCAATATTATGATTAAGATTTTCAAAGTCGCTTTAGCGCAATGATTATTATTTTATCAATAGATATGATTCATTCTACAATGGAAGCTATAGTCCCGAGTCGCTGCAGGCTTACGACCCGGCACTTGGGGGCTACATTATTCAAGTTAAGATCACATCAAATATGCAAGTCTCATGTCACTGCAAGCATGCACCATGACACTTGGGGGCTAATGCAAAGTGTAAGTGCATCTAGTGCCCCTTAGTGATTTTGGTGTATTGAGGACTTGTAGGTTAAGGGACTAATGTGTTTATGAGTGTACACAAGTCTATAAGTCTATGAAGAGTTTGATATTTACAGAGAAAGTCGACCCCTAAAAATGAAGTTCTTCGTCTGAAGACTTTGGTATTCTAAAGATTTTCTGAAGACTTTGAAAGTGAAGGAAATGGTATGACCGTGAAGACTTGGTATTCATTCGAGGAACATGAAGCGTGAAGACTTTTGTTTTCGTAGTTTCATTTTCTTTTTCTTGAGTCATAGGAAACACCGTACTGTTAAAGAGGGTCGAGGAAATACTAAGAAAAAATTTCCATGTGATGCTTAACTCAAAATCCTACACCTACCAATCCCTTCGAGTGAAGCCATTGGAAATCTCATACAGTTCAGTCAATTTTTTCAGTGACAGAGACGAAGTTCTTCTGGTCTTTGAGGAATTTGTTCTGACTGAGGAGTTAGGAATTTGCCAGTGCAGATTTCCTACACAGTGAGGAACATGATAGCCCTGAGGATTTTGCTACTCAAAATTCCGACCGTTGCTGTGCTATGCGCCAGCTGTCCCAAAATATCTATCCACCTAACGGTCATATCATTGGAGGGCATTTATGTCTTATCATGTCGGGCTGCTCCCTAGGCTATAAATAGTCGCCCCCTACAACCACTAGCTGGTTGGCTGCTCCGAGAGAAACTGACACTTGTCATTTGAGAGCAACCCATCCTCCAAGGACTTTGAGCGAAAATCATCAAGTGAGGAAAAACTAAAAACCCAAAACCCAAACACCTACAAACCCCAAGTGATTGAGCATCACTGAAGAGATTAATCCTGCGTGGATCCGACGCTTGTTACCTTTGAAGACTGTGCTTCTTCCAGACAGTTAGGCGTCAAGGTCTAGAGCATCCAAGAGGAATTGTGGATCGCCGAGTGACCAAGTTTGTGAAGGTTTGGAAGTCACCTGAAGACTTATCACGAGTGATTGGACGAGGTCTGTGTGACCTTAGTTCAAGGAGAATACGTTGAGGACTGGGTGTCCTGAGCTGCGTGTTCAGGACTGGGTGTCCGGGACTGTGTGTCCTCGAGTTTAAATACTCAGCCGCTCCAACCAGACGTACAACTGAGACAGCAGTTGGAACTGGTCTACCAAATCATTGTCTTCACCAAGCTTACTGGTTCTATTCCCTCAACTCTTTCATTTCCTCATAACTGTGTTGTGTGTTTGTTCATATCTGTGTTTGAAGACTTTGACCGAAGACTTTCTCAATTTCCTCAGTTCAATTTCTTCAGTCTGTTTGTCTTCATCCTGTGTTATCATGTGATTACGCTTCCTGTACTCTGTGTTTGTCTTCATTTCATCATGATGACTATGATTGTATTCTGTTATGTTTACTTTTGAGTACTTATTCCGCTGCTAGTAGTTCTTCGCTAAGGAATTTCCTCACCGGCAAATTCCTCACTGAAGAATTTCATAAAAATCATCTATTCACCCCCCTCTAGTCGATATAACACACTTTCAATTGGTATCAGAGCAAGGTACTCCCTTATTCTGTGTGATTTTGGTTTAACCTCCTGGAGTTTTAGTTATGTCGACCGCATGTATGACAAAAGTGACATGCCCCATCTTTGACAGTCACGAGTATCCCAAGTGGAAGGCCATGATGAAGAAACGCCTCATGGCGATGAACAGTGAGCTGTGGACCGTCACTGAGATTGGTCTGGCCGATATGTGCAAGATGGCGGAAGCTGATGACATTCGCAAGTACACTCTTCTCAACCTCACGGCGAAGGATGTCATCTGCTCCAGTCTGTCACAAAATCAGTTCAGGAATATCATGCATCTCGATCATGCGAAGCTCATCTAGGACCGTCTCTCTGAGGTCTATGAAGGTCATCGAACCTATCATGATCCTTGGTTTGAGGACTTCAAGGAATCTCTCAAAGCGATGACATTCGAACCAGAATCATCATCTTCTGCATCATGCCTTATGGCAAAAGATGCTGAGGTAACTGAATGCTACCTATCCGAGTCTAGTGATGATGAATCTGCTGATGAATTTGGACCCAGCTATGTCAAACTTGCTTCCCTTGCCACTAAACAACAAAGAGCTTTGGAAAAAGTTCACTATATGCTAAACAAGAGCGATGATATGTTGGGTGAAGAAATGGATCAGTCAAAAGCTTTGGCTGAAAGTCTTCAGAGACTTCATACTAAGTATGAGACCCTTCAAGATCAACATAACACTCTCTTATCTGATCATGAGAAGCTTTCTTATGAATTTCTTTAAAGAAAGCAAGACCTTGAGAAGCTAAGAGTGAGTTATGAAGATCTTCAGAAGGAGCGCGATCCATTACTTGCTCAACAAATCAGCGCATCTCAGGAAGAATTTGTTCCTCCATGTTTCAAATGCATTGAACGTGAAACTGCTAATTCTTCACCGGAATGTTCAAATGTTGCTAATGTTTAAAATTCTTCACATGCCTCTGCTATCACTAATTCCTCATCTAAGGACATTGCTAGTATCACTGACGATGCAGGGCTGAAGGAATTGTACACGACAGGCATGTACAAAAGCCTCAAAGGGCATCAGGCTCTTTGTGATGTGCTTAAAAAGCAGATCCTCAACAGGAACCCCAGGAAAGAGGGTATCGCCTTTGAGAGGAAACTCAATGCTGATGGTACATATTGGAAGCCTGAGCAGTACCCCAAAACTACATGGGTTGCTGCAAAGGGACCTCCAGTTGATCCATCTAACTTATTTGGATTTGCATGTGAATCTCCTCATTCTGATGATGAGTCAATTGACTCCAACTATAAACTGTTCAAAAATCAGAATGGTGAAGTATTTGCTAGATATGTTGGCACTAACTGCAGGAACGGCTCCCCTATGAAGAAAATCTGGGTTCCCAAAAGATGCCTTGAAAATTTTCAGGTGAATGTCATCATGACGCCACCTGTGAAGAATAGGAACCCCAGATCAAATTCTTCATATGGACCAAATTCTTCATATGGATTCAAGTCCTTATACGGACCAAATTCCTCATATGGATCAAAGTCCTCATATAAACATCATCGTGCTAACCCGTCTGTTTCGCAGGGAAGATCTAAGGATTATGGATATGTGCATTATTCTTCAAATCATTATGTCCATAAGTCCTCGAAGAATTTCTCTGCATACTCTTATGCTTACTCTAACCCCTCTTATGTGAAACGAAATGGACTGGCTTCTATGCCATCCTTCTCGTATGGAGCTCGCAGAATGATGAACTCTTTGCCACCCCTTCAGATGTGGGTGGTGAAGAAAAAGAACTAATCTCTTCTGCAGGGTCAGGTCTCCAGACGTACGTAATCGTCTGAAGAATTTGCTGGAGACCTGAGTATGCCTGATAGGACGTAGGCTAATCATGAAGAAATGAACTTTCATTTCTCACGTCCTCATATTGCTTTATCAGTTCTTTTACTTGATGAAATTGATCTGATGAATTGATGTCATATTCTTCACTGATGAAGTATATGAGTTTGTAAGCTGCACTAATTCATCTGCAGGATGATCAACCCAAAGCCACTGAGTGGGTCCTCGATAGTGGATGTACAAACCACATGACTGGTGACAAGAATCTATTGATGGATGCTCCATTATCTCCATCGCATCTGAAGCATATCATCTTTGCTGACAAAGGCAAAAGTCGGGTATTGGGTCTAGGTAAGGTTGCGATTACAAAGGATCAACACATGGACAAAGTCATGCTTGTTGAGTCCTTAGGATACAACCTTATGTCTGTCTCAATGCTTTGTGATCTTGATATGGTTGTTGTCTTTGGCAAGTACCGTTGTGTTGTGGTTATGGAAGCTGACAATTCCAAAGTCTTCGAAGGCTTTAGGAGAGGAGACATGTATATTGTTGATTTCTCTACAGGACCACAACCAGCCGTGTGCTTACTTGCAAAAGCTTCAGAAGGCTGGCTCTAGCATCGACGACTTGGTCATGCAGGCATGAGGAATTTGCACACGCTTGCGAAGAAGAAGCATGTCATTGGCATCGAGAATGTAAAATTCCTCAAGGATCACCTATGCGGAGCCTGTGAAGCTGGGAAGATGACCAAGGCCAATCATCCAGCGAAGACTATCATGACCACCACTCGCCCATTTGAATTGCTTCACATGGATCTCTTTGGTCCTAATAATTATTCTGCTATTTCAAATGAAGCATCTCAATATGGCTTTGTTATTGTAGATGATTATTCTCGCTACACATGGGTACACCTTGTCACTTACAAACATGAAGTGCAGGAAGTCTTCAAACGATTTTCCTCGAGGGCTTCAACCAACTTTGGTGTGAAGATCAAGCACATCAGAAGTGACAATGGCACTGAGTTCAATAATTCTGGTCTCGATGACTATCTTGATGAACTTGGTATTACTCATGAGTTATCTGCTCCTTATACTCCTCAGCAGAACAGCGTCGTGGAGCGTAAGAACAGGACTCTTGCTGAGATGGCTCGCACTATGCTTGATGAATACAAAACGCCTCGTCGTTTCTAGACTGAGGCAATTGATACTGCATGCCAAATCATCAATAGAGTATATCTTCACAAATTCTTCAAAAAGACTGCTTATGAACTCCTCACTGATAAGAAACCCAATGTAAGTTATTTCAAAGTATTCGGTGCTAAATGTTGGATTATAGATCCTCATCACAACTCAAAATTTGCACCGAAAGCACATGAAGATTTTATGCTTGGTTACGGAAAGGACTCGCACACCTACAGAGTCTTCAACAACGTTCTTCACAAAGTTGTTGAAACTGTAGATGTGTAGTTCGATGAAACTAATGGCTCGCAAAGAGAGCACCTACCTACTGTGATAGATGAACCAGCACCTGAGGAAACTATCAAGTTCAAGGCTACTGAGGATGTCATTCCTACTAAAGAATCTGCTGAAGAATTCATTCCAGAACATGAAGAACGTCGAGCGAATGCACCTGAAGAAAATGCTGAAGAAAATGGTGCTGAAGAAAACGTTGATCAAATTCTTCAACGGCAACCAGCTCATCCTCGCATTGCAAAACTAGTGCAAGTTGAAAAGATCATCAATGACATCAAAGCATCAGGTCCTCTCACACGCTCAAAAGCTTCACATTTGTCTAACTTTTGTGGGCACTATGCTTTTGTCTCTATTATAGAGCCCACTAAGGTGGATGAAGCATTTCTGGAACCTGAGTGGATTCAGGCCATGCAAGAAGAATTACATCAGTTCGAGCTCAACAATGTCTGGGAACTGGTCAAACGTCCAGATCCTCGCAAGCACAATATCATCGGCACAAAGTGGATCTACCGCAACAAGCAAGATGAAAATGGCCTTGTGGTAAGGAATAAGGCACGACTTGTAGCTCAAGGCTACACACAGGTTAAAGGAATTGATTTCGATGAAACTTTTGCACCTGTTCCTAGACTTGAGACTATTCGCATATTACTTGCTTATGCTAACCATCATGATATCACTTTATATCAAATGGATGTGAAAAGTGCATTCCTCAATGGTAAGCTTGAGGAAGAAGTATATGTTGCTCAACCCCCAGGTTTTGAAGATCCAAAGAATTCTGACAAAGTCTTCAGACTCAACAAGGCCCTCTATGGCCTCAAGCAGGCCCCACGGGCTTGGTATGATACTTTGAAGGAATTCCTCATGACGAAAGGCTTCAAACCTGGTTCACTCGACCCTACCCTTTTCACTAAATCTTATGATGGTGAATTGTTTGTGTGCCAAATATATGTTGATGATATTATCTTTGGCTGTACTGACCAACGTTATAGTGATGAATTTGCCTATATGATGAGTGAAGAATATCAAATGTCGATGATGGGAGAGTTGAAATTCTTCTTAGGTCTTCAAATTCGTCAACAACGCAATGGCATATTCATATCTCAGGAGAAATACCTCAAGGATGTATTGAGGAAATTCGGCATGCAAGATTGCAAAGGCGTCAAAATTCCTATGCCCACAAATGGCCATTTGTGCACTGATGAAAATAGTATTGACTTCGATCATAAGGTATACCGCTGCATGATAGGTTCTTTATTGTACTTATGTGCATCTAGGCCAGATATAATGCTTAGTGTTTGCATGTGTGCCCGATTTCAAGCTACACCGAAGGAATCACACCATAAGGTTGTGAAGCATATTCTTCGATATCTAGCTCACACACCAACACTTGGATTATGGTACCCCAAGGGCTTGGCTTTTGATCTCATTGGATATTCTGACTCTGACTATGTTGGTGATCGTGTGGACCGCAAGTCAACATCTGGTACATGTCATTTCCTCGGACGATCTTTGGTATGTTGGTCCTTGAAGAAACAGAACTGCGTATCACTATCTACTACTGAAGCTGAGTACATTGCCGCTGGTTCTTGTTGTCCCCAATTGCTATGGATGAAGCAAACTCTCAAGGACTACGGCGTCAACATGAAGAATGTGCCTCTCTTCTGTGACAATGAGAGTGCCATCAAGATTGCTCACAACCCAGTTCAGCACTCGAAGACAAAGTACATTCAAATTCGTCATCATTTTCTTCGTGATCATGTGTTGAAGGGCGACATTTCTATTGAGCATATGAAGACTGAAGAACAGCTAGCTGATATCTTCACAAAGCCCTTGGATGAGAAGAGATTTAGCAAGTTGCGGTGTGAGCTAAATATCCTAGAATCTTCGAATGTTCTTTGAGAAGGACACTCATCCTGACACTTATGCAAAATTGATGACTTAGATGTGCAACACATGAAGACACGTTTTTCTTCAATCAATGAAGAATAACACTTAGTGTGAAGAAATTAATGAAGGATTTGATTCTCAGAACCCTACGATAATTGTACGCGGTGTCTGAAATCATCATTCTTATACGGTGGATCATGCCACCACCAAAAGTTGAAATTCCTCAAATTATTCATATTCTTCAACTTTGCATAGTCTTCACTGGTTCCGTCGTTTTTCTTCATTGGCTATATATATATGAGTTTATGTCCTCTACAACATTCACTTATTGCTATTTCTTCAAGTTGGTTTTCTGCTAAGTGAATGTGATCGTACCCTTCCCCTCTATGCTATACTCAACCCAATCTGTTCACAAATTCTTCATGTGCGTTCTATTTCAAACTCGTTCAAAATCTTCACTGTGTCCTTGTCAGCTGAAGAAATTGCGAACGGAACTTTAAAAACCTATCTTATCGAAATTTTGGCTTTGCCGCTCAAACCATTCCGCATCCCACGATACACTTATCCACTCACCCACGATCTAACACGATCTCCACCTCTCACTACGTGGGTGACACATGTCATGCGAATGAGAAGGGTCAGGGGCACGTTCGTCCAATTTTTCGGGCAAGCAGTTTTTCACCGTGGCTATAAATACCCCTCCTTCCCTTCCTCACTTCTTTTACTCCGATCGATCTCTCTCCAGCTCGAGCTTCTCAAACCCTAGCGCCGCCGCTACTTCATCGCCGCCGGTGAGGAAGAGCTTCACTGCCTCGACCTCGTCACCGACGTACTCGCGCCGACCGCGGAAATCTTCACTCCGCCGCCGCCGTAGCCGTCTTCCTCCACCAAGTTAGGGCGTGGAAGATCTGCACACACGAACTTCACATCTCCTCACTCCAGTTCGTTGTGTTCTTCGTCCAGGGTAATTAAAAGTTACTTTTACTACCCTCGTTGATTCGAATGATTATCTTCAAAATCTTCAAAGGTGTTTTTCTTCATAGATTCACACACTAAACACCTCACAAGTCATCTGTTCTTGATTCGTTTCTCTAAGCCATGTTTTTCTTCAAGATTCCTCAAATGTGTGGATTTTTAATCTACACATCTCTGGAACCTAAGACAAAGAACGCTTAGTGAAATTCTTCAAGACTCATCTGGTCAAATTCCTCTAACTTGTTCTTTTTACAAAACCTTCTCAGAACGCATATGACCTCTCCAAATTCCTCGCAAATATACTCTGTTCACAGGTACACATGTCAGCTACTGAATCACTAGGTTCTCATCAACTTAACTCATTTGCAGCGTTTCTCGAAGAAAAGTTGCATACTTCTTCAGAGAATTCAAGTCAAATTCCTCAACTGAAGAAAATGGCTGACGGTAAGAAGCCACAGAAGGGAGGAAAGAGGCCTGAGGTAAATACAGCATTTGAGATCCCTAATGAAATATATGCTGGGTACTGCACACCTACTGAGGAAACCAAGAATGAGCGCAAAGTGTGCATTCAGAAGATAGAGAGGAGATGGGCAAGAGAGTGGAGGGAATACAGATATGTCACTCCTAAGTACATGAAGAAATTCGCACTCAATCCTCCATGCCCAAGACCTCCATTGGCACCTGGCCAAATTGCTGATCCCACCAGCCTCAAGCGCGGTGAGGACTATCCTGATGAATGGGCCAAGCGCCAAGCCAAGTTGGCTAAGCAAGCCAAAGAAGCAGTGAGGAAATTCAATGAAGACTCTGCTGTTGCTGCTGCTGCCTCTGCTGAGGCCTTTGCTGTCAAGCCAAAGAAGGCTATGTCAAAGAAGCCCGCGTGCAAGCCAAGTGCTTCACCAACAATGCCCTCAAGGCCAAGTTCCTCAGCAATGCCCTCACGGTCAGAATCCTCAAAGCCCTCATGGCAAATTCCTCATGTTGCTCCTGTTCCTCCAAAGTCCTCAGCTCCTCTGCCAAAGCCCTCAGCTGTTCTGACTAAATCCTCAGCACATGTGCATCTTGCCTCGTGCCAAAGGACTGCAGGCATCTCCATTGCCTCAGGTGTCTCAGCAAGTTCCTCAGCTGCACCAAGTTCCTCAGTTGGCCCCTCTCTGCTGAAGACAAAGGCCACTGCTGAACGAGGTCCTCGCCCAAGTCCTCAAAAGAAACAAGTCGATTTCCAAGTACCATCTAAAAAAGACAAAGCTGATGATGATGAACTTGCAGAAATCATCAGAGACAGGCAAGTCAGGGCTGCTAGAGCCAAAGGATCAGAGGTGCCACTGCTTTTGGATCCCAAGTTGATCCTCGACTACATTAATGTCTGGCACAAGGACCCCAACACTCCCTTGCCTGACTTCAAGCTGACTCCTGGCCAGAGTCACATGCTGACCCACTTCATTCAAGAAGAAAAGTGAAAATTTGAGAAGGCCAGGCAGATCAAAAAAGCGCAGTACAATAAAGAGCGCTATCTGAAGAAAAACATTGTCTCTATGACAACTAAAGAACTTGTCACTATTCAGACTAAGATTAAGAAACTCAGTGATGACTTTGACGCATATCGCGCTGATTGGCTTGGAGCCAAGGTTCATTTTGTGAAACTTGCGGATAACTTCACTTCCAATGTTGCAGCCCCAACGCAACAGGAAATTCCTCAGGCTGAAGCATCTGCTCAGCCTACTGAAGAAAATGCCAGCACCGCTCATGATAATCAGGCTGCTGAAGAAAATGTGAGTTCTAGGGCTGATGACTGCATTCCAGCCACTGAAGAAATTGTCAGGGCACCCACTAGTGGTCTGCCTGAAGAAACTGAAGAACTCAGGGCAACTGCATCAGTTGTGCCTGAAGAAAATCAACCAGATTCCTCAGCTGCTCCTGCACCAACTTCAACTCCAATCCTTCCATCTGCATCGGATGTGAAGAAGACCAAGGCTGCAGAGCATGCTGCAGTGAAGAAAAGGAAAGCATCAGCTGCTTCAGATTCTTCAGCTCCAAGAAAATGAAGCCTATGACAAGTTCATTTGCAAATCCGATTGATGTTGTTCCCATCTCAACCAGGCCATCAAAGGACCTTGTTCCTTTTGATGAAGAATATGTGATCCCCAGCGGATCTAATGAAGAAACTCCTTCTGCTGCTTCGTCTGAACCGTTGGATGAAGAAATTGAAGTGGATGCGATCCCTTCAACACCTATCATCTCCTCGCCTATGCCTCAGTTCACAACTGAAGAGGCTGGTGTTGAAGAAATGGAAGATGAAGATGTGGACATTAGCTGCTCCACACCCGTAATCAGTGATGAATTCTGGGAAAGTCAGCATCCAAACTCACCAATGTTCACCCCTCTACAACAAATTCCTCATTCCCCCACACAAACTGTACATATAGGCTCTGAAGAAACTCATCCCACTGCATCTGTCCATGAGGAAATTCCAGCCACTAGCGCTGAAGAAACTACTGCTGCTGAACAACCAACGACACAGACTGTCACTGAGGAGGAACCAGAAATTCCTCAGCCTGAAGAACCTGCGATTGAGATTCCTGAGGTCGTGACGCAACTCACTGACACTTCTCTGTCGAAGCCAAAGGACCCATTCTCACGCAAGCAAAAGTTCAAGGCTGATGATTTCTTCGGTGAGCATGTATTCTTCAAAGATTACAACCCATATAACTCTGCTCGCATTAGGAAGAGGCGTTTCTGGACTGCTAGTCAAGCCAATTTCTATTCCTTAGTGTTGTTCAACAAGGAGAAGATCTTCTACCATGAGCATATTCCTCACATGGATATGGAATCTCTGCCGTGCTTTGCACCAGTCCTCAGTGTTCTTCACGACGCTCGACTGCTAAACTTTTGCTCTGACATCTGCGATTGGAATGAAGAACTGATTCTTCAATTCTATGCAATGCTGCACATCACTGGAGATGCTGAAGATGTGAATTCCTGGGTGTTGGACCGGATGTCTGAAAACACTCACTACACTGCACCAGCCTCTGAATTGCTTCGTGCTCTACCACTCAGTCCTTCCCTTGAAGAAGCTTGCTGCATCTACAGTGAACCTGAGCTCACACATCATTACATGCAGGTGCTGATGAAACCTTTGAAGCCAGGTCAGGCACCAAGAACCAAATTCGTCGTGAAGGAATTGTTGTATGTGCCTAGAACTGTCTATCGTATTCTTACAAGGACAATCAGTCCTGTCAAAGGCCATGACTCATCTGATGAGGAAATTGTTGGCATCATGAAGAATCTGGTATTCAACATCGTTCATGGCATTCCTGTCAATTATCACGATTTCTTCATGAGGACTATGGCCAATGTTGCACTGTCTCTGTTTGAGCTGAAGCCTTATGCATCTTGGATTATGAGATTCCTTAGGACAAGGTCTTCACTCAACTACAAAGCTGATTTCCAGAATCACCTCAGCTACTTGCCCCCAATTGAAGTCCTCAAGCAGACATATTCCTCAGTTGATGGAAAGGGCAAGGCACCAGCTGTAATAGATGAAGGCATTCGTCCATTGGATGGTCAGTTTCGCAAAGCTGCATCTTATTCCACCAATGATGACTCTACCACACATGACTCTGCCAATGCACCGAAGTCCACTGCTCAAGCCACTGCTCCGCGCGTGATGACTGACCGTGAACTTCTACTTAGTCTTCACCAGAAGGTGGATCGAAATCACAAATGGGTTAAGCGTCAGTTTGGTTCATTTCTTCACAACATGACTGCCACACACAATGCAGTGAAGAAAAACCACTACTACCTCCATTAAGTCTTCGGTCGCACCTGGGCAATCCTGTCACATCTGTATGGTGAAGAAGATCTGAAAAACATGGGTCTCAAAGAAGATTTTGACTGGTCTGCACCTCCACCGAAGAAATTCAAGAAGGTCAAGGTTCCTTCTCTGGTGGCCAGCTCATATTCTTCATCGCGCGACACTGATGAAAATGAAGACTTGGACGACACTGCGGCAGGCCCTACTACAACAAACGACCCCAACAACGCTGGCGCTCCTTCATCAACTTGATATTCTTCAGGGGCGTTAGTCCTCATATTCGTTCCTTTTGGTCATTTGATAACAAAGGGGGAGAATTTTGAGTTAGTCTTCAAGCGGGTCTTTCTATATGGGCATTTTTTTGTTAAGTTACAACTCTCGTTCTTCTGCGACTTTATTGGATCGAGTTGTAAACTTAAACCCGTTGGTGCTCTGATACTCTTGATACGTTTTTTGCATGCTTATTCCTCGTTAATATTATTGCACGCATGCTGAATTACATCAGTCACCATATTTCATCATGCATTTCAAATTCTTCACTGTTATATATCAAATGCGTGTATGAATTACAAGATATAGGGGGAGATCTCCATGATTCAACTCTTCAAGTGTGCATTGCTTCAAAAGCAAATTCCTCACTATGCACATCTTCAGGGGGAGTTCTTCTATATCTTGCAATCAAATTCCTCAATATTAGTAGTTACACTTCATATGTTTATCCCCGTTGAAAACTTAACCTATATTGTCATCAATCACCAAAAAGGGGGAGATTGTAAGTGCATCTAGTGCCCCTTAGTGATTTTGGTGTATTGAAGACTTATAGGTTAAGGGACTAATGTGTTTATGAGTGTACACAGGTCTATAAGTCTATGAGGAGTTTGATATTTACAGAGAAAGTCGACCCCTAAAAATGAAGTTCTTCGTGTGAAGACTTTGGTATTCTGAAGATTTTTTGAAGACTTTGAAAGTGAAGAAAATGGTGTGACCGTGAAGACTTGGTATTCATTCGAGGAACATGAAGCGTGAAGACTTTTGTTTTCGTAGTTTCATTTTCTCTTTCTTGAGTCATAGGAAACACCGTACTATTAAAGGGGGTCGAGGAAATACTAAGGAAAAATTTCCATGTGATGCTCAACTCAAAATCCTACACCTACCAATCCCTTCGAGTGAAGCCATTGGAAATCTCATACAGTTCAGTCAGTTTCTTCAGTAACAGAGACGAAGTTCTTCTGGTCTCTGAGGAATTTGTTCTGACTAAGGAGTTAGGAATTCTCCAGTGCGGATTTCCTACACAGTGAGGAACATGATAGCCCTGAGGATTTTGCTACTCAAAATTCCGACCGTTGCCGTGCTATGTGCCAGCTGTCCCAAAATATCTATCCACCTAACGGTCATATCATTGAAGGGCATTTATGTCTTATCATGTCGGGCTGCTCCCTAGGCTATAAATAGCCGCCCCCTACAACCACTAGCTGGTTGGCTACTTCGAGAGAAACTGACACTTGTCATTTGAGAGCAACCCATCCTCCAAGGACTTTGAGCGAAAATCATCAAGTGAGGAAAAACCAAAAACCCAAAACCCAAACACCTACAAACCCAAGTGATTGAGCATCACTGAAGAGATTGATCCTGCATGGATCCGACGCTTGTTACCTTTGAAGACTGTGCTTCTTCCAGACGGTTAGGCGTCAAGGTCTAGAGCATCCAAGAGGAATTGTGGATCGCCGAGTGACCAAGTTTGTGAAGGTTTGGAAGTCACCTGAAGACTTACCATGAGTGATTGGACGAGGTCTGTGTGACCTTAGTTCAAGGAGAATACGGTGAGGACTGGGTGTCCTGAGCTTCGTGTTCATGACCGGGTGTCCGGGACTGTGTGTCCTTGAGTTTAAATACTCAGCCGCTCCAACCAGACGTATAACTGAGACAACAGTTGGAACTGGTCTACCAAATCATTGTTTTCACCAAGCTTACTGGTTCTATTCCCTTAACTCTTTCATTTCCTCATAACTGTGTTGTGTGTTTGTTCATATCTGTGTTTGAAGACTTTGACTGAATACTTTCTCAATTTCCTCAGTTCAATTTCTTCAGTCTGTTTGTCTTCATCCTGTGTTATCATGTGATTACGCTTCCTGTACTCTGTGCTTGTCTTCATTTCATCATGATGACTATGCTTGTATTCTGTTATGTTTACTTTTGAGTACTTATTCCGCTGCTAGTAGTTCTTCACTAAGGAATTTCCTCACCGACAAATTCCTTAGTGAAGAACTTCATAAAAATCACCTATTCACCCCCCTCTAGTCGATATAACGCACTTTCACAAAGTCATTTTTACTAGTCTTATCGCAGACCCGACTCATCATATCATAATGAGCCGGCCCTTGGGGGCTACCAATTGCTCTTGTCAACAATTCAAGGTACACAAGTTTTCATCCATTATATTGAAGGATCCACTACTCAGTTGGTAAAGCACAAAGCTCTCAACCTTGTGGACGTGGGTTCAAGCCCCATGATGGGGGTTACATCATATAATGTTATTCTCAATGAAGTATATATAAAGTCCCAGCTCAATATTATCTTACTGAGCCGGCCCTTGGGGACTACACGCTGCTGTTCAAAGTCTACATGATTATATTTACAAACTCCCTGCTCATTATTGCATAATGACCCGGCCCTTGGGGGCTACACTGGTTGAAGTTTTTATGAGCATAAAGCAATTTCAAGTCCCAGGTTGCTGCAAGCATGACAACCTGGCTCTTGGGGGCTACCTATGTGGAATACTCAGTTTATGACTAATGACGGAGATGAACAAATCAGTTTTCTTCAAGGCGGTGACATTTATATTGAAGCAAGTCTTAAGCTGTTGCTATGCTACCTTCTTAAGACTTGGGGGCTACAAGTGATAGGCATATAAGAGGTATATTTTCAAGCTTGATGTTAACTACAATTATGACCCGGTGCTATCAATATTTATAAACCTGCAATTTTGGCAATGATAAACCGGCAAGTTCTACATCCTTAAACCGGTTGAAGATCAGATGAGTATTTCAAGGACCAATATTTTTGTTAAGCATTGGGAGCTGAGTCAAATGAATTATTCTTCATAATATTTTTCTGTGACAAACCAATGTCAGAAAATTGATTATGAAGCTGGTCTATTGACCCGGATTTTCTAGAAGAAGGAAATGACAAGGACTTAAGGATGATCAGGATCAGTTTAACATCGATAAATCCAAATTAAACTGGGGACTAATGTCGGGCATATACCCCCCAGTATGACCCGGCCGGAGTTATAACCCGGCTGGGACCTGGTAAACCGGCAGGTGTTAAGTCAGATGATAACCTAGCAGGTGTTAAGTCAGATGATAAACCGGCAGATGTTAAGTCAGATCATAAACCGGCAGACCATCATAAACCGGCAGACCATCATAAACCGGCAGACAGTCATAACCCGGAAGACAGTGATAACTGGTTGACAGTCATAACCCGGCAGATAGAGTCGCCTGGGGTTATGAAGCCCGAGACGTTATGAAGCCCAAGACGTTATGAAGCCCAAGATGTTAAGAAGCCCATGAAGAGAAGTCAGAATAGTTTAAGTCTTAATCCGAGTTGGACTCTACATGTAACCCGCCCCTTCAACATATATAAGGAGGGGCAGGGCACCCCAAGAGAGAGGAGAAAATAATCTTAGGGCTAGACATAACTGGGAGAGCCGGTTTACGACGACTCCCTCGTGATGATAATGAGACCTAGCCACAAAACAACATGTAGGGTTGTTACCGGATGATGTTTCCCGAGGCCCGATGTCTAAACCCTTGTCTTGTGTTGCGTCTCTCGATTCCTCTCAACCCCTCTCAAGCTACCACATAGATGCGTTGGCCTCGTGACTAAGTCCTCACACTAGGTCATCTGCCGTGACTAATCCACGACACTTAGTGTGCTATCAAATGTCACAATGTAACTGGGTGATTATAAAGATGCTCGACAGGTGTCTCCGATGGTGTTTGTTGAGTTGGCATAGATCGAGATTAGGATTTGTCACTCCGATTGTCGTGTTGGGGAACGTAGCAGAATTTTCAAATTTTCTACGCATCACCAAGATCAATCTATGGAGTCATCTAGCAACGTGGGAGAGAGGAGTGCATCTACATACCCTTGTAGATCGTGCGCGGAAGCGTTCAAGAGAACGGGTTTGATGGAGTCGTACTCGACGTGATCCAAATCACCGATGACCAAGTGCTGAACGGACAGTACCTCCGCGTTCAACACACATACGGTTGGGAGACGTCTCCTCCTTCTTGATCTAGCAAGAGGGAAGGAGAGGTTGATGAAGATCCAGCAGCACGATGGCGTGGTGGTGGAAGCAACGGTGATCTCGGCAGGGCTTCGCCAAGCGCAGGGAGACGGAGGAGTGTCACGGGAGGGAGAGGGAGAGGCCAAGGGGCTTGGGTGCGCAGCCCTCCCTCCCCCCACTATATATAGGGTGCCTAGGGGGGCGCCGGCCCTAGGAGATCCAATCTCCTAGGTGGGGGGGGCCTAGGAGATCCAATCTCCTAGGGGGGCGGCGGCCAAAGTGGGTGCCTTGCCCCCAAGGCAAGGGTGGCGCCCCCCACCCCTAGGGTTTCCAACCCTAGGCGCAGGGGGAGGCCCAAGGGAGGCACACCAGCCCACTAGGGGCTGGTTCCCCTCCCACTTCAGCCCATGGGGACCTCCGAGATAGGTGGCCCCACCCGGTGGACCCCCGGGACCCTTCCGGTGGTCCGGGTACAATACCGGTGACCCCCGAAACCTTCCCGATGGCCGAAACTGGACTTCCTATATATGAATCTTTACCTACGGACCATTCCGGAACTCCTCGTGACGTCCGGGATCTCGTCCAGGACTCCGAACAACTTTCGGGTTACCGTGTGCTAATATCTCTACAACCCTAGCGTCATCGAACCTTAAGTGTGTAGACCCTACGGGTTCAGGAGACATGCAGACATGACCGAGAAGCCTCTCCGGTCAATAACCAACAGCGGGATCTGGATACCCATGTTGGCTCCCACAAGCTCCATGATGATCTCATCGGATGAACCACGATGTCAAGAATTCAATCAATCCGTATACAATTCCCTTTGTCAATCAGTACGTTACTTGCCCGAGACTCAATCGTCGGTATCCCAATACCTTGTTCAGTCTCGTTACCGGCAAGTCACTTTACTCGTACCGTAATGCATGATCCTGTGATCAACCACTTGATCACATTGAGCTCATTATGATGATGCATTACCGAGTGGGCCCAGAGATACCTCTCCGTCATACGGAGTGACAAATCCCAGTCTCGATTCATGCCAACCCAACAGACACTTTCGGAGATACCTGTAATGTACCTTTACAGTCACCCAGTTACGTTGTGACGTTTGGCACACCCAAAGCACTCCTACGGTATCTGGGAGTTGCACAATCTCATGGTCTAAGGAAATGATACTTGACATTCAGAAAAGCTACAGCAAATGAACTACACGATCTTTGAGCTATGCTTAGGATTGGGTCTTGTCCATCACATCATTCTCCTAATGATGTGATCCCGTTATCAATGACATCCAATGTCCATAGTCAGGAAACCATGACTATCTTTTGATCAACGAGCTAGTCAACTAGAGGCTCACTAGGGACGTGTTGTGGTCTATGTATTTACACATGTATTACGATTTCCGGATAACACAATTATAGCATGAACAATAGACAATTATCATGAACAAAGAAATATAATAATAACCATTTTATTATTGCCTCTAGGGCATATTTCCAACAGTCTCCCACTTGCACTAGAGTCAATATTCTAGTTACATTGTGATGAATCGAACACCCATGCAGTTCTGGTGTTGATCATGTTTTGCTCTAGGGAGAGGTTTAGTCAACGGATCTGCCACATTCAGGTCCGTATGTACTTTACAAATCTCCATGTCTCCATTTTGAACACTTTCACGAATGGAGTTGAAGCGACGCTTGATATGCCTGGTCTTCCTGTGAAACCTGGGCTCCTTGGCAAGGGCAATAGCTCCAGTGTTGTCACAGAAGAGAGTCATCGGGCCCGACGCATTGGGTATGAATCCTAGGTCGGTAATGAACTCCTTCACCCAGACTGCTTCTTGTGCTGCCTCCGAGGCTGCCATGTACTCCGATTCACATGTAGATCCCGCCACAATGCTTTGCTTACAACTGCACCAGCTTACTGCCCCACCATTCAAAATATACACGTATCCGGTTTGTGACTTAGAGTCATCCAGATCTGTGTCGAAGCTAGCATCGACGTAACCCTTTACGACGAGCTCTTCGTCACCTCCATAAACGAGAAACATTTCCTTAGTCCTTTTCAGGTACTTCAGGATATTCTTGACCGCTATCCAGTGTTCCATGCCGGGATTACTTTGGTACCTTCCTACCAAACTTACGGCAAGGTTTACATCAGGTCTTGTACACAGCATAGCATACATGATAGACCCTATGGCCGAGGCATAGGGGACGACACTCATCTTTTCTCTATCTTCTGCCATGGTCGGGCATTGAGCCGTGCTCAATCTCGTACCTTGCAATACAGGCAAGAACCCCTTCTTTGACTGATCCATTTTGAACTTCTTCAATATCTTGTCAAGGTACGTACTCTGTGAAAGACCAATGAGGCGTCTCAATCTATCTCTATAGATCTTGATGCCTAATATATAAGCAGCTTCTCCAAGGTCCTTCATTGAAAAACACTTGTTCAAGTAGGCCTTTATGCTTTCCAAGAATTCTATATCATTTCCCATCAACAATATGTCATCCACATACAATATGAGAAATGCTATAGAGCTCCCACTCACTTTCTTGTAAATGCAGGCTTCTCCATAAGTCTGCATAAACCCAAACGCTTTGATCATCTCATCAAAACGAATGTTCCAACTCCGAGATGCTTGCACCAACCCATAAATCGAGCGTTGGAGCTTGCACACCTTGTCAGCATTCTTAGGATCGACAAAACCTTCCGGCTGCATCATATACAATTCTTCCTTAAGGAAACCATTAAGGAATGTCGTTTTGACGTCCATTTGCCATATCTCATAATCATAGAATGCGGCAATTGCTAACATGATTCGGACGGACTTCAGCTTCGCTACGGGTGAGAAAGTCTCATCATAGTCAACCCCTTGAACTTGTCGATAACCCTTAGCGACAAGCCGAGCTTTATAGATTGTCACATTACCATCCGCGTATGTCTTCTTCTTAAAGATCCATTTATTTTCTATGGCTCGCCGATCATCGGGCAAGTCAGTCAAAGTCCATACTTCGTTTTCATACATGGATCTTATCTCGGATTTCATGGCTTCCAGCCATTTGTCGGAATCCGGGCCCGCCATCGCTTCTTCATAGTTCGAAGGTTCACCGTTGTCTAACAACATGATTTCCAAGACAGGGTTGCCGTACCACTCTGGTGCAGAACGTGTCCTTGTGGACCTATGAAGTTCAGTAGCAACTTGATCTGAAGTTTCATGATCATCATCATCAACTTCCTCTCTAGTCGGTGCAGGCACCTCAGGAACATTTTCTTGAGCTGCGCCACTTACCGGTTCAAGAGGTAATACTTCATCAAGTTCTACTTTCCTCCCACTTATTTCTTTCGAGAGAAACTCTTTCTCTAGAAAGGACCCATTCTTGGCAACAAAGATCTTGCCTTCGGATCTGAGGTAGAAGGTATACCCAACAGTTTCTTTAGGGTATCCTATGAAGATGCATTTTTCTGACTTGGGTTCGAGCTTTTCAGGTTGAAGTTTCTTGACATAAGCATCGCATCCCCAAACTTTTAGAAACGACAGCTTAGGTTTCTTCCCAAACCATAATTCATACGGTGTCGTCTCAACGGATTTCGATGGAGCCCTATTTAAAGTGAATGCAGCAATCTCTAAAGCATAGCCCCAAAATGACAGCGGTAAATCGGTAAGAGACATCATAGATCGCACCATATCTAATTGGACACACCATTACACTGAGGTGTTCCAGGCGGCATGAGTTGTGAAACTATTCCACATTTTCTTAAGTGTGTGCCAAATTCGTGACTCAAGTATTCTCCCCCACGATCTGATCGCAAGAACTTGATTTTCCTGTCACGTTGATTCTCAACCTCACTCTAAAATTCCTTGAACTTTTCAAACGTCTCAGACTTGTGTTTCATTAAGTAGACATACCCATATCTACTCAAGTCATCAGTGAGGGTGAGAACATAACGATAGCCACCGCGAGCCTCAACACTCATTGGACCGCACACATCAGTATGTATGATTTCCAATAAGTTGGTTGCTCGCTCCATTGTTCCTGAGAACGGAGTCTTGGTCATCTTACCCATGAGGCATGGTTCGCACGTGTAAAATGATTCGTAATCAAGAGACTCTAAAAGTCCATCTACATGGAGCTTCTTCATGCGTTTGACACCTATGTGACCAAGGCGGCAGTGCCACAAGTATGTGGGACTATCATTATCAACCTTACATCTTTTGGTATTCACACTATGAATATGTGTAGCATTACGCTCGAGATTCATTAAGAATAAACCATTCACCATCAGAGCATGACCATAAAACATATCTCTCATATAAATAGAACAACCATTATTCTCGGATTTAAATGAGTAGCCATCTCAAATTAAACGAGATCCTGATACAATGTTCATGCTCAAAGTTGGCACTAAGTAACAATTATTGAGGTTTAAAACTAATCCCATAGGTAAATGTAGAGGTAGCGTGCCGATGGCGATCACATCGACCTTGGAACCATTCCCGACGCGCATCGTCACCTCGTCCTTCGCCAGTCTCCGCTTATTCCGTAGCTCCTGCTTTGAGTTACAAATGTGAGCAACCGCACCGGTATTAAATACCCAGGAGCTACTACGAGTACTGGTAAGGTACACATCAATTACATGTATATCACATATACCTTTCGTGTTGCCAGCCTTCTTGTCCGCTAAGTATTTGGGGCAGTTCCGCTTCCAGTGACCACTTCCCTTGCAATAAAAACACTCAGTCTCGGGCTTGGGTCCATTCTTTGGCTTCTTCCCGGCAGCTTGCTTACCGGGCGTGACAACTCCCTTGCCGTCCTTCTTGAAGTTCTTCTTACCCTTGCCTTTCTTGAACTTAGTGGTTTTATTCACCATCAACACTTGATGTTCCTTTTTGACTTCTACCTATGCTGATTTCAGCATTGAATATACCTCAGGAATGGTCTTTTCCATCCCCTGCATATTGAAGTTCATCACAAAGCTCTTGTAGCTCGGTGGAAGCGACTGAAGGATTCTGTCAATGGCCCCGTCATCCGGGAGATTAACTCCCAGCTGAGTCAAGCGGTTATGCAACCCAGACATTTTAAGTATGTGCTCACTGACAGAACTATTTTCGTCCATCTTGCAGTTGAAGAACTTGTCGGAGACATCATATCTCTCGACCCGAGCATGAGCTTGAAAAACCATTTTCAGCTCTTCGAACATCTCATATGCTCCGTGTCTCTCAAAACACTTTTGGAGCCCTGGTTCTAAGTTGTAAAGCATGACGCACTGAACGAGGGAGTAATTATCAGCACGTGTCTGCCAAGTGTTCATAACGTCTTGGTTCTGTGGGACAGGTGCGTCACCTAGCGGTGCTTCTAGGACATAATATTTCTTGGCAGCTATGAGGATGATCCTCAGGTTCCGGACCCAGTCCGTATAGTTGTTGCCATCGTCTTTCAGCTTGGTTTTCTCTAGGAACGCGTTGAAGTTGAGGACACGTTGGCCATTTGATCTACAAGACATATTGTAAAGATTTTAGACTAAGTTCATGATAATTAAGTTCATCTAATCAAATTATTCAATGAACTCCCACTCAGATAGACATCCCTCCAGTCATCTAAGTATAACATGATCCGAGTTAACTAGGCCGTGTCCGATCATCATGTGAGACGGACTAGTCAACATCGGTGAACATCTTCATGTTGATCGTATCTTCTATACGACTCATGCTCGACCTTTCGGTCTTCTGTGTTCCGAGGCCATGTCTATACATGCTAGGCTCGTCAAGTCAACCTAAGTGTATTACGTGTGTAAATCTGGCTTACACCCGTTGTATTCGAACGTTAGAATCTATCACACCTGATCATCACGTGGTGCTTCGAAACAACGAACCTTCGCAACGGTGCACAGTTAGGGGGAACACTTTCTTGAAATTATTACGAGGGATCATCTTATTTAAGCTATCGTCGTTGTAAGCAAATAAGATGTAAAACATGATAAACATCACATGTAATCAAACAGTGACATGACATGGCCAATATCATTTGCTCTTTTTGATCTCCATCTTCGGGGCTCCATGATCATCGTTGTCACCGGCATGACACCATGATCTCCATCATCATGATCTCCATCATTGTGTCTTCTTGAAGTTGTCTCGTCATCTATTACTTCTACTACTATGGCTAACGCTTTAGCAATAAAGTAAAGTAATTACATGACGTTTATGTTGACACGCAGGTCATAAATAAATTAAGACAACTCCTATGGCTCCTGCCGGTTGTCATACTCATCGACATGCAAGTCGTGATTCCTATTACAAGAACATGATCATCTCATACATCACATATATCATTCATCACATCCTCTGGCCATATCACATCACAAAACACTTGCTGCAAAAACAAGTTAGACGTCCTCTAATTGTTGTTGCAAGTTTTTACGTGGCTGCTATAGGTTTCTAGCAAGAACGTTTCTTACCTACACCAAAACCACAACGTAAATTGCCAATTTCTATTTACCCTTCATAAGGACCCTGTTCATCGAATCCGATCCGACTAAAGTGGGAGAGATAGACACCCGCCAGCCACCTTATGCAACTTGTGCATGTCAGTCGGTGGAACCGGTCTCACGTAAGCGTACGTGTAAGGTTGGTCCGGGCCACTTCATCCCACAATACCGCCGAATCAAGATAAGACTAGTAACGGCAAGATAATTGACAATATCGACGCCCACAACTACTTTGTGTTCTACTCGTGCATAGTAACTACGCATAGACCTAGCTCATGATGCCACTGTTGGGGAACGGCAGAATTTTAAAATTTTCTACGCATCACCAAGATCAATCTATGGAGTCATCTAGCAACAAGGGAGAGAGGAGTGCATCTACATACCCTTGTAGATCGTGCGTGGAAGCGTTCAAGAGAACGGGGTTGATGGAGTCGTACTCGACGTGATCCAAATCACCGATGACCAAGTGCCGAACGGACAACACCTCTGCATTCAACACACGTATGGTTGGGAGACGTCTCCTCCTTCATGATCCAGCAAGGGGAAGGAGAGGTTGATGAAGATCTAGCAGCACGACGGCGTGGTGGTGGAAGCAACGGTGATCTCGGCAGGGCTTCGCCAAGCGCAGGGAGACGGAGGAGTGTCACGGGAAGGAGAGGGAGAGGCCAGGGGCTTGGGTGCGTAGCCCTCCCTCCCCCCCACTATATATAGGGTGCCTAGGGGGGCGCCGGCCCTAGGAGATCCAATCTCCTAGGGGGGGCGGCCAAAGGGGGTGCCTTGCCCCCCAAGGCAAGGGTGGCGCCCCCCACCCCTAGGGTTTCCAACCCTAGGCGCAAGGGGAGGCCCAAGGGGGGCGCACCAGCCCACTAGGGGCTGGTTCCCCTCCCACTTCAGCCCATGGGGCCCTCCGGAATAGGTGGCCCCACCCGGTGGACCCCCGGGACCCTTTCGGTGGTCCTGGTACAATACCGGTGACCCTCGAAACCTTCCCGATGGCCGAAACTGGACTTCCTATATATGAATCTTTACCTCCGGACCATTCCGGAACTCCTCGTGACATCCGGGATCTCATACGGGACTCTGAACAACTTTCAGGTTACCGTGTGCTAATATCTCTACAACCCTAGCGTCACCGAACCTTAAGTGTGTAGACCCTACGGGTTCGGGAGACATGCAGACATGACCGAGAAGCCTCTCCGGTCAATAACCAACAGCGGGATCTGGATACCCATGCTGGCTCCCACAAGCTCCACGATGATCTCATCGGATGAACCACAATGTCGAGGATTCAATCAATCCGTATACAATTCCCTTTGTCAATCGGTACGTTAGTTGCCCGAGACTCGATCGTCGGTATCCCAATACCTTGTTCAGTCTCGTTACTGGCAAGCCACTTTACTCGTACTGTAATGCATGATCCTGTGATCAACCACTTGATCACATTGAGCTCATTATGATGATGCATTACCGAGTGGGCCCAGAGATACCTCTCCGTCATACGGAGTGACAAATCCCAGTCTCGATTCATGCCAACCCAACAGATACTTTCGGAGATACCTGTAATGTACCTTTATAGTCACCCAGTTACGTTGTGACGTTTGGCACACCCAAAGCACTCCTACGGTATCCGGGAGTTACACAATCTCATGGTCTAAGGAAATGATACTTGACATTCAGAAAAGCTACAGCAAACAAACTACACGATCTTTGAGCTATGCTTAGGATTGGGTCTTTTCCATCACATCATTCTCCTAATGATGTGATCCCGTTATCAATGACATCCAATGTCCATAGTCAGGAAACCATGACTATCTTTTGATCAACGAGCTAGTCAACTAGAGGCTCACTAGGGACGTGTTGTGGTCTATGTATTCACACATGTATTACGATTTCCGGATAACACAATTATAGCATGAAGAATAGACAATTATCATGAACAAAGAAATATAATAATAACCATTTTATTATTGCCTCTAGGGCATATTTCCAACATGTCGGAGAGGTATCTCTGGGCCCTCTCGGTAATGCTCATCACTATAAGCCTTGCAAGCAATGTGACTAAAGAGTTAGTTACGGGATGATCCATTATGGAACGAGTAAAGAGACTTGCCGGTAACGAAATTGAACTAGGTATGAGGATACCAACGATCGAATCTCGGGCAAGTAACATACCGATGACAAAGGGAACAACATATGTTGTTATGCGGTTTGACCGATAAAGATCTTCGTAGAATATGTTGGAGCCAATATGAGTGATACGTCTCCAACGTATCTATAATTTTTGATTGTTCCATGCTATTATATTATCCATCTAGGATGTTTTATATGCATTTATGTGCTATTTTATATGATTTTTGGGACTAACCTATTAACCTAGAGCCCAGTGCCAGTTTCTGTTTTTTTCCTTGTTTTTGAGTTCTACAGAAAAGGAATACCAAATGGAGTCCAATTGACGTGCCAATTTTTGATGATTTTTTTATGAACCAAAAGAAGCCCCCGGAGTAAAAGAGTTGGGCCAGAAGAGTCCCGGGCCGTCCACGAGGGTGGGGGCGCACCCTACCCCCCGAGCGCATCGCCCTATCTCGTGGACGACTCGGGGACCCCCCCTGACTTATTCCCGACGCCAAAAATTCCTATAAATACAGAAAGCTCCAGAAAATAACCTAGATCAGGAGTTCCACCACTTCAAGCCTCTGTAGCCACCGAAAACCAATCTAGGCCCGTTCTGGCACCCTACCAGAGGGGGAATCCCTCTCCGGTGGCCATCTTCATCATCTCGGCGCTCTCCATGACGAGGAGGGAGTAGTTCAACCTCGGGGCTGAGGGTATGTACTAGTAGCTATGTGTTTGATCTCTCTCTCTCTCTCGCGCGCGTTCCTGATTTGGCACGATCTTGATGTATCGCGAGCTTTGCTATTATAGTTGGATCTTATGATGTTTCTCCCCCTCTACTCTCTTGTAATGGATTGAGTTTTCCCTTTGAAGTTATCTTATTGGATTGAGTCTTTAAGGAGTTGAGAACATTTGATGTATGTCTTGCATGTGCTTATCTGTGGTGACAATGGGATATTCACGTGATCTACTTGATGTATGTTTTGGTGATCAGCTTGCGGGTTCCATGACCTCGTGAACTTATGTATAGGGGTTGGCACATGTTTTTGTCTTGACTCTCCGGTAGAAACTTTGGGGCACTCTTTGAAGTTCTTTGTGTTGGTTGAATAGATGAATATGAGATTGTGTGATGTATATCGTATAATCATACCCACAGATACTTAGGTGACATTAGGGTTTTGGTTGATTTGTGTCTTAAGGTGTTATTCTAGTACGAACTCTAGGATAGATTGAACGGAAAGAATAGCTTCGTGTTATTTTACTACGGACTCTTGAATAGATCGATCAGAAAGGATAACTTTGAGGTGGTTTCGTACCATACAAAAAATCTCTTCGTTTGTTCTCCGCTATTAGTGACTTTGGAGTGACTCTTTGTTGCATGTTGAGGGATAGTTATATGATCAAATTATGTTATCCTTGTTGAGAGAACTTGCACTAGTGAAAGTATGAACCCTAGGCCTTGTTTCAACGCATTGCAATACCGTTTTCGCTCACTTTTATCATTAGGTACCTTGTTGTTTTTATATTTTCAGATTACAAAAACATATATCTACCATCCATATTGCACTTGTATCACCATCTCTTCGCCGAACTAGTGCACCTATACAATTTACCATTGTATTGGGTGTGTTGGGGACACAAGAGACTCTTTGCTATTTGGTTGCAGGGTTGTTTGAGAGAGACCATATTCATGCTATGCCTCCCACGGATTGATAAACCTTTGGTCATCCACTTGAGGGAAATTTGCTACTGTCCTACAAACCTCTGCACTTGGAGGCCCAACAACGTCTACAAGAAGAAGGTTGTGTAGTAGACATCAAGCTCATTTCTGGCGCCGTTGCCGCGGAGGTTAGCGCTTGAAGGTATATCTTTAGATCTTGCAATCGGGTCTTTTAGTTTCTTGTTTTATCACTAGTTTAGTCTATAAAAGAAAACTACAAAAAAATGGAATTAAGGTTGCCTCATATGCTTCATCTTTTTAATGTCTTTCGTGAAAATAAGGATTCCAATAATTGTGCCAAACTGTTAGAAGAAGAATGCATTAAAATGTTTGGCACTAAATCTTTAGATGATGAGCATGATTGCAATGTTGTTAGTATGAATTCTTTGAATATCCATGATGCTAATGATATGCAAAGCCACAAGCTTGGGGATGCTATGTTTGATGAAGATGATGTTTTTTGTCCCCAAAGTTTTGATGAGCAAATTTATTATGATGAGAGCATCCCTCCTATCTATGATGATTATTGTGATGACACATATGCTATAAAGAATAATGATAACCATACAACTTGTCATCTTGATTTTAATTTTCAATTGGATTATGCCTCACATGATAGTTATATTGTTGAATTCATTCATGATGCTACTGAAAATTATTATGAGGGAGGAATATATGCTTGTAGGAATTGCAATAATATCAAGTTTCCTCTCGTGCTTAAAGTTTTGAAGTTATGCTTGTTTTGCTTTCCTATGCTAGTTGATTCTTGTTCCCATAAATTTTTTGCTCACAAAATCCCTATGCATAGGAAGTGGGTTAGACTTAAATGTGCTAGTCATATTCTTCATGATGCTCTCTTTATGTTTCAATTCTTATCTTTTATGTGAGCATCATTGAAATCATCATGCCTAGCTAGGGGCGTTAAACGATAGCGCTTGTTGGGAGGAAACCCAATTTTATTTTTTGTTCTTTGCTTTTTGTTCCTGTTTAGGAATAAATAATTCATCTAGATTCTGTTATGATTGTGTTTTTTATGTTTTAATTAGTGTATGTGCCAAGTAAATCCTTTAGGATCTTCTTGGGTGATTGTTGTTTGATCTTGCTGATAAAAACAGAAAGTTTGCGCTCACGAAAATAGTTTTCATTTTTTTTACCAGAGAGTGATAAAATACCAATTCCAACTGCAGTAGATCAATATACAAATTATTTAGGTCATACTAAGTTTTCAGAATTTTTGGATTTACATAAGTATTCGAAACCTCTAGTTTGCTACAGACTGTTTTGTTTTTGACAGATTCTGTTTTCATTGTGTTGTTTGCTTATTTTGATGAACCTATGAGTAGTATCGGATGATATGAACCATAGAGAAGTTGGGATATTACACCAATATGAATTTAGAATGAGTTCACAACAGTACCTAAATGGTGATTTATTTTCTTATACTAACGGAGCTTACAAGTTTTCTGTTAAGTTTTGTGTTGTGAAGTTTTCAAGTTTTAGGTAAAGATTCGATGGACTATGGAATAAGGAGTGGCAAGAGACTAAGATTGGGGATGCCCAAGGCACCCCAAGGTAATATTCAAGGACAACCAAGAGCCTAATCTTGGGGATGCCCCAGATGGCATCCCCTCTTTCGTCTTCGTTCATCAGTAACTTTACTTGAGGCTATATTTTTATTTACCACATGATATGTGTTTTACTTGGAGCGTCATTTTATTTTCTTTCTTTTTGTTTGTTGTTTGAATAATACGCCAAGATCTGAAATTCTTAAATGTTAGAGAGTCTTCACATAGTTGCATAATTATTCAACTACTCATTGATCTGCATTTATATCTTTCGGAGTAGTTTGTCGTTTGCTCTAGTGCTTCACTTATATCTTTTAGAGAACGACGGTGGTTTTATTTTGAAGAAATTAATGAACTCTCATGCTTCACTTATATCATTTTGAGAGTCGTTAGAACAGCATGGTAATTTGCTTTGGCTATAAAATTAGTCCTAATATAAATAGGCATCCAAGATGGGTATAATAAAAACTTTCATATAGAGTGCATTAAATACTATGAGAAGTTTGATACTTGATAGTTGTTTTGAGATATAAAGATGGTAATATTAGAGTCGTGCTAGTTGAGTAATTGTGGAATTGAGAAGTACTTGTGTTGTGTTGGAAATATGCCCTAGAGGCAATAATAAAATGGATATTATTATATTTCCTTGTTCATGATAATTGTCTATTGTTCATGCTATAATTGTGTTATCCAGAAATCGTAATACATGTGTGAATACATAGACCACAACATGTCCCTAGTGAGCCTCTAGTTGACTAGCTCGTTGATCAATAGATGGTTACGGTTTCCTGACCATGGACATTGGATGTCATTGATAACAAGATCACATCATTAGGAGAATGATGTGATGGACAAGACCCAATCTTAAGCATAGCGCAAGATCGTGTAGTTCGTCTGCTAAAGCTTTTCTTATGTCAAGTATCTTTTCCTTAGACCATGAGATTGTGCAACTCCCGGATAATGTAGGAATACTTTGGGTGTGCCAAACGTCACAACATAACTGGGTGACTATAAAGGTGCACTACGGGTATCTCCGAATGTGTTTGTTGGGTTGGCGTGAATCGAGACTGGGATTTGTCACTCCGTATGACGGAGACGTATCTCTGGGCCCACTCGGTAAGACATCATCGTAATGAGCTCAATGTGACTATGGGTTCTTCATGGGATGATGTGTTACGGAACGAGTAAAGTGACTTGCCGGTAACGAGATTGAACGAGGTATTGGGATACCGACGATCGAATCTTGGGCAAGTAACATACCGATTGACAAAGGGAATTGTATACGGGATTGCTTGAATCCTCGACATCGTGGTTCATCCGATGAGATCATCGTGGAACATGTGGGAGCCAACATGGGTATCCAGATCCCGCTGTTGGTTATTGGCCGGAGAGTTGTCTCGGTCATGTCTGCATGGTTCCCAAACCCGTAGGGTCTACACACTTAAGGTTCGATGACACTAGGGTTATTAGGAAGACTTGTATGTGATTACCGAATGTTTTTCGGAGTCCCGGATGAGATCCCGGACGTCATGAGGAGTTCCGGAATGGTCCGGAGGTGAAGATTTATATATAGGATGTTGTCATACGGTCACCGGAAAGGTTCGGGGGCATATCGGTATTGTACCGGGGCCACCGGAGGGGTTCCGGGGGTCCACCGGAGGGGCCACCTCTCTAGGAGGGCCTCATGGGCCGTAGAGGAAAGGGAACCAGCCCCAGGTGGGCTGGGAGCAGCCCCCCTTTGGGCCCATGCGCCTAGGGTTGGGGGGGAAACCCTAGAGGGGACGCCCCCCTTGCTTGGGGGGCAAGCCACCCCCCTTGGCCGCCGCCCCCTCTAGATCTCATCTAGAGGGGGTCGCCCCCCTTCCTCCTTCCCTTATAAATAGAGGGGAAAGGGGAGGGCTGCACACCACATCAAAGGCGCAGCCCCTCCCCTCCCCAACACCTCTCCTCCTCCGTTAAGAGCTTGGCGAAGCCCTGTCGGAGTACTGTCGCTCCACCACCATCACGCCGTCATGCTGCTGTTGGAGCTCTCTTCCTCAACCTCTCCCTCCTCCTTGCTGGATCAAGGCGTGGGAGACGTCTCCGCTCCATACGTGTGTTGAACGCGGAGGTGCCGTCCGTTCGGCGCTAGGATCATCGGTGATTTGGATCACGTCGAGTACGACTCCTTCAACCCCGTTCTCTTGAACGCTTCCGCTCGCGATCTAGAAGGGTATGTAGATGCACTCCTCTCCCTCTCGTTGCTAGATGACTCCATAGATTGATCTTGGTGATGCGTAGAAAATTTTAAATTTGTGCTACGATCACCAACAGTGGCATCATGAGCTAGGTCTATGCGTAGTTTCTATGCACGAGTAGAACACAAGTTGTTGTGGGCATCGATTTTGTCAATTTACTTGCCGTTACTAGTCTTATCTTGATTCGGAGGCATCATGGGATGAAGCGGCACGGACCGACCTTACACGTACGCTTACGTGAGACTGGTTCCACCGACTGACATGCGCTAGTTGCATAAGGTGGCTAGCGGGTGTCTGTCTCTCCCACTTTAGTCAGATCGGATTCAATGAAAAGGGTCCTAATGAAGGGTAAATAGAAATTGGCATATCACGTTGTGGTTTTGGCGTAGGTAAGAAACGTTCTTGCTAGAGGACGTCTAACTTGTTTTTGCAGCATATGCCGTGTGATGTGATATGGCCAAAAGGATGTGATGAATGATATATGTGATGTATGAGATTGATCATGTTCTTGTAATAGGAATCACGACTTGCATGTCGATGAGTATGACAACCGGCAGGAGCCATAGGAGTTGTCTTAATTTATTTATGACCTGCATGTCAACATAACCGTCATGTAATTACTTTACTTTATCGCTAACCGTTAGCCATAGTAGTAGAAGTAATAGTTGGCGAGACAACTTCATGAAGACACGATGATGGAGGTCATGGTGTCATGCCGGTGACGATGATGATCATGGCGCCCCAAAGATGGAGATCAAAAGGAGCAAAATGATATTGGCCATATCATGTCACTATTTGATTGCATGTGATGTTTATCATGTTTAACATCTTATTTGCTTAGAAGGACGGTAGCATAAATAAGATGATCCCTCGCAATAATTTCAAGAAAGTGTTCCCCCTAACTGTGCACCGTTGCTAAGGTCCGTTGTTCCGAAGCACCACGTGATGATCGTGTGTGATAGGCTCTAACGTTCGCATACAACGGGTGTAAGCCAGATTTACACACGCAATACACTTAGGTTGACTTGACGAGCCTAGCATGTACAGACATGGCCTCGGAACACGGAAGACCGAAAGGTCGAACATGAGTCGTATAGAAGATACGATCAACATGAAAATGTTCACCGATGATGACTAGTCCGTCTCACGTGATGATCGGACACGGCCTAGTTGACTTGGATCATGTATCACTCAGATGACTAGAGGGATGTCTATCTGAGTGGGAGTTCATTAAATAATTTGATTAGATGAACTTAATTACCATGAACATAGTCTAAAAATCTTTGCAATATGTCTTGTAGATCAAATGGCCCACGCTAATGTTTCCCTCAACTTCAACGCGTTCCTAGAGAAAACCAAGCCGAAAGACGATGGCAGCAACTACACGGACTAGGTCCGTAACCTGAGGATTATCCTCATAGCTGCCAGGAAAGCATATGTCCTTGATGCACCACTAGGTGAAGCACCTATTTTCCCTGCAGAACAAGACGTTATGAACGCTTGGCAGCCGCGTAGTGATGATTACTCCCTGGTTCAGTGCGGCATGCTTTACAACTTAGAACCGGGGCTCCAAAAGCGTTTTGAGCAACATGGAGCATATGAGATGTTCCAAGAGCTGAAAATGGTTTTCCAAGCTCATGCCTAGGTCGAGAGATATGAAGTCTCCAACAAGTTCTAAAGTTGTAAGATGGAGGAGAATAGTTCCGTCAGCGAGCACATACTCAAAATGTGTCAGGACCCCGACTCAATGCCACATCGATCTAGCATGTAACACCTCATATCACTTTGCGGCCTCACGCACGGTATTCCCACGGGTGTCGCCTTACCTTTACCCGGGACCGTTTGCGCCTTTTGGCACACATATATGACAGTGTCGCTAGCATCTATATGATGAGGAGCCCGGGCTGACATGGCTAGTCGTAAACCCAAAGTGGCACAAACTTACAGGGACAGGCATCCATGACCCAGCATCGAACGTGTCGGTCATCAGCGAGTGAATCCAGGCTGTAGCACTAGGCTAGCAGGACTCCGGTGAACCGGGCTGTAGCGGGCTAACAGGACTCCGGTATTCATCGTGTGACATTTCCCCGAAGGGACAGACACAGGAACGAAGAAGGACACATGCCGGCCAGCCTAAGTGTTCCGGAGCAGTAGCAAGCTACCATGGCTCGGTGGAAACACTAGGAGACATTTCCCGATAAGAGAGGCTACTAAAGATAAACAACTAGATAGTCAGATCCCACACATACCAAGCATTTCAATAACATACACACAATATGCTCGATATGTGCAATACAACATGGCATCACAAAATGACTCTACGACTCAAGTAGTTTATTCAATAGGCTCCGAGGAGCGAGATATTACAAACATGGGTCTCATGACCCAACACTCAGAGCATACAAGTCAAAACACATGCGGAAGCTTAACCTGCCTGAGTACAGACAACTATAAATGAAAAAGGCTGAGAAGCCTGACTATCTACCAGATCCTGCCGAGGGCACAAGATCGTAGCTGAGGTAACAAGCTAAACGTCGAAGACCACGCGGAACTACTAGCGAGACTGAAGTCTCTCTGCAAAAACATAAAATAGGCAAACGTGAGTACAAATGTACCCAGCAAGACTTACATCAGATCTATCTACATATGCATCATTATCAACAAGGGGATGGTGGAGTTTGACTGCAACAAGCCAGCTTTGACTCGGTGGCTAACCTGAACTACGACTGCAAGTAACTCTTTTGAGGTGGCGCACACGAGTCCACATATACACCATATCAATACACCACTATGGATCCGCTCCCGTCTCCCTGCGAGAACGCCATCCATAGCACTCACGCTTATCTTGCGTATTTTAGAGTATCCACTTTCACTTGTCTATGAACTATGCAAGGGGTCCAAGTTTCCATATCCGAGGAATCCGGCTATTCGAATAGATAATGATAACCCTGCAGGGGTGTACTTCTTCACACACGCTTTCGCCACTTATCGCCCTGTACACGTCATGTACCTCGGCAACCTTCAAGCGGAAACCGGGCGAGGGAGTCAGCCACGACCTGACTAACCGAACAAGTCTGTAGTCCAGGTTTATCGCCTATTCAGGTTCCATCCGCAAGGAGATCCGGCCGGGGTGTCGCTCACGGCCCCAAACGATGTGAGCAGGGTTCCCAAGCCCACCTCGACGGGTGGATCTACGCTTGGTACACCGTGCCACTGTGCCTAGTCTGTCCCAAGCCCACCTGTACCGGGTGCCACTTGGTAGACTACTAACACTACCTACAAACACCAGAAACTAGTTGCAACTCCTGGACAGAGATCGAGTTGATTAATAAGTCGAGAGAGCTTGGAGCGCGCGGAGCCCAATGTGTGGTAGTAACTGATCATGGATCACAAACACAGAACTCAGTTCCTGAGGACGGCTGCAATGAGACAACCCACCATGTACTCCTACATGGCCTCTCACCGCTACCTTTACCAAATCGTGTTCACACACTTAGCTCTCAATGGTAGGACATGTTCACACACCTCTGATTCATCCCCGATGAATCAGACCTGACTCAACTCTAAGCAGTAGCAGGCATGACAAACAAGCATGAATGAGTAGGCACATCAGGGCTCAAACAACTCCTACTCATGCTAGTGGGTTTCATCTATTTACTGTGGCAATGACAGGTCATGCAAAGGATGAAGGGGTTCAGCTACCGCAACAAGTAACAAATATGTCGTTGTTGTCCTAATGCAGTAAAAGAGAGCAGGAGCGAGAGAGTGGGATTTTATCGGAATGAACAAGGGGTTTTTGCTTGCCTGGCACTTCTGAAGATAACATTGAGTCTTCATCAGTGTCAACGATCACATCGTCGGTACAACGTCTACCGAGGGGGAACAACACCGGCAAACACAGAAGAAACACAATCAATGCAATGCACAATATGATGCATGATCATGACATGGCAAAATGAATGTGTTTTGGGCTAATGCAACTAGCAATAGATTAAATGAAGTTGGTTTGAATACAAGATTCAAATTTAAACTCCATATGTGATTATTCAAATGCCATTTAATTGATTTGTGCTAAACAGCAGCTATAAGTTGTTCTAACATGCATGAAAATGGTACAGATGGATTCCTTGAATTTTTCTGATAATTTTTCATATATAAATTATTTAATTTGGAGTTACGGTTGAATTTCTATGAATTTTAGAAGTTTTAGGCATTTTCTGAAATTTCCTGATTATAATAAATCCAGTAAAAGATTTAACCGCGTCAGCCTGACATCATCATGACGTCAGCAGGTCAACTGGGTCGCCCAGAGTCAAACCTGACGTGTGGGGGCCACACGTCAGTGACACAGGGCTGGTTTGGGTGTTTGACAGGTGGGACCGGTCAACGTTGACTTGACTAAGTCAAAATCTGACACATGGGGTCCACAGATTAGCACTAATCTAAACAGAAAAATTAAACTAACCTAATTAGGCTCGGGGCCCACATGGCAGTGGCACTAGGGTTGGTTTAGCTGGGTCATTAGTGGCTAATGACGTGCCACGTCACCGGCCACCGGAGTTCGGCCGGCGGCGACTCGAAACGCGGCGGATGTTCACCAGGGTTGCGCTACGGGCGGCGGCTGGACGCGCGAAGGCCACCGGAAGGTAGCCCGTACACGACCGCACCTAGCTGGCTGCACGAGGGGCCGCGGGATGGCCGGAGACGACGGCGGCGAGCACTTTCGCGGTGGCCGGAGTTTGGGCTGGGGCAGGGACGCGGCTGCAGCGCTCGGGCGAGCAAGCGGAGTGGAGAGGCATCCTCCTGGAGGCGCCAAGAGCGTGTCAGTGCCCCTGGAGCGAGCAGGAGAGGCTCGGGAACGCGGGCTCGCCGGCCATGGCGGACGGCGGCCTCGGGTGACCTCGGGGCTACGGCTAGAGGGCGGGAGCAAGCAGGGGGGCAGAGGGGAAATGCTCAGGGGCTCACGGTGAGTTCGAAGAGAGGGTCGGCGTGCTCGGGGAGGCGGCGGAGACGGCGAATCGGACGGCGGCATCCGGCGGCCGTGCGTGAAGAAGACGGCTCGATGACGGCGATGCAGGGCGTCCGAGGTCGCTTGACTCGGCGGAGAGGATGAGGGCGATGTGGCGGAGCTCTCGAGCATGCTGGATGGG
>NC_041382.1:615874783-615920236 GCF_002162155.2 Triticum dicoccoides | reverse complement strand
GTGGTAACACCAAGCGGCGGCGACGGCATGCTCGGTCATGGGGGGGGAAGCAGAGGAGCGAGGGGGAGGGAGGTCCAGAGAGCGAGGGAGAAGTAAGAGGGGGGTCGGGGAGGCGCGTGGCGTCACCGGGGCGTCTAGGAGGATCCAGGCAGGCTGGGAGGGAGGAGGTGGCCGGGGCGCGTGGCCGCGCGCGCCACCGAGCAGCTTCGGGGTGAGGGGGAGGAAGACGACAGGGGGAGAAGTGGCGGTGGGCTGGGCCGCTGGAGGAGCTGGGCCAGGCAGGTAAGTCAGGTAAGTGGCTGGGCTTCTCTCTTTTTTTAAATTTCTGTTCTGTTTTCTTTTATTTAATTCTTTTGCCACTGTTTTGAATTTAAAATAATTCAAACAATGCCAAAAACTCCTCTGAATATTTTTATTTTGCTAGATGGACTTTTCCAAAAGCTTATAAAATATTCCAGGGATATTTGAAATTATATTCTAATTATATGAATATAATTCAAATTCAAATAGCTAATGAATTAAATTCAAAGTCCCAAAAATAATTCCTTAAAAATGTTCAATATTTTGGTTGGGACCAGAACCCTTGCCAAAAATTATCAAACATTTAAGAAGAGCATTTTGGAACAATGAATGAGATTTTTAGGGTTTTTGCCCTTCTTTTATTTAGGGTTTTGAGGCTTCCAATTTCCCTCAGTTCAAGTTTCAAAAATTTAAACATGATGCAAACACCAGGCAGCACCAGAAGCTAGGGATGTGACAAAATGTCTGGGTTGCACAACCGCTTGTCTCAACCGGGAGTTAATCTCCCGGATGATGCAGTCGTTGATAGAATCCTTCAGTCGCTCCCACCTAGCTACAAGAGCTTTGTGATGAACTTCAATATGCAGGGGATGGAAAAGACAATTCCTAAGGTATATTCAATGCTGAAATCAGCGGAGGTGGAAATCAAAAAGGAACATCAAGTGTTGATGGTGAATAAAACCACTAAGTTCAAGAAAGGCAAGGGTAAAAAGAACTTCAAGAAGGACGACAAGGGAGTTGCCGCGCCCGGTAAGCAAGCTGCCGGGAAGAAGCCAAAGAATGGACCCAAGCCTGAGACTGAGTGCTTTTATTGCAAGGGAAATGATCACTGGAAGCGGAACTGCCCCAAGTACTTAGCGGATAAGAAGGCCGGCAATACCAAAGGTATATGTGATATACATGTTATTGGTGTGTACCTAACCCGCGCTCGTAGTAGCTACTGGGTATTTGATACCGGTGCAGTTGCTCATATTTGTAACTCAAAACAGGAACTGCAGGATAAACGGAGACTGGCGAAGGACGAGGTGACTATGCGCGTTGGGAATGGTTCCAAGGTCGATGTGATCGCCGTCGGCACGCTACCTCTACATTTACCTATGGGATAAGTTTTAAACCTCAATAATTGTAATTTAGTACCAGCTTTGAGCATGAACATTGTATCTGGATCTCGTTTAATGCGAGATGGCTACTCATTTAAATATGAGAATAATGGTTGTTCTATTTATATGAGAGACATGTTTTATGGTCATGCCCCGCTGGTCAATGGTTTATTCTTATTTAATCTCGAACGTGATGTTACACATATTCATAGTGTGAATGCCAAAAGATGTAAGGTTGATAATGATAGTCCCACATACTTGTGGCACTGTCACCTTGGTCACATAGGTGTCAAACGCATGAAGAAACTCCATGCAGATGGACTTTTGGAGTCTCTTGATTAAGAATCATTTGACACGTGCGAACCATGCCTCATGGGAAAAATGACCAAGACTCCGTTCTCCGGAACAATGGAGCGAGCAACCAACTTATTGGAAATCCTACATACTGATGTGTGCGGTCCAATGAGTGTTGAGGCTCGCGGTGGCTATCGTTATGTTCTCACCCTCACTGATGACTTGAGTAGATATGGGTATGTCTACTTAATGAAACACAAGTTTGAGACCTTTGAAAAGTTCAAGGAATTTCAGAGTGAGGTTGAGAATCAACGTGACAGGAAAATCAAGTTATTACGATCAGATCGTGGGGGAGAATATTTGATTCACGAATTTGGCACGCACTTAAGGAAATGTGGAATAGTTTCACAACTCACGCCGCCTGGAACACCTCAGCATAATGGTGTGTCCGAACATCATAATCGCACTCTGTTAGATATGGTGCGATCTACGATGTCTCTTACCGATCTACCGCTATCATTTTGGGGTTATGCTATAGAGACTGCCGCATTCACTTTAAATAGGGCTCCGTCGAAATCCGTTAAGACGACACCGTATGAATTGTGGTTTGGTAAGAAACCTAAGCTGTCTTTCTGAAAGTTTGGGGATGCGATGCTTATGTCAATAAACTTCAACCTGAAAAGCTCAAACCCAAATCGGAAAAATGCGTCTTCATAGGATACCCTAAAGAAACCATTGGGTATACCTTCTACCTCAGATCCGAAGGCAAGATCTTTGTTGCCAAGAATGGATCCTCTCTAGAGAAAGAGTTTCTCTCGAAAGAAGTAAGTGGGAGGAAAGTAGAACTTGATGAAGTATTGCCTCTTGAACCGGAGAGTGGCGCAGCTCAAGAAAATGTTCCTGAGGTGCCCGCACCAACTAGGAAGGAAGTTAATGATGATGATCATGAAACTACAGATCAAGTTGCTACTGAACTTCGAAGGTCCACAAGGACACGTTCCGCACCAGAGTGGTACGGCAACCCTGTCCTGGAAATCATGTTGTTAGACAACGGTGAACCTTCAAACTATGAAGAAGCAATGGCGGGCCCAGATTCCAACAAATGGCTAGAAGCCATGAAATCTGAGATAGGATCCATGTATGAAAACGAAGTATGGACTTTGACTGACTTGCCCGATGATCAGCGAGCCATAGAAAATAAATGGATCTTTAAGAAGAAGACAGACGCGGATGGTAATGTGACCATCTATAAGGCTCGGCTTGTCGCTAAGGGTTATAGACAAGTTCAAGGGGTTGACTATGATGAGACTTTCTCACCCGTAGCGAAGCTGAAGTCCGTCCGAATCATGTTAGCAATTGCCGCATTCTATGATTATGAGATATGGCAAATGGACGTCAAAACGGCATTCCTTAATGGTTTCCTTAAGGAAGAATTGTATATGATGCAGCCGGAAGGTTTTGTCGATTCTAAGAATGCTGACAAGGTGTGCAAGCTTCAACGCTCAATCTATGGGCTGGTGCAAGCATCTCAGAGTTGGAACATTCGATTTGATGAGATGATCAAAGCGTTTGGGTTTACGCAGACTTATGGAGAAGCCTGTGTTTACAAGAAAGTGAGTGGGAGCTCTGTAGCATTTCTCATATTATATGTGGATGACATACTATTGATGGGAAATGATATAGAATTCTTGGAAAGCATAAAGGCCTACTTGAACAAGTGTTTTTCAATGAAGGACCTTGGAGAAGCTGCTTATATATTAGGCATCAAGATCTATAGAGATAGACCGAGACGCCTCATTGGCCTTTCACAAAGTACGTACCTTGACAAGATATTGAAGAAGTTCAATATGGATCAGTCCAAGAAGGGGTTCTTGCCTGTATTGCAAGGTATGAGATTGAGCACGGCTCAATGCCCGACCACGGCAGAAGATAGAGAAAAGATGAGTGTCGTCCCCTATGCCTCGGCCATCAGGTCTATTATGTATGCCATGCTGTGTACCTGACCTGATGTAAACCTTGCCGTAATTTTGGTAGGAAGGTACTAAAGTAATCCCGGCATGGAACACCGGACAGCGGTCAAGAATATCCTGAAGTACCTGAAAAGGACTAAGGATATGTTTCTCGTCTATGGAGGTGACGAAGAGCTCGTCGTAAAGGGTTACGTCGATGCTAGCTTCGACACAGATCTGGATGACTCTAAGTCACAAACCGGAAACGTGTATATTTTGAATGGTGGGGCAGTCAGCTGGTGCAGTTACAAGCAAAGCATCGTGGCGGCATCTACATGTGAAGCGGAGTACATGGCAGCCTCAGAGGCAGCACAAGAAGCAATCTGGGTGAAGGAGTTCATTAGACCTAGGAGTTATTCCCAATGTGTCGGGCCCGATGACTCTCTTCTGTGACAACACTGGAGCTATTGCCCTTGCCAAGGAGCCCAGGTTTCACAGGAAGACCAGGCATATCAAGCGTCGCTTCAACTCCATTCGTGAAAATGTTCAAAATGGAGACATAGATATTTGTAAAGTGCATACGGACCTGAATGTCGCAGATCCGTTACCTAAATCTCTTCCTCGAGCAAAACATGATCAACACCAGAACTCTATGGGTGTTCGATTCATCACAATGTAACTAGATTATTGACTCTAGTGCAAGTGGGAGACAGTTGGAAATATGCCCTATAGGCAATAATAAAATGGTTATTATTATATTTCCTTGTTCATGATAATTGTCTATTGTTCATGCTATAATTGTGTTATCCGGAAATCGTAATACATGTGTGAATACATAGACCACAACATGTGCCTAGTGAGCCTCTAGTTGACTAGCTCGTTGATCAATAGATGGTTACGGTTTCCTGACCATGGACATTGGATGTCATTGATAACGGGATAACATCATTAGGAGAATGATGTGATGGACAAGACCTAATCCTAAGCATAGCGCAAGATCATGTAGTTCGTCTGCTAAAGCTTTTCTTATGTCAAGTATCTTTTCCTTAGACCATGAGATTGTGCAACTCTCGGATACTGTAGGAATACTTTGGGTGTGCCAAACATCACAACGTAACTGGGTTACTATAAAGGTGCACTACGGGTATCTCCGAAAGTGTCTGTTGAGTTGGCGCGAATCGAGACTGGGATTTGTCACTCCGTATGACGGAGAGGTATCTCTGGGCCCACTTGGTAAGACATCATCGTAATGAGCTCAATGTGACTAAGGGTTGGTCATGGGATGATGTGTTACAGAACGCGTAAAGTGACTTGCCGGTAACGAGATTGAACGAGGTATTGGGATACCGACGATCGAATCTCGGGCAAGTAACGTACCGATTGACAAAGGGAATTGTATATGGGATTGCTTGAATCCTCGACATCGTGGTTCATCCGATGAGATCATCGTGTAACATGTGGGAGCCAACATGGGTATCCAGATCCCGCTGTTGATTATTGGCCGGAGAGTTGTCTCGGTCATGTCTGCATGGTTCCCGAACCCGTAGGGTCTACACACTTAAGGTTCGATGACGCTAGGGTTATTAGGAAGACTTGTATGTGATTACCGAATGTTGTTCGGAGTCCCGGATGAGATCCCGGACGTCACGAGGAGTTCCAGAATGGTCCGGAGGTGAAGATTTATATATAGGATGTTGTCATACGGTCACCGGAAAGGTTCGAGGGCATATCGGTATTGTACTGGGGCCACCGGAGGGGTTCCGGGGGTCCGCCGGGAGGGGATACCTCTCTCGGAGGGCCTCATGGGCCGTAGAGGAAAGGGAACCAGCCCCAAGTGGGCTGGGCACATCCCCCCTTTGGGCCCATGCGCCTAGGGTTGGGGGGAAACCCTAGAGGGGGCGCCCCCCTTACTTGGGGGGCAAGCCACCCCCCCTCTAGATCTCATCTAGAGGGGGCCGGCCCCCTTCCTCCTTCCCTTATAAATAGAGGGGCACGGGGAGGGCCGCACACCACATCAAAGGCGCAGCCCCTCCCCTCCCCAACACCTCTCCTCCTCCGTTAAGAGCTTGGCGAAGCCCTGCCGGAGTACTGCCGCTCCACCACCACCACGCCGTCGTGCTGCTGTTGGAGCTCTCTTCCTCAACCTCTCCCTCCTCCTTGCTGGATAAAGGCGCGGGAGACATCTCCTCTCCGTACGTGTGTTGAACACGGAGGTCCCGTCCGTTCGGCGCTAGGATCATCGGTGATTTGGATCACGTCGAGTACGACTCCTTCAACCCCGTTCTCTTGAACGCTTCCGCTCGCGATCTACAAGGGTATGTAGATGCACTCCTCTCCATCTCGTTGCTATATGACTCCATAGATTGATCTTGGTGATGCGTAGAAAATTTTAAATTTGTGCTACGATCACCAACATGTTGAAGTTTGCAAGTCCCGTAGCATGCACGTATGGTAAACATTGTGTGACAAATTTGAAGCATGAGGTGTTGTTTGATTGCTTTCCTTATGATTGGCGGTCGGGGATGAGCGATGGTCTTTTCCTACCAATCTATCCCCCTAGGAGCATGCGCTTAGTGCTTGGTTTTGATGACTTGTAAATTTTTGCAATAAGTATGTGAGTTCTTTATGACTAATGTTGAGTCCATGGATTATACGCACTCTCACCCTTCCATCATTGCTAGCCTCTTCGGTACCGTGCATTGCCCTTTCTCACCTCGGGAGTTGCTGAACTTCGCCGGTGCATCCAAACCACGTGATATGATATGCTCTATCACACATAAGCCTCCTTATATCTCCCTCAAAACAGCCACCATACCTACCTATTGTGGCATTTCCATAGCCATTCCGAGATATATTGCCATGCAACTTTCCACCGTTCCATTTATTATGACAACGCTCCATCATTGTCATAATGCTTTGCATGATCATGAAGTTGACATCCTATTTGTGGCAAAGCCACTGCTACCTCTTGAGCATTGCGTTGGGTTTCCTTGAAGAGGAAAGGGTGATGCAGCAAAGTAGCGTAAGTATTTCCCTCGGTTTTTGAGAACCAAGGTATCAATCCAGTAGGAGACTACACGCAAGTCCCTCGTACCTACACAAACAAATAAGAACCTCGCAACCAACGCGATAAAGGGGTTGTCAATCCCTTCACAGTCACTTACGAGAGTGAGATCCGATAGAGAAAATAATAATAAGATAAATATTTTTGGTATTTTTATGATATAGATTGAAAGTAAAGATTGCAAAATAAATGGTGCCAGAAATAGCTAGTTGACGGGGGATTAATATAATAGAGAATAGACCCGGGGGCCATAGGTTTCACTAGTGGCTTCTCTCAAGATAGCATAAGTATTACGGTGGGTGAAAAAATTACTGTCGAGCAATTGATAGAAAAGTGCATAATTATGAGAATATCTAGGCATGATCATGTACATACACATCACGTCCGCGACAAGTAGACCGAAACGATTCTGCATCTACTACTATTACTCCACACATCAACCGCTATCCAGCATGCATCTAGAGTATTAAGTTCATAAGAATAGAGTAACGCATTAGGCAAGATGACTTGATGTAGAGGGATAAACTCAAGCAATGTGATATAAACCCCATCTTTTTATCCTTGATGCAACAATACAATATGTGCCTTGTTGCCCCTGCTGTCACTGGGAAAGGACACCACAAGATTGAACCCAAAGCTAAGCACTTCTCCCATTGCAATAAAGATCAATCTAGTAGGCCAAACCAAACTGATAATTCTAAGAGACTTGCAAAGATAACAAATCATGCATAAAATATTTCAGAGAAGAATCAAATATTGTTCATAGATAATCTTGATCATAAACCTACAATTCATCGGATCTCGACAAACACACCGAAAAAAGAGTTACATCAAATACTTCTCCAAGAAGATCGAGGAGAACTTTGTATTGAGATCCAAAGAGAGAGAGAAGAAGCCATCTAGCTAACAACTATGGACCCGAAGGTCTGAGGTAAACTACTCACACATCATCGGAGAGGCTATGGTGTTGATGTAGAAGCCCTCCATGATCGATCCCCCTCCGACAGAGCTCCGGAAAAGGCCCCAAGATGGGATCTCTTGGGTACAGAAGGTTGCAGCGGTGGAAATAGGGTTTTGTGGTGCTCCTGGATGTTTTCGGGGTATGTGGACATATATAGGAGGAAGAAGTAGGTCGGTGGAGCCACGAGGGGCCCATGAGGGTGGGGAGCGCCCCCAGGGGGGCAGGCGCGCCTCCCTGCCTCGTGGCCTCCTCGTTGATTCCTTGATGTCCACTCCAAGTCCTTTGGATCACGTTTGTTCCAAAAGTAACTCTCCCGAAGGTTTCATTCCGTTTGGATTCCGTTTGATATTCCTTTTCTGCGAAACACTGAAATAAGCAAAAAAAACAGCAATTTGCACTGGGCCTTGGGTTAGTAGGTTAGTCCCAAAAATAATATAAAAGTGTGTAAATAAGCCCATTAACATCCAAAACAGATAATATAATAGCATGGAATAATCAAAAATTATATATAATTATCAAGCATCCCCAAGCTTAATTCCTGCTCGTCCTCGAGTGGGTAAATGATAAAAACAGAAATTTTGATGTGGAATGCTACCTAGCATATTTCTCAATGTAATTTTATTTATTGTGGCATGAATGTTCAGATGCGAAAGATTCAAGATAAAAGTTTAATATTGACATAAAAATAGTAATACTTCAAGCATACTGACAAAGCAATCATGTCTTCTCAAAATAACATGGCCAAAGAAAGTTATCCCTACTAAATCATATAGTCTGGCTATGCTCTATCTTCATCACAAAAGTATTTAATCATGCACAACCCCGATGACAAGCCAAGCAATTGTTTCATACTTTTGATGTTCTCAAACTTTTTCAATCTTCACGCAATACATGACCATGAGCCATGGACATAGCACTATAGGTGGAATAGAATGGTGGTTGTGGAGAAGAAGAAAAGGAGAAGATAGTCTCACATCAACTAGACGTATCAACGGGCTATGGAGATGCCCATCAATAGATATCAATGTGAGTGAGTAGGGATTGCCATGCAACGGATGCACTAGAGCTATAAGTGTATGAAAGCTCAAAAAGAAACTAAGTGGGTGTGCATCCAACTAGCTTGCTCACGAAGACCTAGGGCATTTCGAGGAAGGCCATCATCGGAACATACAAGCCAAGTTCTATAATGAAAAATGTTGGGGAACGTAGTAATTTCAAAAAAATTCCTACGCACACGCAGGATCATGGTGATGCATAGCAACGAGAGGGGAGAGTGTTGTCTACGTACCCTCGTAGACCATAAGCGGAAGCGTTTATCAACGCGGTTGATGTAGTCGTACACCTTCACGTTCCGTCCCGATCAAGTACCGAACGTACGACACCTCCGCGTTCAGCACACGTTCAACTCGATGACGTCCTCGCCTTCTCGATCCCGCAAGAAGGGCTAAGTAGTAGATGAGTTCCGGCAGCACGACGGTGTGGTGATGGTGTTGGTGAAGAACAATCTCCGCAGGGCTTCGCCTAAGCACCACGAAAACTATGACGGAGGATAAACTAGAGGGGACGGGGTAGCCGGCACACGGCTTGGTGTTTCTTGATCTGTCTTGGATGCTAGCTGATACGTCTCCAACGTATCTATAATTTTTGATTGCTCCATGCTATATTATCTACTGTTTTGGGCAATATTGGGCTTTATTTTCCACTTTTATATTATTTTTGGGACTAACCTATTAACCGAAGACCCAACCCAGATTTGTTGTTTTATACCTATTTCAGTGTTTCGAGGAAAAGGAATATCAAACGGAGTCAAAACGGAACGAAATCAACTGGAGAAGTTATTTTTGGAAGGAAACCTACCGGATAGACTTGGACCCTACGTCAGAAGATGAAGGAGGTGCTCACGGGGGTAGGGGGCACGCCCACCCCCCTGGGGCGCGCCCCCTACCTCGTGCCCCCCCTTCGGTCCATCGATGTACCCCTTGTACCCATATATACCTACGTATCGTAAAACTTCCAGGAGCACAATAGATCGGGAGTTCCACCGCCAGAAGCCTCCGTAGCCACCAAAAGCCAATCTAGACCCGTTCCGGCACCCTGCCGGAGGGGGCAATCCCTCTCTGGTGGCCGTCTTCATCATCCCGGCGCTCTCCATGATGAGGAGGGAGTAGTTCTCCCTCGAGGCTGAGGGTATGTACCAGTAGCTATGTGTTTGATCTCTCTCTCTCTTGTGTTCTTGAGATGATACGATCTTGATGTATCGCGAGCTTTGCTATTATATTTGGATCCTATGATGTTTCTTCCCCCCTCTACTCTCTTGTAATGAATTGAGTTCCCCCTTTGAAGTTATCTTATCGGATTGAGTCTTTAAAGATTTGAGAACACTTGATGTATGTCTTGCCGTGGATATCTGTGGGGACAATGGGATATCACGTGACTCACTTGATGTATGTTTTGGTGACCAACTTGCGGGTTCCGCCCATGAACCTATGCATAGGGGTTGGCACACGTTTTCGTCGTGATTCTCCGGTAGAAACTTTGGGGCACTCTTTGAGGTCCTTTGTGTTGGTTGAATAGATGAATCTGAGATTGTGTGATGCATATCGTATAATCATACCCACGAATACTTGAGGTGACATTGGAGTATCTAGGTGACATTAGGGTTTTGGTTGATTTGTGTCTTAAGGTGTTATTCTAGTACGAACTCTAGGGATGTTTGTGACACTTAGAGGAATAGCCCAACGGATTGATTGGAAAGAATAATTTTGAGGTGGTTTCGTACCCTACCATAATCTCTTTGTTTGTTCTCTGCTATTAGTGACTTTGGAGTGACTCTTTGTTGCATGTTGAGGGATAGTTATGTGATCCAATTATGTTAGTGTTGTTGAAGGAACTTACACTAGCGAAAGTATGAACCCTGGGCCTTGTTTCAACACATTGCAATACCGTTTACGCTCACTTTTATCATTAGTTACCTTGCTGTTTTTATATTTTCAGATTACAAAAACCATTATCTACTATCCATATACCACTTGTATCACCATCTCTTCGCCGAACTAGTGCACCTATACAATTTACCATTGTATTGGGTGTGTTGGGGACACAAGAGACTCTTTGTTATTTGGTTGCAGGGTTGCTTGAGAGAGACCATCTTCATCCTACGCCTCCTACGGATTGATAAACCTTAGGTCATCCACTTGAGGGAAATTTGCTACTGTCCTACAAACCGCTGCACTTGGAGGCCCAAGAACGTCTACAAGAAGAAGGTTGTGTAGTAGACATCAAGCTCTTTTCTGGCGCCGTTGCCGGGTAGGTTAGTGCTTGTAGGTATATCTTTAGATCTCGCAATCGAGTCTTTTAGTTTCTTGTTTTATCACTAGTTTAGTTTATAAAAGAAAACTACAAAAAAATGGAATTGAGTTTGTCTCATACGCTTCATCTTTTTAATATCTTTCGTGAGTATGATGGAAAGGATAATTGTGCTCAAGTGCTAGAAGAAGAGATCTCTAAAATGTTTGGCACTAAATATTTGAATGATGAGCATGATTGCAATGTTGTTAGTACGAATTCTTTGAATATCCATGATGCTAATGATGATTGCACTAGTTATGATGAAAATTCCTCCTATAAACATGTCAATTTTTGTGGAGTAGACTGGGTTTGCAAGTACACACCAAATAGGGAAGATAGATATTGCAAGAGGCATAAGTACTTAGAAACCAAATTGTTGCAAGAAGAGCTAGATGAATGTTCTAAAAATTTATCTTTTCTTAGCCCTACTTGTGAACTTTACAATGAACGTGATCATTTTAGTACCCAATGCAAATTGTTTCATGAGCGTATCGTGTCCAAAAATTGTGATGACTTGATTTCCCTTGCACATCATAATGAACCTAGTTTGCTCTTGGGTTATGAAGAAATTAAACATAGAACTAAGGATATTCCAAAATTTGCCCTTGATAAAGTTCTTCATTTTGATCTAGAGGAAATTTATATGTATTGCGCGGTGAATTGCATTCAAAATCCTTATATTGCCAATTACATAAAGAAAAGAAAAGAAATATAAGATGAAGAGAATGCTAACGAAAGGGAAGAGACTTCCCAATATTCTCCTATTATTTCTTATGATGAATCAGGTAACGAAGAGGAGCCCTCTATTCAACCAATCTCATTAATAAGGAGCTCCAAAAAGAGGATTGAACCCACACATGATGTGGTGAAGAAGAAGAAAAGAAAAAGGAAGAGAGGCAAAAAGGTATCTCTCCCAAATAAAGTTGCTCCTATTATTGTTGTGCCTCATGAAAATGATACACTTGATGATGATCTCGTTATGCCTATTGCTTGTTGTGATGATTATGATTGGGAAGATAATGAGACTTCTTATGATCTTGAAAATCTTTTTGGCACTTGCTTGGAAGAATATTATAATTGCTATACTATTGGTGCTTGTCGGTGTCAAAACCGGTGGATCTCGGGTAGGGGGTCCCGAACTGTGCGTCTAGGCCGGATGGTAACAGGAGGCAAGGGACACGAAGTTTTACCCAGGTTCGGGCCCTCTTGATGGAGGTAAAACCCTACGTCCTGCTTGATTAATATTGATGATATGGGTAGTACAAGAGTAGATCTACCACGAGATCGGAGAGGCTAAACCCTAGAAGCTAGCCTATGGTATGATTGTTGTTCTGTATGTTGTCCTACGGACTAAAACCCTCTGGTTTATATAGACACCAGAGAGGGTTAGGGTTACACAAAGTCGGTTACAATGGTAGGAGATCTACATATCCGTATCGGCAAGCTTGCCTTCCACGCCAAGGAAAGTTCCTTCCGGACACGGGACGAAGTCTTCAATCTTGTATCTTCATAGTCCAGGAGTCCAGCTGAAGGTATAGTCCGGCCATCCGACATCCCCTAATCCAGGACTCCCTCAGTAGCCCCCGAACCAGGCTTCAATGACGATGAGTCTGGCGCGTAGATTGTCTTTGGCATTGCAAGGCGGGTTCTCCTCCAAATTTCGTGTACTTGTTGAATAAAGTCCGGCTTCTTGTAAATGTTGCACTCCTTGTCTTCTATGCCCAATAATGGCCGTCTCCCACGTGTCAAACGAATATGAAAAGTTTGAGTGTTTTTACATCCACACCCCTAGTCGCGTAAATGAGCCGCCCATTTAAGGGGACGAGGATTTAGATCCAAACCACACCTTCTCCCCCTCGCGAGTGTTCATCAGAGCGCATCCGACAAAGGTCCATACCACCATGGCCAGCTGTCGCAACTCCTCCTTTCGCCCTTCCAGCCCTCAGTCTGGATATTGGGAGAGATGCTCCATCCCGCATAGCGAGCTAGTGACGCTCCAGACCAAGGGATTTCTCCCCCCGGCCTATATGGTCCCAGTTCGAGCCGGTCTTGCCATCTATAATGGCGGAGAGCAAGCGGAGAGTGCCCCTTGTCCCTCCAAAGGAGAGTGGGTATGCCTCGTCCCTTATTTAATAAGGGGGCTCGGATTTCCAATCCACCCGTTTCTCCGGATGCTCCTGGAGTTCTATGGCCTCCAGCTACACAATCTTACGCCTGCCTCTGTATTGCATATCGCAGGCTTCGTAGCCCTCTGTGAGCTATTCTTGGGTGTTGAGGCTCATTTCGGGCTGTGGAAAGAGCTATTCTGCCTTGTGCCCCGTTCTCAGAAGGGGTCAATATATCAAGTGGGCGGAGCTGAACTGTGGCGCAACGCCGGGACCGGATATCTATCCGGAATCCCGAAGAAGGCGTCCGAGGACTGGCCTTCGGAATGGTTTTACATAGAGGACGTCCCGCTGCTGGATCCTGTCCGGACCGGCCTCCCTGAGTTCGACAGTGCTACACTAAAGAAGAGCCTAAGTTGGCGTCCACGGAGCCCTCAGAGGGAAAGTGACAAGGAGGTCCGTTACCTGATGGGTCGGATAAGATTATTAGCTCATTCCGGACTGACCATGATCGGGGTCATGGCCGCATGCATCATGCGAGGGGTGTAGTCGCTACAGTATAGAGGCCACCCCATGTGGGACTTCAACAGGGAGGATGACGCCACCCGCTACGGCCGTAAGGGGCCGGATTCGGCTGCGGCTCTAACAAAGACCTTGTCCGCTTTGTACAAGGGAGAAGAGGAGGACTTTCTCCGCGTCGACCCAAAGGGTGGATTTTCTATGTACAATCCCCCAAGCTGGGTAAGTGGCCACATTTACCTGCCCATTCGTTTTATATTCCCATTGTTAAATATTCAGTCTAACGACTTCAACGCAGGAACTGCGCCAGGCTGTTAAAGAAATAAACAGCCCTCCTCCACAACCCGAGGACCCAGGACGGTCCCTCGACCCGGCCTCTTAAGAGGATCCGGACTTATCTGTGGAGCTGATTGATGGAGTGTTCCATCAATTGAGCAAGGGCAACGCCTTGGTGGCCATTATGGCCGATTACCCAGGGCTAATCCCGGCCTCCCAGGTAACTGAGATCAAAGTCCTAGTACCCCAAATAGGGGTCCGCCCTCTCGCGTTTTCAGTTTCCTGATTACAACCAAGCTTTGCAGGGGAGGTTTTTGAGACGGGAGGCCGAACCTGCGGTGACAAACCAACGAGGGGCCGCAGGGCCCCGTGGGCAGAAAAGAGGTGCAGTCCGGACCGAGGCATCAGCGCAAAGGTATGGCGCGCCCCTTATCCCAGGTGTTATACCTGCAAGGCATATTAACACTCGTGCTCTCTTCAGGACAAAGAGACCCCGCCGGACTATATCCGGAGAGGCTGCCAATCGCGCCTCCACCAGCCAGGCTCCAAAGCCTGGTCCGGAGGCGGAGGCGAACACAAGGCGCGCACCGGACGCTCCTCCGACGGAGGATGTGGACAGGCTGTCTGCCACCCATTCTGAGGTGGAGAGTACCATGAACCACAGGCTTCGCCGGACAAGTCTCTGTGATGCTTGTTTCTCCCAAGAGGCATTAGATGCCTTCAATTCGGGAGATGCGTACCTCCGTGCCGCTCAAAATGGTCTAGCCAGAGCCACGGAGCAATATGTAAAAGACATACGGGTAAGAAAATTTTGGTAATTATATATATATATATATATATATATATATATATATATATATATATATATATATATATATATATATATATATATATATACCAGTAGCCCCTGAGACTTGAAACAGTTAGAATAACTGATTTAAGGATCATTTGTTATGCAGGTTCTTACAGAAAAGAATTCCCTACTGTCCAAGGAGCTGGAAGAGTGCACAGCCCAACTTGAGGCCGCACTAGCCGCGGCAGGGGAGCCCAAGGAGACCCCCTCTGGTAACATACACTTCGAAAGATAAGTATTTTGCGAAGCACGACATGGGTGCGAATCTGACAAATGAAATTGCAGATGGCGCCGGATTGAATCCGGAAAGGCAACACCTCCTACGCCAGTTGAAGGCTGGTGAGAAGGTGCTGACAAAGGTGAGGCGGGAGAAGAACGATCTCCAAGATGCCAACACCAAGCTGGGCGTCAAACTGAAAGATGTTCGTGCCCAGCTGTCAAACTCCGTTAAGGAGAATCAGTGGCTTCGGCGCGGCATGTTTAGTAAGTGCTTGAACGAACCTTTGAAAAAATGTTCGGCGGGGAAGTCGACTAAGTAATGTCTGTAGGTGTGCTAACAGGTCGTCCTGCAGAGGAGATGCCCGGTTCTACGGGTGACCTTCTTCCCGAGCTCTCGCAACTGCTCGAGCGAGTTCGGCAGGCGATGCAAGGCGTCGCCCAGGCCCTGTGGCCATCCATCTCCATGCCCGAAGGTCTTGGAGAGCTTGTGGAGAAGCTAAAGGGAGCACGGCGGCGCTTCCGATTGTGGAAGATATCGGCCTGCCGTCAAGGCGCTAGGGAGGCCTGGGCCATGGTGAAGACGCGATACACAAAGGCTGACCCCAACCACATGGCCGAGGTCGGTCCTATGGGGCCTGATGGGAAGGAGATCCCTGTAAGCTTAGTGTACAGGCAAGTAGAATTGGCCGCAAAGTATTCCCAGTAGGACTGTAAATTAGACAGCCTGTTAGATGGTATTGAAGAGGAATACAATCAGTCAGAATGACTATGTAATTTAATTGACATTTATAATGCCTTCTAGCCGGATTGTAGATCGTTTGTCATGGCCGACCTTTTCGCTTCAGCCTCGGGACCTGACGGTCCAGAGTGTGTCCGAATTCCCATGCGGTTATATAAGAACCGGGGAATGCATGGAGACCAGGCGTAGGGGTCATTAGTGCGTGAACAGACAAGTGCCTGACTAGTTATGTTATATTACATGGTTAGTAAGAAACATCTTCCGGGGAGAATAGTTCTGTTAGGGGTTCCTTTCCCTGGGAGGCATGCCCTAAAGTGCATGCCCATTCTGCGAGAAAGACACAGGAAAAAGCATCTGGGGGCGCATAAATAAATAAGTGAAAAGATCATCTTTTAGGTCACCGACCGAATATTCCCTTAAGAACGCTAGCTTTCGGCTTCACCCAGTCTGAGGTACACATCCGGCTGATCCGGCAGTAACAATCGCAGAGGTGCTCCCTTTACCGCCTTGCCGAATAATCGGGAACGTAGGGGTAAGCACAGGAGCCAGGCAACCCAGCTTGGCCAAAACTTAAGTCATATCGATGCATATAATTGTGAAATAAAAGGTACATGCGGAAGTGTAACACATGTGTTGGGCATGAAGCCCGTATAAATAAGCTTCTATTAAAAGAAGCCCCCAGGTTTAATGAGTGCAAATAGCACGTCAGTTGATGAGCCTTTAAAGGCTATAAGAGAAAGGAAGGGGAGAAGGAGAGAAATGTAAGACAGACATTATATAAAAAATGGACAGAGGAAGGAGACGAACACAGAGTCCGGCGCTAGGCATAGAATCTTCGGAGACGGGCTACATTCCATGGGTTCGGCTCGAGTCGGTTATCCGATGCATCTCGCAGGCGGTACGCTCCACCAGTCAGGACTTGGTCAATTATGAAGGGACCTTCCCACTTGGGCTTGAGTTTGTCCTTTTTCTTGTCCGGCAGGCGTAGAACTAATTCGTCAACGTTGTAATTTTTGGCCCGTACTTCTCTGCTTTGGTATCTTCGAGCCTGCTGTTGATAGAATGCGGAACGGGCTTTTGCCACATCGCGCTCCTCCTCCAATGCGTCCAAACTGTCCTGCCGATCGAGCTCGACTTCTCTTTCTTCGTACATGCGCACTCGAGGTGAGTCATGAATTATGTCGCAAGGCAAAATTGCCTCTGCGCCGTAAACCATAAAGAATGGTGTGTATCCGGTGGTGCGATTCGGCGTGGTCCGCAGCCCCCAGAGTACGGAGTCGAGCTCCTCAACCCAGTGCGTGTTAGATTCCTTAAGGGACCGCACTAGTCTGGGTTTGATGCCGCTCATGATAAGACCATTTGCACGTTCGACCTGGCCGTTAGTTTGTGGGTGATAGACGAAAGCATAATCGAGTTTGATGCCCATGTTTTTGCACTAGAGTTTTACCTCGTCGGCCGTAAAGTTCGTGCCGTTATCAGTGATGATGTTGTGGGGGACGTTGTAACGGTGTACAACCCCGGATATAAAGTCTATCACCGGTCCAGATTCGGCCGCCTTAACAGGCTTGGCTTCTCTCCATTTGGTGAACTTATCCACCATGACCAGTAAGTATTTTTGCTTGTGGGTTCCGCCTTTAAGGGGTCCAACCATGTCAAGCCCCCAGACTGTGAAGGGCCAAGTGATGGGGATAGTTTGGAGGGCGGTGGGTGGCATATGGCTTTGGTTTGCAAAGAGTTGGCAACCGGCACATCGTTGGACTAAGTCCTGGGCGTCTGCCCGGGCCGTCGGCCAATAAAAGCATGTACGGAAGGCCTTGCTAACAAGGGACCGAGCTGCAGCGTGATGACCGCCGAGTCCGGCATGAATTTCAGCCAGGAGGTTCCGCCCTTCCTCTTCGAAGATGCACCTTTGAAGGACTCCGGTAGTGCTTTTCTTATAAATCTCTCCCTCATGGACTTTGTAGGCTTTGGATCGCCGCACTATGCAGCGTGCCTCATTTTGGTCCTCGGGGAGTTCCTGCCTAGTAAGGTAGGCGAGGAATGGTTCTGTCCATGGGGCGATGATGGCCATTATTACGTGGGCTGAAGGTGTTATTTCCTTGGCAGAGCCTCCGATTGTGTCAGAATGTTTGGTGTCAGGCAGTGCGGTTGGGTCTGGGCTGTTATTGTTTGGCTCCCCTTCCCATACTACGGATGGCTTGAACAAACTTTCCAAGAAGATGTTGGGGGGGACTACATCGCGTTTTGTGCCGATGCGTGCCAGGACATCTGCCGCCTGATTATTTTCCCGGGCTATATGGTGAAATTCAAGCCCTTCGAACCGAGCTGACATTTTTAGGACGACGTTGCGGTAAGCTGCCATTTTTGGATCCTTGGCATCGAAGTCTCATTTATTTGGGATATTGCGAGGTTCGAGTCCCCGCGCACCTCTAGGCGTTGAATGCCCATGGATACTGCCATCCAGAGACCATGTAAAAGGGCCTCATATTCGGCTGCATTGTTGGAGTCTGTGTACATAATCTGGAGTACGTATTGAACTGTGTCTCCTGTGGGGGACGTCAAAACGACACCAGCCCCTAGTCCGGCCAACATCTTGGAGCCGTCGAAATGCATGATCCAATTTGAATATGTGTTGTACTCTTTAGGGAGTTCGGCCTCCGTCCATTCTGCGACGAAGTCGGCCAAAACTTGCGACTTAATGGCTCGCTATGGTTTATAAGTTATGTCGAATGGGAGGAGCTCAATGGCCCATTTTGCAATCCGGCCTATTGCGTCACGGTTGTTTATAATATCGTTAAGTGGTACTTCCGGGGCTACTGTTATTGAACACTCTTGAAAGTAGTGTTGTAGCTTCCGGGATGCCATGAATACTGCGTAAGCAATCTTTTGATAATGCGGGTACCGTGATTTGCACGGAGTGAGGACAGTGGACACATAATAGACCGGCTTTTGAAGGGGGAATTTGTGTCCGTCCGTTTCTCGTTCGACGACGAGTACTGCGCTTACCACCTGATGTGTTGCTGCAATGTACAATAGCATTGGTTCGCCAATGTTTGGCGCGGCCAGGACTGGGTTTGTTGCCAATATGGCTTTTATTTCGTCGAGTCCGGCCGTGGCTGCATCCGTCCATTCGAAGTGTTCGGTGCGCCGAAGGAGGCGGTAAAGGGGTAGGGCCTTTTCCCCCAAGCGGGAGATAAAGCGGCTTAGAGCCGCCACGCATCTGGTTAACTTTTGTATTTGTTTGAGGTCCTTTGGGATATCCAATTGTGATAGAGCTCGGATCTTGGCTGGATTTGCTTCAATTCCTCTACCGGATACAATGAAGCCCAAGAGCTTTCCGGCTGGGACGCCGAAAACGCATTTTTCCGGGTTGAGCTTGATGTCGTATGTTCGGAGGTTATCAAATGTGAGCCTCAAGTCGTCTACTAGAGATTCGACATGTCTTGTTTTGACGACCACATCATCTACATATGCCTCCACTGTTTTGCCGATCTGGTTTGCCAGACATGTCTGAATCATGTGCTGATATGTTGCGCCAGCGTTTTTGAGCCCGAAGGGCATTGTGTTGAAGCAGAATGGGCCGTATGGTGTGATAAATGCCGTTGTGGCTTGGTCTGATTCTGCCATCTTGATTTGATGATAGCCGGAATATGCATCGAGGAAACACAACGAATCGTGTCCTGCGGTAGCATCGATAATTTGATCGATGTGGGGGAGGGGGAAGGGATCCTTTGGGCAAGCCTTCTTAAGGTCTTTAAAATCAACGCACAGGCGCCATGATTTGTCCTTCTTTGGTACCATCACCAGGTTTGCTAGCCAGTCCGGATGTTTTATATCTCTGATGAATCCGGCCTCCAATAGCTTTGCTAGCTCCCCTCCCATGGCCTGTCTCTTAGGTTCGGAAAACGCCGAAGAGCTTGCTTGACAAGTTTGAATCCTTTTTGGATATTTAAGCTGTGCTCGGCCAGCCTGCGTGGGATTCCTGGCATGTCTGAAGGGTGCCAGGCAAAAATGTCCCAGTTCTCTCGTAGGAACTCTCGCAGTGCGGCATCTACATCAGGGTTTAACTGTGCCCCGATGGAAGCTGTTTATTGGGGTCTGTTGGATGGACCTGGAATTTGACTATTTCGTCCGCCGGTTTAAAAGAGGTGGACTTGGATCTTTTGTCAAGTACCACATCATCCCTATTCACCGTGGAGCGTAGCGCAGTCAGTTCCTCAGCCGCTAGGGCTTCGGATAGTGCCTCGAGGGCCAGTGCAGCTGTCTTGTTTTCGGCGCGGAGTGATATGTCCGGATCACTAGCGAGAGTGATGATCCTGTTGGGCCCGGGCATCTTGAGCTTCATGTACCCGTAATGGGGTATTGCTTGGAAGATTGTAAACGCTTCCCGCCCTAGCAGAGCGTGATAACCGCTGCTGAACGGAGCCACATGGAACGTGACCTCTTCGGACCTGTAATTATACGGCGTGCCGAACACCACATCTAGTGTGATTTTTCCTGTACAGCGCGCTTCCCGATTGGGGATTATTCCTCTAAAGGTTGTGCTGCTTCGCTCAATGCAGTTCCAGTCTATTTCCATTTTTTGTAGGGTTTCCTCATAAATGAGGTTCAATCCGCTGCCGCCGTCCATGAGTACCTTGGTAAGACGAAAGTTGTCCACTATTGGATTGAGGACCAATGCGGCTGGTACTCGGGCTGTTCGGAATTTAGGTTCATCACTGGCGTTAAAGGTAATAGCCGTGTCACTCCATGGGTTTATCGTTGCTACTTGGTAGACTTCGGCAAGGCTGCGGAGTGTCCTTTTTCGCATGTTATTTGATGCGAAAGTCTCGGAGACTGTTAATACCGTATTGGTGTCTCTGGGGTGGCTTTCTGTGGCCTCCGGAATTAGGAGATCTTCGCCAATTTTGGCCACCTGCCGGAGTATCCAACATGCTCTAAGGCTGTGAGTTGGTGTGGCGTCCTCTGTACTGTGAATTTTATAGGGTCCATTAAGCCATCCTTCTAATATGGTTCCATGCCCTATAGAGGGTTTTTGCTTTTTGCTGTTTGACCCGGGTGTCTGGCGATGATGCACCCTTTTATTTCAGACTGGGTTTGTGTTCAGGGCCGGATTGTCCCAAAATTTTATTTTGGTTTTCCAGGCGCTTTCCATCGCATAGTACTTTCGTACAATGGACGCCAAGTCAGCGAAGCGTGTAATATCACGGCGACTTATGGCGTTGAGGATTCCCTTGTCCGTGCAATTATTGCAGAAGAGTGAGATTGCGTCTTCCTCGCGGTAGTCCCTTATCCTGTTCCTAACCAGGAGGAATCTGGCCTATAATGATGTACTGTTTCTTCGGGCTCTTGCCTGATTTGGGATAGATCGCTTATGTTCGGGTGGGTGGGTGGAATTAAATCCGAAGCCTCACCCCATCTGAGGCTCAGAGGCCGAGGAATTTCCGAACTCGAAAAATTTGGATTCCTGGATGTTATCCAATGAATCCAGTCCATCGCCTGACTCTAAGTTTAGGTCTTGAGTGATATCCTCCCCTCCGCGGGTATCCGGCTTGGAGGGATCGGGAATCTGTACGTAGCTAGTCCTTAAGATAGATGAGGGGTCGCCGCACTGTCCCTCTACCACGGCAACGTGATGGGTGACTTGGGGAGAGTTAATCTCTCTTAGATCGGGCTTAGGCCCAATCTGGTCGTAATCTGTAGCGACTCCCAAGGCGGCGATGCGATCCAAGAGCTCGTTTATGGAGGAGAGCTCCATTGGATCTAACTGCTCGGCGAGTTCCAAGATGACATGAAGATTGTTTTCGATGGCTCGAGAGGTCATCGTTGGCGCAGAAGCCGAACAGGCGGTCATAAGAAAACCACCTAGCCGGAGGGTTTGGCCGACAGCCAAAGATACCTTAGCAACGGTGCCGCCTTTAAAGATGGGGCGAGGCATCCTTCCTGATGGCGACGACACAGAGGAACTCTCAATGAAAGCACCAATGTCGGTGTCAAAACCGGCGGATCTCGGGTATGTTGGGGAACATAGTAATTTCAAAAAATTTCCTACGCACACGCAAGATCATGGTGATGATATAGCAACGAGGGGAGAGTGTTGTCTACGTACCCTCGTAGACCGAAGCGGAAGCGTTGACGCAACGTAGAGGAAGTAGTCGTACGTCCTCCGGTTCAACCGATCCAAGTACCGTTACTCCGGCACCTCCGAGTTCTTGACACGCGTACAGCTCGATGACGCACCCTCGATCTGCGATCCAGCAGAGGCGCCGAGGGGGAGTTCCGTCAGCACGACGGCGTGGTGACGATCTTGATGTTCTCCTGTTGCAGGGCTTCGCCTAAGCACCGCTACAATATGACCGAGGTGTAATATCGTGGAGGGGGGCACCGCACACGGCTAAGGAACGATCAATGATCAACTTGTGTGTTCTAGGGTGCCCCCCTACCCCCGTATATAAAGGAGGGAGGGAGGAGGTGGCCGGCCCTAGGGGGGGCGCGCCATGAGGAGGGGGAAACCTACTCCAAGTAGGTTTCCCTCTCTTTTCCTTATCTTATTTGGATGGGGAAGGAAAGAGTACTAGTATTAGGAAGTAGTACTAGTAGTAGTAATAGGAAGAGGGGGAAGGAGAAAGGAAAGGGGGGGCCGGCCCCCCTCCCCAATTCGGATTGGGCTTGGGGGGCGCGCCCCCCTCCCTTGCTCCTTCTCTCTTCCTCCTACATGGGCCCAATAAGGCCCATATACCTCCCGGGGGGTTCCGGTAACCTCCCGGGGCTCCAAACTTCTCCGGAACCTTTCCGGTGTCCAAATATATCCGTCCAATATATCAATCTTTATGTCTCGACCATTTCGAGACTCCTCGTCATGTCCGTAATCATATCCGGGACTCCGAACAACCTTTGGTACATCAAAATACATAAACTCATAATATAACTGTCATCGAAACCTTAAGCGTGCGGACCCTACGGTTCGAGAACGATGTAGACATGACTGAGACACATCTCTGGTCAATAACCAATAGCGGGACCTGGATGCCCATATTGGTTCCTACATATTCTACGAAGATCTTTATCGGTCAAACCGCATAACAACATACGTTGTTCCCTTTGTCATCGGTATGTTACTTGTCCGAGATTCGATCGTCGGTATCCAATACCTATTTCAATCTCGTTATCGACAAGTCTCTTTACTCGTTCTGTAATACTTCATCTTATAACTAACTCATTAGTTACATGCTTGCAAGGCTTAGGTGATGAGCATTGCCGAGAGGGCCCAGAGATACCTCTCCGACAATCGGAGTGACAAAATCTAATCTCGAATTATGCTAACTCAACATGTACCTTCGGAGACACCTGTAGTACTCCTTTATAATCACCCAGTTACGTTGTGACGTTTGGTAGTACCCAAAGTGTTCCTCCGGTAAACGGGAGTTACACAATTCTCATAGTTACAGGAACATGTATAAGTCATGAAGGAAGCAATAGCAGAATACTAAACGATCAAGTGCTAAGCTAACGGGATGGGTCATGTCAATCACCTCATTCTCCTAATGATGTGATCCCATTAATCAAATGACAACACATGTCAATGGTTAGGAAACATAACCATCTTTTATTAATGAGCTAGTCAAGTAGAGGCATACTAGTGACTATATGTTTGTCTATGTATTCACACATGTATCATGTTTCCGGTTAATACAATTCTAGCATGAATAATAAACATTTATCATGATATGAGGAAATAAATAATAACTTTATTATTGCCTCTAGGGCATATTTCCTTCAGTCTCCCACTTGCACTAGAGTCAATAATCTAGATTACATAGTAATGATTCTAACACCCATGGAGTCTTGGTGCTGATCATGTTTTGCTCGTGAGAGAGGCTTAGTCAACGGGTCTGCAACATTCAGATCCGTATGTATCTTGCAAATCTCTATGTCTCCCACTTGGACTTGGTCCCAAATGGAATTGAAGCGTCTCTTGATGTGCTTGGTCCTCTTGTGAAATCTGGATTCCTTTGCCAAGGCAATTGCACCAGTATTGTCACAGAAGATCTTCATTGGTCCCGATGCACTAGGTATGACACCTAGATCGGAAATGAACTCCTTCATCCAGACTCCTTCATTTGCTGCTTCAGAAGCAGCTATGTACTCCGCTTCACATGTAGATCCTGCCACGACGCTTTGTTTAGAACTGCACCAACTTACAGCTCCACCGTTTAATAAAAACACGTATCCGGTCTGCGATTTAGAATCGTCCGAATCAGTATCAAAGCTTGCATCGACGTAACCATTTATGACTAGCTCTTTGTCACCTCCATATACGAGAAACATATCCTTAGTCCTTTTCAGGTATTTCAGGATGTTCTTGACCGCTGTCCAGTGATCCACTCCTGGATTACTTTGGTACCTACCTGCCAAGCTTATTGCTAAGCATACGTCAGGTCTGGTACACAGCATTGCATACATGATAGAGCCTATGGCTGAAGCATAGGGAACATCTTTCATTTTCTCTCTATCTTCTGCTGTGGTCGGGCATTGAGTTTAACTCAACTTCACACCTTGTAGCACAGGCAAGAATCCTTTCTTTGCCTGATCCATTTTGAACTTTTTCAAAATTTTGTCAAGGTATGTACTTTGTGAAAGTCCTATTAAGCGTCTTGCTCTATCTCTATAGATCTTGATGCCCAATATGTAAGCAGCTTCACCGAGGTCTTTCATAGAAAAACTTTTATTCAAGTATCCCTTTATGCTATCCAGAAATTCTATATCATTTCCAATTAATAATATGTCATCAACATATAAAACTAGAAATGCTACAGAGCTCCCACTCACTTTCTTGTAAATACAGGCTTCTCCAAAAGTCTGTATAAAACCATATGCTTTGATCATACTATCAAAACGTTTATTCCAACTCCGAGATGCTTGCACCAGTCCATAAATGGAACGTTGGAGCTTGCACACTTTGTCAGCACCTTTTGGATCAACAAAACCTTCAGGTTGCATCATATACAACTCTTCTTCTAGAAATCCATTCAAGAATGCAGTCTTGACATCCATTTGCCAAATTTCATAATCATGAAATGCAGCAATAGCCAACATGATTCGGACAGACTTAAGCATCGCTACGGGTGAGAAAGTCTCATCGTAGTCAACCCCTTGAACTTGTCGAAAACCTTTTGCAACAAGTCGAGCTTTGTAGACAGTAACATTACCATCAGCGTCAGTCTTCTTCTTAAAGATCCATTTATTCTCAATGGCTTGCCGATCATCGGGCAAGTCAACCAAAGTCCATACTTTGTTTTCATACATGGATCCTATCTCAGATTTCATGGCCTCTAGCCATTTTGCGGAATCTGGGCTCATCATTGCTTCCTCATAGTTCGTAGGTTCATCATGGTCTAGTAACATGACTTCCAGAATAGGATTTCCGTACCACTCTGGTGCGGATCTTACTCTGGTAGACCTACGAGGTTCAGTAGAAACTTGATCTGAAGTTTCATGATCAATATCATTAGCTTCCTCACTAATTGGTGTAGTTGTCACAGGAACCGGTTCTTGTGATGAACTACTTTCCAATAAGGGAGTAGATACAGTTATCTCATCAAGTTCTATTTTCCTCCCACTCACTTCTTTCGAGAGAAACTCCTTCTCTAGAAAGGATCCGATTTTAGCAACGAAAATCTTGCCTTCAGATCTGTGATAGAAGGTGTACCCAATTGTCTCCTTTGGGTATCCTATGAAGACACATTTCTCCGATTTGGGTTCGAGCTTATCTGGTTGAAGTTTATTCACATAAGCATCGCAGCCCCAAACTTTGAGAAACGACAACCTTGGTTTCTTGCCAAACCACAGTTCATAAGGCGTCGTCTCAACGGATTTTGATGGTGCCCTATTTAACGTGAATGCGGCCGTCTCTAAAGCATAACCCCAAAACGATAGCGGTAAATCGGTAAGAGACATCATAGATCGCACCATATCAAGTAAAGTACGATTACGACGTTCGGACACACCATTTCGCTGTGGTGTTCCAGGTGGCGTGAGTTGCGAAACTATTCCACATTGTTTCAAATGTAAACCAAACTCGTAACTCAAATATTCTCCTCCACGATCAGATCGTAGAAACTTTATTTTCTTGTTACGATGATTTTTCTACTTCACTCTGAAATTCTTTGAACTTTTCAAATGTTTCAGACTTGTGCTTCATCAAGTAGATATACCCATATCTGCTCAAATCATCTGTGAAGGTGAGGAAATAACGATATCCGCCATGAGCCTCAACATTCATCGGACCACATACATATGTATGTATGATTTCCAACAAATCTGTTGCTCTCTCCATAGATCCAGAGAACGGTGTTTTGGTCATCTTGCCCATGAGGCACGGTTCGCAAGTACCAAGTGATTCATAATCAAGTGATTCCAGAAGTCCATCAGTATGGAGTTTCTTCATGCGTTTTACACCGATATGACCTAAACGGCAGTGCCACAAATATGTTGCACTATCATTATCAACTCTGCATCTTTTGGCTTCAACATTATGAATATGTGTATCACTACTATCGAGATTTAATAAAAATAGACCACTCTTCAAGGGTGCATGACCATAAAAGATATTACTCATATAAATAGAACAACCATTATTCTCTGATTTAAATGAATAACCGTCTCGCATCAAACAAGATCCAGATATAATGTTCATGCTCAACGCAGGCACCAAATAACAATTATTCAGGTCTAAAACTAATCCCAATGGTAGATGTAGAGGTAGCGTGCCGACCGCGATCACATCGACTTTGGAACCATTTCCCACGCGCATCGTCACCTCGTCCTTAGCTAATCTTCGCTTAATCCGTAGTCCCTGTTTCGAGTTGCAAATGTTAGCAACAGAACCAGTATCAAATACCCAGGTGCTACTGCGAGCATTAGTAAGGTACACATCAATAACATGTATATCACATATACCTTTGTTTACTTTGCCATCCTTCTTATCCGCCAAATACTTGGGGCAGTTCCGCTTCCAGTGTCCAGTCTGCTTGCAGTAGAAGCACTCAGTTTCAGGCTTAGGTCCAGACTTGGGTTTCTTCACTTGAGCAGCAACTTGTTTGCCGTTCCTTTTGAAGTTCCCCTTCTTCTTCCCTTTGCCCCTTTTCTTGAAACCAGTGGTCTTGTTGACCATCAACACTTGATGCTCCTTTTTGATTTCTACCTCCGCGGCTTTCAGCATCGCGAAGAGCTCGGGAATAGTCTTGTTCATCCCTTGCATATTATAGTTCATCACAAAGCTCTTGTAGCTTGGTGGCAGTGATTGGAGAATTCTGTCAATGACGCTATCATCCGGAAGATTAACTCCCAGTTGAATCAAGTGATTATTATACCCAGACATTTTGAGTATATGCTCACTGACAGAACTGTTCTCCTCCATCTTGCAGCTGTAGAACTTATTGGAGACTTCATATCTCTCAATCCGGGCATTTGCTTGAAATATTAACTTCAACTCCTGGAACATCTCATATGCCCCATGACATTCAAAACGTCGTTGAAGACCCGGTTCTAAGCCGTAAAGCATGGCACACTGAACTATAGAGTAGTCATCAACTTTGCTCTGCCAGACGTTCTTAACGTCGTCAGTTGCATCAGCAGCAGGCCTGGCACCCAGCGGTGCTTCCAGGACATAACTCTTCTGTGCAGCAATGAGGATAATCCTCAGGTTACGGACCCAGTCCGTGTAATTGCTACCATCATCTTTCAACTTAGCTTTCTCTAGGAACGCATTAAAATTCAACGGAACAAGAACACGAGCCATCTATCTACAAACAAACATAGACAAGCAAAATACTATCAGTTACTAAGTTCATGATAAATTTAAGTTCAATTAATCATATTATTAAAGAACTCCCACTTAGACAGACATCTCTCTAGTCATCTAAGTGATTACGTGATCCAAATCAACTAAACCATGTTCGATCATCACGTGAGATGGAGTAGTTTCAATGGTGAACATCTCTATGTTGATCATATCTACTATATGATTCACGCTCGACCTTTCGGTCCCCGTGTTCCGAGGCCATATCTGTATATGCTAGGCTCGTCAAGTATAACCTGAGTATTCCGCGTGTGCAACTGTTTTGCACCCGTTGTATTTGAACGTAGAGCCTATCACACCCGATCATCACGTGGTGTCTCAACACGAAGAACTTTCGCAACGGTGCATACTCAGGGAGAACACTTCTTGATAATTAGTGAGAGATCATCTTAAAATGCTACCGTCAATCAAAGCAAGATAAGATGCATAAAGGATAAACATCACATGCAATCAATATAAGTGATATGATATGGCCATCATCATCTTGTGCTTGTGATCTCCATCTTCGAAGCACAGTCGTGATCACCATCGTCACCGGCGCGACACCTTGATCTCCATCGTAGCATCATTGTCGTTATGCCATCTATTGCTTCTACGACTATCGCTACCGCTTAGTGATAAAGTAAAGCAATTACAGGGCGTTTGCATTTCATACAATAAAGCGACAACCATATGGCTCCTGCCAGTTGCCGATAACTTCGGTTACAAAACATGATCATCTCATACAATAAAATATAGCATCATGTCTTGGCCATATCACATCACAACATGCCCTGCAAAAACAAGTTAGACGTCCTCTACTTTGTTGTTGCAAATTTTACGTGGCTGCTACGGGCTTAAGCAAGAACCAATCTCACCTACGCATCAAAACCACAACGATAGTTTGTCAAATAGACTCCGTTTTAACCTTCACAAGGACCGGGCGTAGCCACACTCGGTTCAACTAAAGTGAGAGAGACAGACACCCGCCAGCCACCTTTAAGCACGAGTGCTCATAACGGTGGAACCAGTCTCGCGTAAGCGTACGCGTAATGTCGGTCCGGGCCGCTTCATCTCACAATACCGCTGAACCAAAGTATGACATGCTGGTAGGCAGTATGACTTATATCGTCCACAACTCACTTGTGTTCTACTCGTGCATATAACATCAACGCATAAAACCTAGGCTCGGATGCCACTGTCGGGGAACGTAGTAATTTCAAAAAAATTCCTACGCACACGCAAGATCATGGTGATGATATAGCAACGAGGGGAGAGTGTTGTCTACGTACCCTCGTAGACCGAAGCGGAAGCATTGATGCAACGTAGAGGAAGTAGTCGTACGTCCTCCGGTTCAACCGATCCAAGTACCGTTACTCCGGCACCTCCGAGTTCTTGACACGCGTACAGCTCGATGACGCACCCTCGATCTCCGATCCAGCAGAGGCGCCGAGGGGGAGTTCCGTCAGCACGACGGCGTGGTGACGATCTTGATGTTCTCCTGTTGCAGGGCTTCGCCTAAGCACCGCTACAATATGACCGAGGTGTAATATCGTGGAGGGGGGCACCGCACACGGCTAAGGAACGATCAATGATCAACTTGTGTGTTCTAGGGTGCCCCCCTACCCCCGTATATAAAGGAGGGAAGGAGGAGGTGGCCGGCCCTAGGGGGGCACGCCATGAGGAGGGGGAAACCTACTCCAAGTAGGTTTCCCTCTCTTTTCCTTATCTTATTTGGATGGGGAAGGAAAGAGTACTAGTATTAGGAAGTAGTACTAGTAGTAGTAATAGGAAGAGGGGGAAGGAGAAAGGAAAGGGGGGGCCGGCCCCCCTCCCCAATTCGGATTGGGCTTGGGGGGGCGCGCCCCCTTCCCTTGCTCCTTCTCTCTTCCTCCTACATGGGCCCAATAAGGCCCATATACCTCCCGGGGGGTTCCGGTAACCTCCCGGGGCTCCAAACTTCTCCGGAACCTTTCCGGTGTCCAAATATATCCGTCCAATATATCAATCTTTATGTCTCGACCATTTCGAGACTCCTCGTCATGTCCGTAATCATATCCGGGACTCCGAACAACCTTCGGTACATCAAAATACATAAACTCATAATATAACTATCATCGAAACCTTAAGCGTGCGGACCCTACGGTTCGAGAACGATGTAGACATGACTGAGACACATCTCTGGTCAATAACCAATAGCGGGACCTGGATGCCCATATTGGTTCCCACATATTCTACGAAGATCTTTATCGGTCAAACCGCATAACAACATACGTTGTTCCCTTTGTCATCGGTATGTTACTTGTCCGAGATTCGATCGTCGGTATCCAATACCTAGTTCAATCTCGTTATCGACAAGTCTCTTTACTCGTTCTGTAATACTTCATCTTATAACTAACTCATTAGTTACATGCTTGCAAGGCTTAGGTGATGAGTATTGCCGAGAGGGCCCAGAGATACCTCTCCAACAATCGGAGTGACAAAACCTAATCTCGAATTATGCTAACTCAACATGTACCTTCGGAGACACCTGTAGTACTCCTTTATAATCACCCAGTTACGTTGTGACGTTTGGTAGTACCCAAAGTGTTCCTCCGGTAAACGGGAGTTACACAATTCTCATAGTTACAGGAACATGTATAAGTCATGAAGGAAGCAATAGCAGAATACTAAACGATCAAGTGCTAAGCTAACGAGATGGGTCATGTCAATCACCTCATTCTCCTAATGATGTGATCCCATTAATCAAATGACAACACATGTCAATGGTTAGGAAACATAACCATCTTTGATTAATGAGCTAGTCAAGTAGAGGCATACTAGTGACTATATGTTTGTCTATGTATTCACACATGTATCATGTTTCCGGTTAATACAATTCTAGCATGATAATAAACATTTATCATGATATGAGGAAATAAAAAATAACTTTATTATTGCCTCTAGGGCATATTTCCTTCAGGGTAGGGGGTCCTGAACTGTGCGTCTAGGCCGGATGGTAACAGGAGGCAAGGGACATGAAGTTTTACCCAGGTTCGGGCCCTCTTGATGGAGGTAAAACCCTACGTCCTGCTTGATTAATATTGATGATATGGGTAGTACAAGAGTAGATCTACCACGAGATCGGAGAGGCTAAACCCTAGAAGCTAGCCTATGGTATGATTGTTGTTTTGTATGTTGTCCTACGGACTAAAACCCTCCGGTTTATATAGACACCGGAGAGGGTTAGGGTTACACAAAGTCGGTTATAATGGTAGGAGATCTACATATCCGTATCGCCAAGCTTGCCTTCCACGCCAAGGAAAGTTCCTTCCGGACACGGGACAAAGTCTTCAATCTTGTATCTTCATAGTCCAGGAGTCCGGCTGAAGGTATAGTCCGGCCATCCGGACATCCCCTAATCCAGGACTCCCTCAGTGCTATCTATACTATTAATGATGAGAGTGATTATGCTTATGATATGAAAAGGCCCAAGCTTGGGGAAGCTATGTTTGATGAGGATGACATATTTGAGAATATATTTGCTACAATTAATGTTTGTCCCAAGCTTGGGGATGCTATGTTTAATAGTGATGATATTTTTAGCCTCTCAAGTTTTGATATGCAAAGTTGTTATGATGATAGCATGCCTTCTACATACGATGATTATATTTATGAAAGTGGATTTGGAGAGGTCATGACTTTATTTAGCAATGTATCCACTATCTTGGAAGAGGTTTCAATCAATTATGATGAGAGCAAAGTTGCTACTTATGATGATTATTGTGATAAAACTTATGCTATAAAGAGTAGTGATGATTATATTTATAAAACTTGTCATGATTATGAGTACCCTTTCTCTGAACATTACTTCTTTAACGTGGAAACAATTTATAGTATTCAACTCTCTTATGATACTCCCACTATTCCGAATGAGAAGAATTTTGCTTATGTGGAGAGTAGTAAATTTTCTATGCAAGTAGATCATGAAAATAATGCTTTTATGTGCTGGTTATATTGTTGAATTCATTCATGATGCTACTGAAAATTATTATGAGGGAGGAATATATGCTTGTAGGAATTGCAATAATATCAAGTTTCCTCTCTATGTGTTGAAAATCTTGAAGTTATGCTTGTTTTGCCTTCCTATGCTAGTTGATTATTGTTCCCATAAGTTGTTTGCTCACAAAATCCCTATGCATAGGAAGTGGGTTGGACTTAAATGTTCTAGTCATATTCTTCATGATGCTCTTTTTATGTTACAATTCTTATCCTTTATGTGAGCATAATTGAAATCATCATACCTAGCTAGGGGCTTTAAACGATAGCGCTTGTTGGGAGGCAACCCAATTTTATTTTTATTCCTTGCTTTTTGTTCCTGCTTAGTAATAAATAATTCATATATCCTCTGTTTAGATGTGGTTTTAGTTGTTTAATTAGTGTTTGTGCCAAGTAGAACCTTTGGGAAGACTTGGGGAAAGTCTTGTTGATCATGCTGTAAAAACAGAAACTTTAGTGCTCACGAGAACTGATGCCATTTTTATTTGGAGAGTGCTATTTAGTTAATTATTTTTGCAGATTATTAATAGATAAATTCCTCAGGTCCAGCAATTTATTTGAGAATTTTATGAGTTCCATAAGTATACATTTGATCCAGATTACTACAGACTGTTCTGTTTTTGACAGATTCTGTTTTTCATGTGTTGTTTACTTATTTTGATGAATCTATGGCTAGTAAAATAGTTTATAAACCATAGAGAAGTTGGAATACAGTAGGTTTAACACCAATATAAATAAATACTGAGTTCATTACAGTACCTTGAAGTGGTGATTTATCTTCTTATACTAATGGAGCTTACGAGTTTTCTGTTAAGTTTTGTGTTGTGAAGTTTTCAAGTTTTGGGTAAGGATTCGATGGACTATGGAATAAGGAGTGGCAAGGGACTAAGCTTGGGGATGCCCAAGGCACCCCAAGGTAATATTCAAGGATAGCCAAGAGCCTAAGCTTGGGGATGCCCCGGAAGGCATCCCCTCTTTCGTCTTCGTTCATCGGTAACTTTACTTGGAGCTATATTTTTATTCACCACATGATATGTGTTTTGCTTGGAGCGTCAATTTATTTTGTTAGGATTTGCTTTCTGTTATTTAGAACAATGTTTTGCACCTTTTATTTCAATAAAAGTGGCATTGATAGCCTTTACTATGCCTATGTTACAAGTATACATGTTGCTGTTTGAAAACAGAAAGTTTACCGTTGTTGCAATAATTCCCTAGAAAAGTCAGAATGTGATAAAATGTTGAAACCTTTTGCATATTAAGCTGTGATAAATTTACTACAGTGGGAATTTCCTTTCATAATTTTTGGAGCTAGGGAACTATGGATGTTTCAGCATTCTTTACAGACTATCCTGTTTAGGCAGATTGCTGTTATGTTTGCATTGTTTGCATATGTTTGCTTCTTTAATGATTCTATTTGAGGATAGGACTATTAAATATGCAGAGGAATTTAGTATGCAATGTTGAATAATAATTTTAGTGATTTGCTACAGTAGAGTATGATAAGGTTTTTGCAATGGTTTATACTAACTTATCTCACGAGTCCTTGTTGAGTTTTGTGTGGATGAAGCTTTTGAGGTTTAGGGAGACCATGATATGAGAGAAATTAAGGAGACACAAAAGCTCAAGCTTGGGGATGCCCAAGGCACCCCAAGATAATATTTCAAGAAGTCTCAAGCATCTAAGCTTGGGGATGCCCCGGTTGGCATCCCACCTTTCTTCTTCAACAACTATCGGTTAGTACCGGTTGATCCTAAGTTTTTGCTTCTTCACATGATGATTGCTATTCTTAGATGTCATTTTATTTATTTTTGCTTGTTGTTTGAATAAAATACCAAGATATGAAATTCTTAAATGTTACAGAGTCTTCATATAGTTGCATAATTATTAGACTACTCATTGATCTTCACTTATATCTTTCGGAGTAGTTTGTCATTTGCTCTAGTGCTTCACTTATATCCTTTAGAGCATGGTGGTAGTTTTATTTTGAAGAAATAGATGAACTCTCATGCTTCACTTAGATTATTTTGATAGTCTTAAATAGCATGGTAATTTGCTTAAAATCTTAATATGCTAGGTATTCAAGAATAATAAAATTCTCTTATGAGTGTGTTGAATACTATGAAAAGTTTGATACTTGATGATTGTTTTGAGATATGAGGATGGTAATATTAGAGTCATGCTAGTTGAGTAGTTGTGAATTTGATAAATACTTGTGTTGAAGTTTTTGATTCCCGTAGCATGCACGTATGGTGAACCATTATGTGATGAAGTCGGAGCATGATTTATTGATTGTCTTCCTTATGAGTGGCAGTCGGGGACGAGCGATGGTCTTTTCCTACCAATCTATCCCCCTAGGAGCATGCGCGTAATACTTTGCTTTGATAACTTGTAGATTTTTGCAATAAGTATATGAGTTCTTTATGACTAATGTTGAGTCCATGGATTATACGCACTCTCACCCTTCCACCCTTGCTAGCCTCTCTAGTATCGCGCACCTTTCGCCGGTACCATAAACCCACCATTTACCTTCCTCAAAACAGCCACCATACCTACCTATTATGGCATTTCCATATCCATTCCGAGATATATTGCCATGCAACTTTCCACCGTTCTGTTTATTATGACACGCTTCATCATTGTCATATTGCTTTGAATGATCATGTAGTTGACATCGTATTTGTGGCAAAGCCACCATTCATAATTATTCATACATGTCACTCATGCATCATTGCACATCCCGGTACACCGCCGGAGGCATTCATACGGAGTCATATCTTGTTCTAAGTATCGAGTTGTAATTCTTGAGTTATAAGTAAATAAAAGTGTGACGATCATCATTATTAGAGCATTGTCCCGGCGAGGAAAGGATGATGGAGACTATGATTCCCCCACAAGTCGGGATGAGACTCCGGATGAAAAATAAATAAAAGAGGCCAAAGAAGCCCAAATCAAAAAAAGGAGAAAGAAAAGAGCCATAAAAAAGAGAAAAGGCCCAAATAAAAAAATAAAAAAAATGATAGAAAAAGAGAGAAGGTACAATGCTACTATCCTTTTACCACACTTGTGCTTCAAAGTAGCACCATGATCTTCATGATAGATAGTCTCCTATGTTGTCACTTTCATATACTAGTGGGAATTTTACATTATAGAACTTGGCTTGTATATTCCAATGATGGGCTTCCTCAAAATGCCTTAGGTCTTCGTGAGCAAGCAAGTTGGATGCACACCCACTAGTTTCTTTTGTCGAGCTTTCATACACTTATAGCTCTAGTGCATCCGTTGCATGGCAATCCCTACTCACTCACATTGATATCTATTGATGGGCATCTCCATAGCCCGTTGATACGCCTAGTCGATGTGAGACTATCTTCTCCCTTTTTGTCTTCTCCACAACCACCATTCTATTCCACCTATAGTGCTATGTCCATGGCTCACGCTCATGTATTGCGTGAAGATTGAAAAAGTTTGAGAACATCAAAAGTATGATACAATTGCTTGGCTTGTCATCGGGGTTGTGCATGATTTAAATATTTTGTGTGGTGAAGATAGAGCATAGCCAGACTATATGATTTTGTAGGGATAGCTTTCTTTGGCCATGTTATTTTGAGAAGACATAATTGCTTAGTTGGTATGCTTGAAGTATTATTATTTTTATGTCAATATGAACTTTTGTCTTGAATCTTATGGATCTGAATATCCATGCAACAATTAAGAAGAATTACATTGAAATTATGCCAAGTAGCACCCCGCATCAAAAATTCTGTTTTGATCATTTACCTACTCGAGGACGAGCAGGAATTAAGCTTGGGGATGCTTAATACGTCTCCAACATATCTATAATTTTTGATTGCTCCATGCTATATTATCTACTGTTTTGGGCAATATTGGGCTTTATTTTCCAATTTTATATTTTTTGGGGACTAACCTATTAACCGGAGGCCCAGCCCAAATTTGCTGTTTTATGCCTATTTAAGTGTTTCGAGGAAAAGGAATATCAAACGGAGTCAAAACGGAACGAAATCAACTGGAGAAGTTATTTTTGGAAGGAAACCTACCAGATAGACTTGGACCCTACGTCAGAAGATGAAGGAGGTGCTCACAAGGGTAGGGGGCGCGCCCACCCCCCTGGGGCGCGCCCACCCCCCTGGGGCGCGCCCCCTACCTTGTGGTCCCCCCTTCGGTCCACCGACGTACCCCTTGTACCCATATATACCTACATATCGTAAAACTTCCAGGTGCACAATAGATCGGGAGTTCCGCCTCCAGAAGCCTCCGTAGCCACCAAAAGCCAATCTAGACCCGTTCTGGCACCCTGCAGGAGGGGGAAATCCCTCTCCGGTGGCCATCTTCATCATCCCGGTGCTCTCCATGACGAGGAGGGAGTAGTTCTCCCTCGGGGCTGAGGGTATGTACCAGTAGCTATGTGTTTGATCTCTGTCTCTCTCGAGTTCTTGAGATGATACGATCTTGATGTATCGTGAGCTTTGCTATTATATTTGGATCCTATGATGTTTCTTCCCCCCTCTACTCTCTTGTAATGAATTGAGTTTCCCCTTTGAAGTTATCTTATCGGATTGAGTCTTTAAAGATTTGAGAACACTTGATGCATGTCTTGTCGTGGATATCTGTGGTGACAATGGGATATCACGTGATTCACTTGATGTATGTTTTGGTGACCAACTTGCGGGTTCCGCCCATGAACCTATGCATAGGGGTTGGCACACATTTTCGTCGTGATTCTCCGGTAGAAACTTCGAGGCACTCTTTGAGGTCCTTTGTGTTGGTTGAATAGATGAATCTGAGATTGTGTGATGCATATCGCATAATCATACCCACGGATACTTGAGGTGACATTGGAGTATCTTGGTGACATTAGGGTTTTGGTTGATTTGTGTCTTAAGGTGTTATTCTAGTACGAAGTCTAGGGCTGTTTGTGACACTTATAGGAATAGCCCAACGGATTGATTGGAAAGAATAACTTTGAGGTGGTTTCGTACCCTACCACAATCTCTTTGTTTGTTCTCCGCTATTAGTGACTTTGGAGTGACTCTTTCTTGCATGTTGAGGGATAGTTATGTGATCCAATTATGTTAGTATTGTTGAAGGAACTTACACTACCGAACGTATGAACCCTAGGCCTTGTTTCAACACATTGCAATACCGTTTACGCTCACTTTTATCATTAGTTACCTTGTTGTTTTTATATTTTCAGATTACAAAAACCATTATCTACTATCCATATACCACTTGTATCACCATCTCTTCACCGAACTAGTGCACCTATACAATTTACCATTGTATTGGGTGTGTTGGGGACACAAGAGACTCTTTGTTATTTGGTTGCAGGGTTGCTTGAGAGAGACCATCTTCATCCTACGCCTCCTACGGATTGATAAACCTTAGGTCATCCACTTGAGGGAAATTTGCTACTATCCTACAAACCTCTGCACTTGGAGGCCCAACAACATCTACAAGAAGTAGGTTGTGTAGTAGACATCACTAGCCCCACCCCTCTATTTTTATGTTGAGCCTTGGGGTCGAAACTTGGAGTAAAAGCCTCCACAAAGTAGGTTTCACCCGAAAGGCAAGAGTCCTTCTCGGACTCCAGGGCCAGACGCCAGGGACCCTGGCGTCTGGCCCCTGGACTCGGCAAAACTTCCTTTTCCGCTTTCAAAAACCTTGTGGGCTTTCCCCTTTGGCCCAAATAAAGTGTTCTCGTACCCAAACATTTCGGGAAATATCCGGAACCCCTTCCGGTGAATTCCGGAACCCTTCCGGAGACCAAACACTATTATCACATATATCAAACTTTATCTCTGGACCATTCCAGAGTTCCTCGTCATGTCCATGATCTTATCCGGAACTCCGAACAACAATTGGTTACCAACATACATAACTCATAAATACTATATCGTCACCGAACGTTAAGCGTGCGGACCCTACGGGTTCGAGAACTATGTAGACATGACCAAGACATTTCTCTGGTCAATAACCAATAGCAGAACCTAGATGCCCATATTGGCTCCTACATATTCTACGAAGATCTTTATCGATCGAACCGCATAACAACATACGTTGTTCCCTTTGTCATCGGTATGTTACTTGCGCGAGATTCGATCGTCGGTATCTCAATACCTAGTTCAATCTCGTTACCGGCAAGTCTCTTTACTCATTCCGCAATACATCATTCTGCAACTAACTCATTAGTTACAATGCTTGCCAGGCTTATAGTGATGTGCATTACCAGGTGGGCCTAGAGATACCTCTCCGACAATTGGAGTGACAAATCCTAATCTCGAAATACGCCAACTCAACAAGTACCTTCGGAGACACCTATAGAGCACCTTTATAATCACCCAGTTACGTTGTGACGTTTGGTAGCACACAAAGTGTTCCTCCGGTAAACGGGAGTTGCATAATCTCATAATCTTAGGAACATGTATAAGTCATGAAGAAAGCAATAGCAACATACTAAACGATCAAGTGCTAAGCTAATGGAATGGGTCAAGTCAATCACATCATTCTCCTAATGATGTGATCCCGTTAATCAAATGACAACTCATGTCTATGGTTAGGAAACTTAACCATCTTTGATTAATGAGCTAGTCAAGTAGAGGCATACTAGTGACACTATGTTTGTCTATGTATTCACACATGTATTATGTTTCCGGTTAATACAATTCTAGCATGAATAATAAACATTTATCATGAAATAAGGAAATAAATAATAACTTTATTATTGCCTCTAGGGCATATTTCCTTCAGTCTCCTACTTGCACTAGAGTCAATAATCTAGTTCACACCGCCATGTGATTTAACACCAATAGTTCACATCACCATGTGATTAACACCCATAGTTCACATCGTCATGTGACCAACACCCAAAGGGTTTACTAGAGTCAATAATCTATTTCACATCTCTATGTGATTAACACCCAAAGAGTACTAAGGTGTGATCATGTTTTGCTTGTGAGAGAAGTTTAGTCTACGGGTCTGCCACATTCAGATCCGTATGTGTTCTGCAAATTTCTATGTCAACAATGCTCTACACGGAGCTACTCTAGATAATTGCTCCCACTTTCAAAATGTATCCAGATTGAGACTTAGAGTCATCTGGATCAGTGTTAAAATTTGCATCGATGTAACCCTTTACGACAAACCTTTTGTCACCTCCATAATCGAGAAACATATCCTTATTCCAATAAGGATAATTTTGACCGCTATCCAGTGATCTACTCCTAGATCACTATTGTACTCCCTTGCTAAACTCAGTGTAGGGTATACAATAGATCTGGTACACAACATGGCATACTTTATAGAAACTATGGTTGAGGCATAAGGATTGACTTTCATTCTCTTTCTATCTTCTGTCGTGGTCGGGCTTTGAGTCTGACTCAATTTCACACCTTGCAACACAGTCAAGAACTCCTTCTTTGACTGTTCCATTTTGAACTACTTCAAAACTTGTCAAGGTATGTACTCATTGAAAAAACTTATCAAGCGTCTTGATCTATCTCTATAGATCTTGATGCTCAACATGTAAGCAGCTTCACCGAGGTCTTTCTTTGAAAAACTCCTTTCAAACACTCCTTTATGCTTTCCAAAAAAATTCTACATTATTTCCGATCAACAATATGTCATTCACATATATTCATCAGAAATGTTGTAGTGCTCCCACTCACTTTCTTGTAAATACAGGCTTCACCACAAGTCTGTATAAAACTATATGCTTTGATCAACTCATCAAAGCGTATATTCCAACTCTGAGATGCTTGCACCAGTCCATAGATGGATCGCTGGAGCTTGTACATTTTGTTAGCACCTTTAGGATTGACAAAACCTTCTGGTTGCATCATATACAACTCTTCTTAAGAAATCCATTAAGGAATGTAGTTTTGACATCCATTTGCCAGATTTCATAAAATGTGGCAATTTGCTAACATGATTCGGACAGACTTAAGCATCGCTACGAGTGATAAAATCTCATCGTATTCAACACCTTGAGCTTTGTCAAAACCATTTTCGACAAGTCTAGCTTTGTAGATAGTAACACTACTATCAGTGTCCGTATTCCTCTTGAAGGTCCATTTATTTTCTATGGCTTGCCAATCATCGGGCAAGTCAACCAAAGTCCACACTTTGTTCTCATACATGGATCCCATCTCAAATTTCATGGCCTCAAGCCATTTCGCGGAATCCGGGCTCATCATCGCTTCCTCATAGTTCGTAGGTTCTCCTTGGTCAAGTAACATGACCTCCAGAACAGGATTACCGTACCACTCTGGTGCGGATCTCACTCTGGTTGACCTACGAGGTTCGGTACTAACTTGATCTGAAGTTTCATGATCAACATCATTATCTTCCTCACTAATTGGTGTAGGAGTCACAGGAACAAATTTCTGTGATGAACTGCTTTCCAATAAGGGAGCAGGTACAGTTACCTCATCGAGTTCTACTTTCCTCCCACTCACTTCTTTCAAGAGAAACTCCTTCTCTAGAAAGGATCCATTCTTAGCAACGAATGTCTTGCCTTCGGATCTATGATAGAAGGTGTACCCAACTGTCTCCTTTGGGTATCCTATGAAGACACATTTCTTTGATTTGGGTTTGAGCTTATCAGGATGAAACTTCTTCACATAAGCATCACAACCCCAAACTTTAAGAAACGACAACTTTGGTTTCTTGCCAAACCACAGTTCATATGGTGTCGTCTCAACGGATTTAGATGGTGCCCTATTTAACGTGAATGCAACTGTCTCTAATGCATAACCCCAAAACGATAGTGGTAAATCGGTAAGAGACATCATAGATTGCACCATATCTAATAAAGTACGGTTACGATGTTCGGGCACACCATTATGTTGTGGTGTTCTAGGTGGCGTGAGTTGCGAAACTATTTCGCATTGTTTCAAATGAAGACCAAACTCGTAACTCAAATATTCTCCTCCACGATCAGATCGTAGAAACTTTATTTTCTTGTTACGATGATTTTCCACTTCACTCTGAAATTCTTTGAACTTTTCAAATGTTTCAGACTTATGTTTCTTCAAGTAGATATACCCATATCTGCTCAAATCATCTGTGAAGGTCAGAAAATAACGATACCCGCTGCGAGCCTCAACACTCATCGGACTGCATACGTCAGTATGTATTATTTCCAACAAGTTTGTTGCTCACTCCATTGTTCCGGAGAACGGAGTCTTAGTCATCTTGCCCATGAGTCATGATTCGCAAGCATCAACTGATTCATAATCAAGTGATTCCAAAAGCCCATCAGCATGGAGTTTCTTCATGCGCTTGACACCAATATGACCCAAACGGCAGTGCCACAAATAAGTTGCACTATCATTATTAACTTTGCATCTTTTGGCTTCAATATTACGAATATGTGTATCACTACGATCGAGATCCAACAAACCAATTTCATTGGGTGTATAACCATAGAAGGTTTTATTCTTGTAAACAGAACAACAATTATTCTCTCTAACTTAAATGAATAATAGTATTGCAATAAACATGATCAAATCATATTCATGCTCAACACAAACACAAAATAACATTTATTTAGGTTCAACACTAATCCCGAAAGTATAGGGAGTTTGCGATGATGATCATATCATTCTTGGAACTATTTCCAACACACATCGTCACTTCACCCTTAACTAGTTTTTGTTCATTCTGCAACTCCCATTTAGAGTTACTAATCTTAGCAACTGAACCAGTATCAAATACCGAGGGGTTTGTTATAAACACTAGTAAAGTACACATCAATAACATGTATATCAAATATACGTTTGTTCACTATGCCATCCTTCTTACCCGCCAAGTATCTAGGGCAGTTCCACTTCCCGTGACCATGTCCTTTGCAGTAGTAGCACTCAGTTCCAGGCTCGGGTCTAGCTTTGGGCTTCTTCATGGGAGCAGCAACTTGCTTGCAATTCTTCTTTGAAGTTCCCTTTCTTTCCCTTTGCCCTTTTCTTGAAACTAGTGGTGTTGTTAATCATCAACACTTGATGCTCTTTCTTGATTTCTACCTTCATCGATTTCATCATTATGAAAAGCTCGGGATTCATTTTCGTCATCCCTTGCATACTATAGTTCATCACGAAGTTCTACTAACTTGGTGATGGTGACTAGAGAATTCTGTCAATCACTATTTTATCTGGAAGATTAACTCCCACTTGATTCAAGCGATTGTAGTACCCAGACAATCTGAGCACATGCTCACTGCTTGAGCTATTCTCCTCCATATTTTAGCTATGGAACTTGTTGGAGACTTCATATCTCTAAACTCGGGTATTTGCTTGAAATATTAACTTCAACTCCTGGAACATCTCATATGATCCATGACGTTCAAAACGTCTTTGAAGTCCCGATTCTAAGCTGTTAAGCATGGTGCACTAAACTATCAAGTAGTCATCATATTGAGCTAGCCAAACATTCATAACGTCTGCATCTGCTCCTGCAATAGGTCTGTCACCTAGCGGTGCATCAAGGACATAATTCTTCTGTGCAGCAATGAGGATAATCCTCATATCACGGATCCAATCTGCATCATTGCTACTAACATCTTTCAACTTAGTTTTTCTCTAGGAACATATCAAAAATAAAACAGAGGAGCTAAACGCGAGCTATTGATCTACGACATAGATATGCTAATACTACTAGGACTAAGTTCATGATAAATTAAAGTTCAATTAATCATATTACTTAAGAACTCCCACTTAGATAGACATCCCTCTAATCATCTAAGTGATCACGTGATCCATATCAACTAAACCATGTCCGATCATCACGTGAGATGGAGCTGTTTTCAATGGTGAACATCACTATGTTGATCATATCTACTATATGATTCACGCTCGACCTTTCGGTCTCTAGTGTTCCGAGGCCATATCTGCATATGCTAGGCTCATCAAGTTTAACCTGAGTATCACGCGTGTGCAAAACTATCTTGCACCCGTTGTAGATGGACGTAGAGCTTATCACACCCGATCATCACCTGGTGTCTCGGCACGACGAACTTTGCAAATGGTGCATACTCAGGGAGAACACTTTTATCTTGAAATTTAGTGAGAGATCATCTTATAATGCTACTGTCAATCAAAGCAAAATAAGATGCATAAAGGATAAACATCACATGCAATCAATATAAGTGATATGATATGGCCATCATCATCTTGTGCTTGTGATCTCCATCTCCGAAGCACCGTCATGATCACCATCGTCATCGATGCGACTCCTTGATCTCCATCGTAGCATCGTTGTCGTCTCGCCAACTATTGCTTCTACGACTATCGCTACCGCTTAGTGATAAAGTAAAACAATTAGAGGCGATTGCATTGCATACAATAAAGCGACAACCATATGGCTCCTGCCAGTTGCCGATAACTCCGTTACAAAACATGATCATCTCATACAATAAATATAGCATCATGTCTTGACCATATCACATCACAACATGCCCTGCAAAAACAAGTTGGACGTCCTCTACTTTGTTGTTGCAAGTTTTACGTGGCTGCTACGGGCTGAGCAAGAACTGTTCTTACCTACGCATCAAAACCACAACGATAGTTCGTTAAGTTAGTGTTGTTTTAACCTTCGCAAGGACCGGGCGTAGCCACACTTGGTTCAACTAAAGTTGGAGAAACTGACACCCGCCAGCCACCTTTGTGCAAAGCACGTCAGTAGAACCAATCTCGCATAAGCGTACACGTAATGTCGGTCTGGGACGCTTCATCCAACAATACCGCCGAACCAAAGTATGACATGCTGGTAAGCAGTATGACCTGTATCGCGCACAACTCACTTGTGTTCTATTCGTGCATATTACATCTACGCATAAAACTTGGCTCTGATGCCACTGTTGGCGAACGTAGTAATTTCAAAAAAATTCCTACGCACACGCAGGATCATGGTGATGCATAGCAATGAGAGGGGGGAGTGTTGTCTACGTACTCTCGTAGACCGTAAGAGGAAGCGTTTATCAACGCAGTTGATGTAGTCGTACACCTTCACGATCCGTCCCGATCAAGTACCGAACGTACGACACCTCCGCGTTCAGCACACATTCAGCTCGATGACGTCCTCGCCTTCTCGATCCAGCAAGAGGGGCGAAGTAGTAGATGAGTTCCGGCAGCACAACGGCGTGGTGACGGTGTTGGTGAAGAACAATCTCCGTAGGGCTTCAGCTAAGCACCACGAAAACTATGACGGGGGATAAACTAGAGGGGACGGGGTAGCCGGCACACGGCTTGGTGTTTCTTGATCTGTCTTGGGTGGTAGACCGACCCCTCTATTTATATGTTGAGCCTTGGGGTCGAAACTTGGAGTAAAAGCCTCCACAAAGTCGGTTTCACCCGAAAGGCAAGAGTCCTTCTCGGACTCCAGGGCCAGACGCCAGGGACCCTGGCGTCTGCCCCTGGACTCCGCAAAACTTCCTTTTGCACTTTCCAAAAACCTTGTGGGCTTTCCCCTTTGGCCCAAATAAAGTGTTCTCGTACCCAAACATTTCGGGAAACATTCGGAACCCCTTCCAGTGAATTCCGGAACCCTTCCGGAGACCAAACACTATTATCCCATATATCAAACTTTATCTACGGACCATTCCGGAGTTCCTCGTCATGTCCGTGATCTTATCCGGTACTCCGAACAACATCCGGTTACCAACATACATAACTCATAAATACTATATCATCAACAAAGGTTAAGCGTGCGGACCCTACGGGTTCGAGAACTATGTAGACATGACCAAGACATTTCTCTGGTAAATAACCAATAGCGGAACCTGGATGCCCATATTGGCTCCTACATATTCTACAAAGATCTTTATCGGTCGAACCGCATAACATACGTTGTTCCCTTTGTCATAGGTATGTTACTTGCCCGAGATTCGATCGTCGGTATCTCAATACCTAGTTCAATATCATTACCGGCAAGTCTCTTTACTCGTTCCACAATACATCATTTCGCAACTAACTCATTAGTTACAATGCTTGCAAGGCTTATAGTGATGTGCATTACCGAGTGGGCCCAGAGATACCTCTCCGACAATCGGAGTGACAAATCCTATTCTCGAAATACGCCAACTCAACAAGTACCTTCGGAGACACCTGTAGAGCACCTTTATAATCACCCAGTTACGTTGTGATGTTTGGTAGCACACAAAGTGTTCCTCTGGTAAACGGGAGTTGCATAATCTCATAGTCATAGGAACATGTATAAGTCATGAAGAAAGCAATAGCAACATACTAAACGATCAAGTGCTAAGCTAACGGAATGGGTCAAGTCAATCACATCATTCTCCTAATGATGTGATCCCATTAATCAAATGACAACTCATGTCTATGCACTACAAAAAAAGACACATCCGTGAAATTTTAGGCCGAACGAATTTTTTTCTGTCATACATATGACACTTCTATGACAATAATTGTGACAAAACCCGATATCATCATAGATGTGATGGGCTCCTACTTCTATGACAAAAAATCATGACAGAAAATGGGCTTTTCATCCTGGGCGGGCTGGAGACGCAGCTGCATGACATTCTTTGGGCCGTCCATGACGGAAAAACCGTGGTAGAAGCGAGGGCGAGGAAAAATTCGGGGAGTTCCCGGTTACGGTGGGAGGTCGGGGGCCGAGCGATGCATGTTTCTCTCATACACGTACGCGCGTGTGTGCGAGGTGTTGGCTCTAAATGAACCCGAGCAAGGCGTTGGGCTCTAACTGAACCTGAGCGACTGCACTGCAGGCTACGTGTTACTAAACCCGAGCGATCGATCGATGGTTGTTAACTGAACCCGATCGAGTGATTCCTTCGCTACTACTGCTAACTGAAGCCGATTGA
>NC_041382.1:615859967-615874493 GCF_002162155.2 Triticum dicoccoides | reverse complement strand
AACTCTGGATGAACAGGACCCCGTGGTGTGGAGGGCTGGATGAACAGTAGACGGTGGAGGGGTGCCCGTGGAGGGGTGGTTGAACAGGACCCCGTGGTGTGGAGGGCTGGATGAACAGTAGACGGTGGACGGGTGGTTGAACAGTAGCCGGTGGAGTAGCGCGCGGTGGAGGCTGGATGAACAGGAGCCCGTGGAGGCTGGAGGAGGTCGACGGTAGCCCGTGGAGGCTGGAGGAGGTCGACGGTGGAGATGAATAGTATCCTGTGGAGTCCCGTTTTGCGGTACGCCACACCCCTCCCGATGAACAGGACCCCCGTTTCGACCGTACGAGGATCGTTTTGTCCGTTTTACGGTATGCCACACCCCTCCCGATCAACATGGCCCCCGTTTCAACCGTAGGAGGTCAGCTTCCTCCGTTTTGCGGTATGCCACACCCCTCCCGATCAACAGGACCCCCGTTTCGACCGTAGGAGGTCCGTTTCGTCCGTTTTGCGGTACGCCAGACCCCTCCCGATGAACATGATCCCGTTTCGAACATGGCCCGTCGAACATGAGGCCGTTTCCTCCGTTCTGCGGTACACCAGGCCTCGTTTCCATCGCATGTTCCATCCAAGCCCTCCCAATGAACACGACCACGCATTACGTTCCGACTCAGCCGGTTGGCTCCCACGCGTTCCATTGCCTCCCGATGAACACGAAGCATTCCGTTGCCTCCCCATAAACACGACGCATTTCGTTGCCACCCCATGAACACGACGACGACGTTGTTTCTCCATTCCGACCCAGCCATGTCAACGAGCCCTCGCCGTACGTATACACGAGTAGGCGTTCGAGACCCCGCCCATATGTACACATGTGTGGCCGTATTTTCTTTCTTGCACCCTGGCCGATGTACGTATGTGTACATGCTACTTGCGCGCCTCTACTACGACACGTGCGCGCCTCTACATCCACCAGTATATATATACGTACACGTTCGCGACCAGAATGACAACGCTACGTACGCTTCGACCAGGTGGGTCCCGACTATCAGGCACTTCCTTGAGTGCGAAGATCTAGCTGGTGGGTCCCAGCAGTCAGGGGGCGAATCGTTTTGTTTTCTTTTTGCCCGGACGCACTTCCGTGCGTGTGAAGGTGTAGCTAGTGGGTCCCAGCAGTCAGGGGGAAACGTTTTTTTCACGAAATACGGTGGTCCGTCCGATGGGTCCCCGTTGTCAGGTGGAGGAATAATTATTTTGCGCGTACTAAGGAGGCACTTCCTTGTTGCGGCCGTGGACCCAGCTGTCAGCGTCTCCACGCATAGTACTCTTCTGATGTAAGTCGGTCGTTGACCACACTGACCACTCTGCGCCGAGAGCACCACGACGGTGGACGACGGCGAGGCCTAGGAAGGGGACGACACGGAGGTAGGGAAGACCCGACAGTTGTTTCCCACACGGAGGGGAGTACGACTGTACGAGGGTTTACTGGTTCGTCTGCCATCGCCGGAGAATAACAGCAGGTGTGGGTGAGTAGAGGGATGGCTAGGCCAGCAAAGGGAGTATGGTGGGGCAGTGAGGCCTGCGCGGCAGCACAGCCGGCCGCGGGGAGGAGGGAGCAGGCAGTCCCGTCGGCGCTTGTTTGAGCGGCTGGAGCAGGAAGAGCAGAGATTGAAGAAGCACGACGGCCGTTGGATGGACATCCAACAGTCAGTGCTTGTGCGTCAACCTTTTTTTAGGAAAGCCTCAAATCTGTGGAAAACAACATACAACCCATCTGTCATTATTTCTAATAATTTACAACCCATTTGCTAATTCTTAAGGTTTTTTTGGAGCCCATATTCTTTTTGTTAGCATTACAGCCCATATTGTGGCCACGGTTAAAAAATTATACGCAATTTTGCATATTTCGGTGCGGTCCAAACTGTTTTTAATCCCGAAATTTCGACTCACATTCAAACTGATTTTAAAAATAAATGTATATCAATATAAAATCCAACAAATTCTCCATGCATAAAAATTAATGTAATTTAAAATCTTGAAATGAAAAAAAAGATATTTGAAACTAATTGCCGGTTTGATGTGTTTAAAAAATGTACAACCCATTTCTCATTAGTGATGGGCCATTTTCTCGGCCAGCCGAATGAAAGCTCTCCTCGTCTTGAAAGATTTGCAGCCCAACATGCCTGACAAAGCGACTTACTTGGCAAATCACAAAAAAACTGGGTTGTGGTCGTGGACCTAGCTGTCAGCCTCTCCACGTACAGTACTCTTCCGATGGAAGTCGTTCCTTGACCACGTTGACCATGCCGCGCGGAGAGCACCACGTCGGTGGATGACGGCGAGGCCTAGGAAGGGGATGACATGGAGCCGGGGAAGACGCGATAGTGGAAGCCCGCGCGGAGAGGAGTATGAGGGTTCACTGGTTCGGCTGCGGTGTTAGGCTACCGTCGCCGCAGGGCCTGGCCAGCGATGGAAATAGTAGGGGCGGTGAGGCCTCTGCGGCAGCACAGCCGGCCACGGGAGGTAGGAGCATGCGGCACGACCGGCGCTGCTTTGGGCAGCTGGAGCAAGAAGACCAGAGGTTGAAGAAGCACTACATCCGTTAGATGGACACCGTACGGTCACTGGAGCTAGAATCGTTCATATTGACTAAGTTGACAAAGCCCTTCGTCCCCGTCAACTTAGTGGGCCCACAAGTCAGCCTCCCACCAAGGTGGGTCCCAGCTAGCCAGGGGGTATTCATTTTTTGTGCATAATAAGGAGGCACTTCCGGTGGGTCCGAGCTGATAGCGGGGGGAAAGTTTTTTCATGAAATACGGTGGCCCGTCTGGTGGGTCCCAGCAGTCAGGGGGAAATGATTTTTTCGCAAAATACTGGTGGCCCGCCCGGTGGGTCCCCGTTGTCAGGTGGAGGAATAATTATTTTCCGTGTAGAGGCACTTCCTTGCGGCTGCCGTGGACCCAGCTGTCAGCCTCTCCACGTACAGTACTCTTCCGATGGAAGTCGGTCGTTGACCACATTGACCACGCCGCGCCGAGAGCACCACGGCGGTGGACGACGGCGAGGCCTAGGAAGGGGACGACGCGGAATCGGGCAAGACGCGGCAGTGGATGCCCATGCAGAGAGGAGTACGAGCGTTCACTTGTTCGGCTGCGGTGTGAGGCTGTCGTCGCCGTAGAATAACAGGGGGTGTGGGTGAGTGGAGGGATGACCTGGCCAGTGGTGGGAGTAGTATGTGGGCGGTGAGGCCTCCGCGGTAGCACAGCCGGCCACGGGAGGCAGGAGCAGACGGCACAACCGGCGCTGCTTTGGGCGGCTGGAGCAAGAAGACCAGAGGTTGAAGAAGCACTATGGCCGTCGGATGGACATCATACGGTCACTGGAGTATTGACTAAGTTGCCAAAGCCCTCTGTCCCCGTCAACTTAGTAGGCCCACAAGTCAGCCCAACAATATGGTGGGTCCCAGCTAGCAGGGGGTATTCATTTTTTTGGGCGTAATAAGGAGGCACTTCCTTGCGTGCGAAGATATAGCTGGTGGGTCCGACCTGTCAGCGGGGGGAACGTTTTTTCGTGAAATACAGAGGCCCTTCCTGTGGGTCCTAGCTGTCAGGTGGAGGAATCATTATTTTGCGTGTAATAAGGAGGCATTTCCTTGCATGCGGCCATGGACCCAGCTGTCAGCCTCTCCACATACAGTCCACTTCTGATGGATGTCGTTCATTGACCACGTTGACCAGGCCACACCGAGAGCAGCAGGGTGGTGGACGACGGCGAGGCCTAGGAAGGGAACGACACAGAGCCAGGGAATACTCGGCAGTTGTTTCCCATGCGGAGGAGTACGAGGGTTTACTGGTTCATCTGTTGTAGTCGAAGAATAACAGCATGTGCGGGTGAGTAGAGGGATGGCTAGGCCAGCGATGGGAGTATGGTGGGGCCGTGAGGCCTGCGCGGCTAGCCGGCCGCGGGAGGAGGGAGCAGGCAGTCCCGCCGGCGCTTGTTTGAGCGGCTGGAGCATGAAGAGCAGAGATTGAAGAAGCACGACAGCCATTGGATGGACATCCAACAGAGCTACTCTCGTGTGTTGACTAAATTGACAGGGCGTTGCGTGTGCGTCAACCTTTTTTTATGAAAGCATACGCATCAACCCGTAGTAGGCGCACAAGTTAGCCTCAAATCTGTGGAAAATAGCATACAGACCATCTGCCATTATTTCTAATAATGTATAGCCCATTTGCTAATTCTTAAGAATTTTTTTGGAGCCCATCTTCTTTTTGTTAGCATTACACCCCATGTTGTGGCCACGGTTAAAAAGTATACGAACTTTTGCATATTTCGGTGCGGTCAACTGTTTTTAATATAGAAATATCGATTCACATTCAAACTATTTTGAAAAATAAATTATATAAATATAAAATCCAAAAAATTGTCCATGCATAAATATTAATGGAATTTAAGATCTTGTAATGAAAAAAATTGAAACTAATTCCCGGTTTGATGTGTTTTAAAAATGTACAGCCCATTTCTAGGCAAACTGAATGAAACTCTCCTCGTCTTGAAAGATTTGCAGCCCAGCAGGGCCGATAAAGCAAGTAGGCCTTGTTTGGGTATTTCTTTTAAAAAAATAGAACTGGGCTAGCCATTTTCAGCAAAAAAAAACACAAATGGGCTCATGATGTGGTAAACATAAATAAAACACTGGCTAGACGGGCCACAGCCCCCTGATACGTCTCCAACGTATCTATAATTTTTGATTGCTCCATGCTATATTATCTACTGTTTTGGGCAATATTGGGCTTTTTTCCACTTTTATATTATTTTTGGGACTAACCCATTAACCAGACGCCCAGCCCAGATTTGCTGTTTTATGCCTATTTAAGTGTTTCGAAGAAAAGGAATATCAAACGAAGTCGAAATGGAATGAAATCAACTAGAGAAGTTATTTTTGGAAGGAAATCAACCCAGGGAACTTGGAGTGCATGTCAGGGGAGACACGGGCTGCCCACGAGGGTAGGGGCGCGCCCACCCCCCTAGGGCGCGCCCCCTGCCTCGTGGGGCCCCCGTGGCTCCTCCGACGTACTTCCTGCACCCATATATATCGTCGTAACCTAAAACTTCCAGAACGCACAATAGATCGGGAGTTCCGCCGCCAGAAGCCTCCGTAGCCACCGAAAGCCAATCTAGACCCGTTCCGGCACCCTGCCGGAGGGGGTAATCCTTCTCCGGTGGCCATCTTCATCATCCCGGTGCTCTCCATGACGAGGAGGGAGTAGTTCTCCCTCGGGGCTGAGGGTATGTACCAGTAGCTATGTGTTTGATCTCTCTCTCTCTCTCTCTCATGTTCTTGATTTGGCACGATCTTGATGTATCGTGAGCTTTGCTATTATATTTGGATCCTATGATGTTTCTTCCCCCCTCTTCTCTCTTGTAATGAATTGAGTTTCCCCTTTGAAGTAATCTAATCGGATTGAGTCTTTAAAGATTTGAGAACACTTGATGTATGTCTTGCCATGAGTATCTGTGGTGACAATGGGATATCACGTGATTCACTTGATGTATGTTTTGGTGACCAACTTGTGAGTTCCGCCCATGAACCTATGCATAGGGGTTGGCACATGTTTTCGTCGTGATTCTCCGGTAGAACTTTGGGGCACTCTTTGAGGTCCTTTGTGTTGGTTGAATAGATGAATCTGAGATTGTGTGATGCATATCGTATAATCATACCCACAGATACTTGATGTGACATTGGAGTATCTAGGTGACATTAGGGTTTTGATTGATTTGTGTCTTAAGGTGTTATTCTAGTACGAACTCTAGGGCTGTTTGTGACACTTATAGGAATAGCCCACCGGATTGATTGGAAAGAATAACTTTGAGGTGGTTTCGTACCCTACCATAATCTCTTTGTTCATTCTCCGCTATTAGTGACTTTGGAGTGACTCTTTTTTGCATGTTGAGGGATAGTTATATGATCCAATTATGTTATTATTGTTGAGGGAACTTACACTAGAGAAAGTATGAACCCTATGCCTTATTTCCTATCATTGCAATACTGTTTACGCTCACTTTTATCATTAGTTACCTTGCTGTTTTTATATTTTTAGATTACAAATACCTTTATCTACCATCCATATTGCACTTGTATCACCATCTCTTCGCCGAACTAGTACACCTATACAATTTACCATTGTATTGGGTGTGTTGGGGACACAAGAGACTCTTTGTTATTTGGTTGCAGGGTTGCTTGAGAGAGACCATCTTCATCCTACGCCTCCTACGGATTGATAAACCTTAGGTCATCCACTTGAGGGAAATTTAATACTGTCCTACAAACCTCTGCACTTGGAGGCCCAACAACGTCTACAAGAAGAAGGTTGTGTAGTAGACATCAAGCTCTTTTCTGGCGTCATTGCCGGGGAGGTTAGCGCTTGAAGGTATATCTTTAGATCTTGCAATCGAGTATTTTAGTTTCTTGTTTTATCACTAGTTTAGTTTATAAAAGAAAATTATAAAAAAATGGAATTGAGTTTGTCTCATACGCTTCACCTTTTTAATATCTTTCGTGAGTATGATGGAAAGGATAATTGTGCTCAAGTGCTAGAAGAAGAAATCTATAAAATGTTTGGCACTAAATATTTGAATGATGAGCATGATTGCAATGTTGTTAGTATGAATTCCTTGAATATCCATGATGCTAATGATATGCAAAGCCACAAGCTTGGGGAAGCTATGTTTGATGACGATGATATTTTTTGTCCCCCAAGTTTTGATGAGCAAATCTATTATGATGAAAGCATGCCTCCTATCTATGACGATTATTGTGATGACACGTATGCTTTAAAGAACAATGATAACCATGAAACTTGTCATCTTGATCTTAATTTTCAATCACATGATAGTTATTTTGTTGAGTTTGCTCCCACTATTATTCATGAGAAGAAATTTGCTTATGTGGAGAGTAATAAATTTTCTATGCTTGTAGATCATGAAAAGAATGCTTTAGGTGCTGGTTATATTGTTGAATTCATTCATGATGCTACTGAAAATTATTATGAGGGAGGAATATATGCTTGTAGGAATTGCAATAATACCAAGTTTCCTCTCTATGTGCTTAAAGTTTTAAAGCTATGCTTGTTTTGCCCTCCTATGCTAGTTGATTATTGTTCCCATAAGTTGTTTGCTCACAAAATACCTATGCACAGAAAGTGTGCTAGACTTAAATGTGTCAGTCATATTCTTCATGATGCTCTCTTTATGTTCCAATTCTTATCCTTTATATGAGCATCATTGAAATCATCATGCCTAGCTAGGGGCGTTAAACGATAGCGCTTGTTGGGAGGCAACCCAATTTTATTTTAGTTCCTTGCCTTTTGTTCCTGTTTAGTAATAAATAATTCATCTAGCGTCTGTTTAGATGTGGTTTTATGCTTTTAATTAATGTGTGTGCCAAGTAGAACCTTTGGGAAGACTTGGGGAATGTCTTGTTGATCATGCTGTCAAAAACAGAAACTTTAGTGCTCACGAGAATTGCTGCCATTTTTATTTGGAGAGTGCTATTTAGTTAATTATTTTTGCGGATGATTAATAGACAAATTCCTGAGGCCCAGCAATTTATTTGAGAATTTTATGAGTTCCATAAGTATACGTTTGATCCAGATTACTACAGACTGTTCTGTTTTTGACAGATTCTGTTTTTCATGTGTTGTTTACTTATTTTGATGAATCTATGGCTAGTAAAATAGTTTATAAACCATAGAGAAGTTAGAATACAGTAGGTTTAACACCAATATACATAAAGAATGAGTTCATTACAGTACCTTGAAGTGGTGTTTTGTTTTCTTTCACTAACGGAGCTTACGAGTTTTCTGTTAAGTTTTGTGTTGTGAAGTTTTCAAGTTTTGGGTAAGGATTCGATGGACTATGGAATAAGGAGTGGCAAGAGCCTAATATTGGGGATGCCCAAGGCACCCCAAGGTAATATTCAAGTATATCCAAGAGCCTAAGCTTGGGGATGCCCCGGAAGGCATCCCCTCTTTCGTCTTCGTTCATCGGTAACTTTACTTGGAGCTATATTTTTATTCGCCACATGATATGTGTTTTGCTTGGAGCGTCAATTTATTTTGTTAAGATTTGCTTGCTGTTATTTAGAACAGTGTTTTGCATATTTTATTTCAATAAAAATGGCATTGATAGCCTTTACTATGCCTATGTTACAAGTATACATGTTGCTGTTTGAAAACAGAAAGTTTACCGCTGTTGCAATAATTCCCTAGAAAAGTAAGAATGTGAAATAATGTTGAAACTTTTTGCATATTAAGATATGATAAATTTACTACAGTGGGAATTTTCTTTCATAATTTTTGGAGCTAGGGAAGTATGGATGTTGCAGCATTCTTTACAGACTATCCTGTTTAGGCAGATTGCTGTTATGTTTGCATTGTTTGCATATGTTTGCTTCTTTAATGATTCTATTTGACGATAGGACTATTAAATATGCAGAGGAATTTAGTATGCAATGTTGAATAATAATTTTAGTGATTTTCTACAGTAGAGTATGATAAGGTTTTTGCAATGGTTTATACTAACTTATCTCACGAGTCCTTGTTGAGTTTTGTGTGGATAAAGCTTTTGAGATTTAGGGAGACCATGATATAAGAGGAATTAAGGAGACACAAAAGCTCAAGCTTGGGGATGACCAAGGCACCCAAAGATAATATTTCAAGAAGTCTCCAGCATCTAAGCTTGGGGATGCCCCGGTTGGCATCCCACCTTTCTTCTTCAACAACTATCGGTTAGTATCGGTTGATCCTAAGTTTTTGCTTCTTCACATGATGATTGCTAGTTTTAGATGTCATTTTATTTTGCTTTGCTTGCTTTTTGAATAAAGTATCAAGATCTTAAATTCTCAAATGTTAAAGTGTCTTCACATAGTTGCACAATTATTCAACTACTCATTGATCTTCACTTATATCTTTCAGAGTAGTTTGTCGTTTGCTCTAGTGCTTCACTTATATCTTTTTAGAGCACGGTGGTGGTATTACAGAAATAGATGAACTCTCATGCTTCACTTATATTATTTTGAGAGTTTTAAATAGCATGGTAATTTGCTTAAAATCCTAATATGCTAGGTATTCAAGAATAATAAAACTTTCTTATGAGTGTGTTGAATACTATGAGAAGTTTGATGCTTGATAATTGTTTTGAGATATGAGGATGGTGATATTAGAGTCATGCTAGTTGGGTGGTTATGAATTTGAGAAATACTTGTGTTGAAGTTTGTGATTCCCGTAGTATGCACGTATGGTGAACCGTTATGTGATGAAGTCGGAGCATGATTTATTTATTGATTGCCTTCCTTATGAGTGGTGGTCGGGGACGAGCGATGGTCTTTTCCTACCAATCTATCCCCCTAGGAGCATGCGCGTAGTACTTTGTTTCGATAACTAATAGATCTTTGCAATAAGTATGTGAGTTCTTTATGGCTAATGTTGAGTCCATGGATTATACGCACTCTCACCCTTCCACCATTGCTAGCCTCTCTAGTACCGCACAACTTTCGCCGGTACCATAAACCCACCATATATCTTCCTCAAAACAGCCACCATACCTACCTACCATGGCATTTGCATAGCCATTCCGAGATATATTGCCATGCATCTTTCCACCGTTCCATTTATTATGACACGCTTCATCATTGTCATATTGCTTAGCATGATCATGTAGTTGACATCGTATTTGTGGAAAAGCCACCATTCATAATTATTCATACATGTCACTCATGATTCATTGCATATCCCGGTACACCGCCGGAGGCATTCATATAGAGTCATACTTTGTTCTAGTATCGAGTTGTATCATTGAGTTGTAAATAAATAGAAGTGTGATGATCATCATTCAATAGAGCATTGTCCCAAAAAAGAGAAAGGCCATAAAAAAGAAATGCCAAATAGAAAAGGCCAAATAAAAACAAGGGGGGACAATGCTACTATCCTTTTACCACACTTGTGCTTCAAAGTAGCACCATGATCTTCATGATAGAGAGTCTCCTATGTTGTCACTTTCATATACTAGTGGGAATCTTTCATTATAGAACTTGGCTTGTATATTCCAATAATGGGCTTCCTCACAATGCCCTAGGTCTTCATGAGCAAGCAAGTTGGATGCACACCCACTTAGTTTCTTTTTGAGCTTTCATACACTTATAGCTCTAGTGCATCCGTTGCATGGCAATCCCTACTCACTCACATTGATATCTATTGATGGGCATCTCCATAGCCCGTTGATACGCCTAGTCGATGTGAGACTATCTTCTCCCTTTTTGTCCTCTCCACAACCACCATTCTATTCCACCTATAGTGATATGTCCATGGCTCACGCTCATGTATTGCGTGAAGATTGAAAAAGTTTGAGAACATCAAAAGTATGAAACAATTGTCGGGCTTGTCATTGGGGTTGTGCATGATTTAAATATTTTGTGTGGTGAAGATAGAGCATAGCCAAACTATATGATTTTGTAGGGATAACTTTCTTTGGCCATGTTATTTTGAGAAGACATGATTGCTTAGTTAGTATGCTTGAAGTATTATTATTTCTAAGTCAATATGAACTTTTGTCTTGAATTTTATGGATCTGAATATTCATATCACAAGTAAGAAGAATTACACTGAAATTATGCTAACTAGCATTCCACATCAAAAAATATCTTTTTATCATTTACCTACTCGAGGACGAGCAGGAATTAAGCTTGGGGATGCTTGATACGTCTCCAACGTATCTATAATTTTTGATTGCTCCATGCTATATTATCTACTGTTTTGGGCAATATTGGGCTTTATTTTCCACTTTTATACTATTTTTGGGACTAACCTATTAACCAGAGGCCCAGCCCAGATTTGCTGTTTTATGCCTATTTCAGTGTTTCGAAGAAAAGGAATATCAAACAAAGTTGAAACGGAACGAAATCAACTGGAGAAGTTATTTTTGGAAGGAAAGCAACCTAGGGAACTTGGAGTGCATGTCAGGGGAGACACGGGCTGCCCACGGGGGTGGGGGGCGCGCCCACCCCCCTAGGGCGCGCCCCTGCCTCGTGGGGCCCCTGTGGCTCCTCCGACGTACTTCTTGCACCCATATATATCATCGTACCCTAAAACTTCCAGAACGCACAATAGATCGGGAGTTTCGCTGCCAGAAGCCTCCGTAGCCACCGAAAGCCAATCTAGACCCGTTCCGACACCCTGCCGGAGGGGGCAATCCTTCTCCGGTGGCCATCTTCATCATCCCGGTGCTCTCCATGACGAGGAGGGAGTAGTTCTCCCTCGGAGCTGAGGGTATGTACCAGTAGCTATGTGTTTGATCTCTCTCTTTAGTGTTCTTGATTTGGCACGATCTTGATGTATCGCGAGCTTTGCTATTATATTTGGATCCTATGATGTTTCTTCCCCCTCTTCTCTCTTGTAATGAATTGAGTTTCCCCTTTGAAGTAATCTAATCGGATTGAGTCTTTAATGATTTGAGAACACTTGATGTATGTCTTGCCGTGAGTATCTGTGGTGACAATGAGATATCACATGATTCACTTGATGTTTGTTTTGGTGACCAACTTGCGGGTTCGGCCCATGAACCTATGCATAGGGTTGGCACACGTTTTCGTCGTGATTCTCCAGTAGAACTTCGGGGCACTCTTTGAGGTCCTTTGTGTTGGTTGAATAGATGAATCTGAGATTGTGTGACGCATGTCATATAATCATACCCACGGATACTTGAGGTGACATTGGAGTATCTAGGTGACATTAGGGTTTTGATTGATTTGTGTCTTAAGGTGTTATTCTAGTACGAACTCTAGGGATGTTTGTGACACTTATAGGAATAGCCCACCGAATTGATTGGAAAGAATAACTTTGAGGTGGTTTCGTACCCTACCATAATCTCTTCGTTCGTTCTCCGCTATTAGTGACTTTGGAGTGACTCTTTGTTGCATGTTGAGGGATAGTTATATGATCCAATTATGTTATTATTGTTGAGGGAACTTACACTAGCGAAATTATGAACCCCAGGCCTTATTTCCTATCATTGCAATACCGTTTACGCTCACTTTTATCATTAGTTAGCTTGCTGTTTTTATATTTTCGGATTACAAATACCTTTATCTACCATCCATATTGCACTTGTATCACCATCTCTTCGCCGAACTAGTGCACCTATACAATTTACCATTGTATTGGGTGTGTTGGGGACACAAGAGACTCTTTTTTATTTGGTTGCAGGGTTGCTTGAGAGAGACCATCTTCATCCTACGCCTCCTACGGATTGATAAACCTTAGGTCATCCACTTGAGGGAAATTTGCTACTATCCAACAAACCTCTGCACTTGGAGGCCCAACAACGTCTACAAGGAGAAGGTTGTGTAGTAGACATCACCCCCGTACAGACCCGTTGTTACCCTGATCCGTCGCTAAAACTAGTATAAATAACAACTGCTTGTTCCTCAAAAAAACTGCGCGGCTTGCTGGGTCCCTAGTGTCAGCCGTTCGTAGTGTAATTCTCTCGTTTATTGACTACGTTGACAATGGCGTGAGCCCCAGATGTCCAACCATTAGGAGGAACCATATTTTTGGGCTTGTACTATAGAGGCACTTGCTTGCGTACTGCCATGATGCTGGTGGGTCCCTATTGTCATCCTCTCGACATACAGTCATCTCCTTGTTCCTCTCGGTTGTTGACAACGTTGACAACGCAAGAGGGCGGCGCACCGTGCACGGCGAGCGAACCAAGGCCGCAAGGCGGAGGACGACGGCGAGGCCTCGGATGGAACGAACAGGAGCCATTGAAGATGCGCCGGTCCAGTCGCAGGCGGAGGGGAGTACGAGGGTTGACTGGTTCGGGTGCGGGTGCGTGTTGGGGCTGACGTCGCCGGAGAATAACAGGACGTGTGGGGGAATAGAGGGAGGGACTAGCCAACGTTGGAGGGTACGTACGGTAGGGCGTCAGAGGCGCAGCCAGCCATGGGAGGCGGGATCAGGCGGAGCCGACGGGGTGGTTTGGTTTGGGCGGCTGGAGGAAGAAGAAGACAAGAGATAGAAGATACATGACAGATGTTGGATATCAATCCAACGGCTGGTAGGCAGAATCATTTGTTGACTGGCTAGTAAGTCAACACCACCTTGGATAGGCTATTTCCTCGCGGGTCCCAAATGTCAGAATCCAAATCTGTCATGGTCAAGCAGCCTTTTCCTATGAAAATTTACAGCCCATTTGATGTGCTAGTTCGAAATAAGTTTGTGGGTACTGGTGGGGGCTAATCACTTGGCTTCTGTAATGCACAGTGAGCTCAAGCAGCCAGCGAGAGTGATGTTATTTCCCTTGGTTGGGATTTGTTACAATATTTCACTCTAAATTAAACGAATGGCAAGCCATTTGCCTTGTTTCAAAGAAAATATGACAGTCACAGCCGAGTTGAAAAGGGCAGGAACATCTAACTCTAGCTTACAAACTGTACAAAAGCACGAGGGTTAATTGTTCATCAGGTTTACAAAAAAAACCAGATTGAAAAGGGCATCTAACTTCAGCATTGTTTTCGGCAGTCACAGTCAAAATGGATCGGTCAGATCCATAGAATGAACATCCTGGGTCGTAAAATTTACTGGATTATGACCACAATATGTTGTAAACAGAAGCCTGACACGTTCAGAAGCTCTTTTGCCCACCTGAAACTCCTTTTTTTGCTCTTCGACATACCCATCCGTCAATTCAGTAAATATATGGGCTTTTGAATTGATTTTACTATTTACTAGTGTGGATGGGCTGTTTTGTCTTGGGCCCAGAGAAACAATTACTACTAGTACAGTGGAGACACTCTACAGCTACCCAGAAAAACAATTACTACTAGTACAGTGGAGACACTCTACCGCTTCTGGCTCCTCCTAGGTCATTGAAACGCCTCCCTCTACTGAATTTCATTATACTTTTGTTCACCGACATGCGGGCCATGCAGCGCGCGGGCCCAAATTCCATCCACCAAATTAGAAGGCAGTATGCAGGCGAAGAGTCACCCCGGTCATAGCGCGGCAGTGACGAGCCGTCGTATCACAAAACCCCACCTCCCCACAGTCTAAGTTTGACGGACGAAGCAACGATCATTTCACTCTTCGCTGAATCCCCTTCTCCCTCACCATCTTCAAGAAAGGCAACACTCGCATCTGCCACTGTTCTTCTCTCCGAACGAAGGGAAGGTAAGCGGATCCGTGATGTTGGTATATTTTCATTCAGAAAAAAAAGAACTTTTGCAAAGCAGTAACCGATCCTCACTCTCTTTTTTGTTTCATTGTCATTGCGATTGTGTTTTCCTTTAAGTGGTCTCCTAGTATTCGTCAGTTTCATGATGGACCAAGGAGAACCAGGCAAAGATCTGCCGATATTGGAGCAGACGCGGGAGGCTGATCCCCACGAGACAGAGAGCTCCAAGAAGATGGAGGGACCCACCGAGCCGACCCCAGATACGCTCACGGCCACTACTGAGATGGTCAATGCCCCGTTTGAGGTTACAGCCCCC